>NC_045477.1:48001936-48301936 GCF_009650955.1 Corvus moneduloides | reverse complement strand
TTCCCAGGCATGAGTAGAGACTACTCAGGCATGGCAGTGCTTTTTGGAATGAGTCACCTGCTTGCCAAGGGATGGCCAGAGCCAGCCCAGCTTTCTCTGATCCCTGGTTGTGCTGGGCTGCAGACCAAGCGGGGCAGTTGTGGTGGTGAGTCGGTCACTCTGCATGCAATACCACTGCTCATGGGCAAGTTATAATTCGGCCTGCACCTAGGTAACCTGAGCTAAATACTCTTTTGCCTGTGGGCTTAAGGCAGCTCTTATTTTCTTCTTTTTCTTGAGAGTTCTGATGTGGTGATACTTGTTTTATTTTATTAGGGAGAAAATAAGCAGTCTCTAGGCAGGGCAGACCGGTTTAGGGGGTTGCCATAGCTCATCAAGTGATGTTCCTTAGCTGCTGGGATTTGGCAGGTTGAGGCTGAAAATTGAAGCCGCCAGCTTCAGACCAAGTCTAGAGCATCCTCTGCACTCTTTCTGCTGTACTTCCAAGTTTCTTCCTCTGGCCATGGGTTGCCATGGGTTCCTTGCAGGCCATGAGCACTCATTCCTGCAGAGGACTCTGCCTCCTTTCCTGCAGAAGGATGACAGTGTGTGGCTTATAATTTATCTGAGCTGTCTCTAAACCATGTCCTCTTGGCTCTATCTTGCACAGATCTTAGAAATGCTTGTTTTCTAAGAGATTGGAGCTTTTTGTTAGCTTAGGAGGTAGCTTCATTTTTTTCATGCGACGTCTAAGCTAAAAAACTGCTTAGTAACAGCATAGTTAACCTTCGAAAATAGCTTTCATCATCACTCAAGTTGTGATTGATGGGGGAAACCAGCTGTAACAAGTTGTGCAAGGTGGCATACGCCTGAAGGAAGATATGGGATGGTGTTTCTCCCTGAAAATAGTTAAGTCCTACAATTTAACTATTCAGAAAGTTCTTTCATCCTTTCCACCCCTCCACCCCCAGCTTCTCTCTGTCATCAAAGCTATTTCGTGATTAATCCCAGTGCTGTCTCCCTGGATTTCCTCCATGCACACCCGTAGGGATGGGGGCTGGTTATAAAGAAGTGCAGAAAAAGGGAACATAGCTCTCCGATTCCTTTATTTTCTTTGAATCACTACTGCTCCTTAAAATCTGAATTAATCAAATCAAGTTCTCTCTGCACATATCCAGGAATGAGCTGCGTTTAATCTAGTTAAGTGTATTCTGTTCATCCACAGAAGTCCCCGTTTCAGGGCAAAGTGCGTAGGGGAGGGCTTTCCAGAAGGTTTAGCATCTTGATGGACAGCTTTCTGCTGCCTTCATCTCTCCCAGCAGAAAGGGTGGCACATATGGCAAGGGCTGGTGGACAGATTGCACGGCAGAAAATATCCATGGCAGATAAGCAAATGTTTTACTCTTTCTTGCTTTTCTCCTCTGCTCCATCAGCGAGAAGAAAGCCTCACTGATTGTCTCCTTTTCATGGATTTTTGACTGTTGGGGAACTTTTTTCACTTCCACTGGATATAAAAGGCCACCTGTTACAGCAGCAGTAATTAAATACTGCTTTCCTTATTCTTTTGGTGCTAGGAAGGAAATTTGGTTTTGGGTCTCCTGGCGGGTAAGTCTGCATTTCTTCATTTCTATTTAATTTTGTTTCTTTCTATTTACTTTTTCGCTGCTGCAAAAATCCAGAAATGAGTTTAGGAATTTGGAGGTTTCTTGCAGATTTTTTTTAATGCACTTAAACCTAAAAGTTGCAAACCTGCTTGATTGTTGAGAGTCCTTGGAGCATCTTGATTCCCAGGTTCTTGTCCTGTGTTTGGGGGTTCTTGCCATGGGATGATTGCTGACACAGAGCAGGATTAGCTCCCAGAAACAGGCACATCCCTTTCCACTTAACAGAAAATTTAATGTACCTCCAGAAAATTGATCTTCTTGCAAATTGTAAAGGCATCTCCTACCTCTCTTATGAAACATAATGGCAGAGAAAGGCAAATACTTGAGTAACACTTTGATAGGGTGGGCAGCAATGCCTGGAGAAAAGAGGGTGCAAGTTCAGGTTCTTTAGTGGGGTTTGTGCTTCCTGCAGACCAGGACAGCTGACTGGCCATCCAAACCTGGGTGGCTCTCATCTAGCTTGGCTTGTGTGTCCTACTTCCTCCTTTTTCAGCGTTACTCTTGTTCAGTAGGACTGTGCAAAATTTAATCTGTAGATGTGTAGATGTATCGTTGTTAAAGATTCATAATTGCCTCCTTTTCTTCTGTTCTGAGATGATTTATCGGATGTAGCTCTGTATTTGCAATAAAGAATGGATATTTCATTGCAGGGACCTCTGTATAGTCACAGTCCTTATCTTTCCTGTCTCATTCGAGACCAATTTGACGAAAGTAAAGCTATTTTAATCTCCTGGTCTCAAAATAGAAGCCATTCCATTTGTGCCATGAAGATGGCTGCAGCAGGATCTTTGTCTGGTAGAGCAAAACCTTCTGCCTGCTTGTTTTATCTCTGGGCACCAAGTCCCTCTTTCCTGTCATCCCCTCATGTTGAGCATTCCTGGGTTTGAGGTGGTGGTTTTGGGAGGTGGGCATCATTCATCATCTCTCCTAAGGATGGTCAGTCTTGTGCTTCCCCTCGGTTTCCCTTTCCCAAGCATCTCTTCGCTTTCTGGTTGCTCAGATCCCCTCGACCTCTGCAAGCAGCTGTGGGGCAGAGAGGGCAGCGCAGACAGCGCTCCTTGGTCCCCCTGCCTGGCAGCGTCTCACACCCCTGGACAGCAGGGACCCTTAATGTGGCGATGGTAATTAAAGCCCATAGCCCCCAGTTGCCACGGAAACGCAGCACTCCACAAATACGAAACACAACTTACAGTCTTGTTAATTTTCCCAAACGCTCCTTATTTGTCAGCTCTAAGCAGGGTTTCATGTTGCATCCTTGAAAAATGCTGTACTGTGAAAATACCCAGCAAGGGAATGCGTGCGCACTTTTTTTTTTTGAGGAATTTCGTATAAAAACCCTCACCCCTGGGGCAGGGAGGGAAAGTTGTCACCTGTGACCTATTGCCTTTGCAGTGGTGATGCCACATCAACACCTGGTGTAGGGCTGACTCCTTGTCTGTGAGGGCATTCTTTTGATGGAACAAAAAGACTAGCAAAGAGGCAAAAAAAAAAATCTCTGGAGGAATGGTTTTACTGCAAGCCCAGCATTGCCTGATTGTGGTTCAGTGGAACAAAGTCACCATTCAGGCACAATATTATTTAGTTTGAATGTAAAAATTCCAGTCATTCTGCTGAACAACTTAAAAACATGGAAAAGGTTGCTCATCAGCACAAAAAATAGGTGTATTGGATAACTGGCACGCAGTGACAGTGGGGCTGCAGCTTTAGCAGAAAGTGTCCCAGGCTAATTGCTGTGCTCTGTCCATCTCTTGTAGATTTTTGACTTGGAGCTGCCAGGTGCCGTGTTTTGACAAAAATTTCATTTGTTTGCATTTTCAAAAGAGGAGGAGTCTAACAGGATTATTGCCTCATAAACTTGGACAAGGATTGGATCGGGATTTGGTGTTTGAAGGCAGTGCAGCCCTTGGATATCAGTATGATTAACATAGATACGTAAAGTCAATACATGTTGGATCACTTGTTTGCTATATGGCTTTAATATTAAAGCAGAGATTGTATCTAATGAGCTAGGTCACGCTTATTGGGAGATGGGAAATAACATTTTTCCCCTGTGGTGATGTTTGCTAGCTATTTATTCTCATTATGTTTTTTATTAATTTCTTCTGTCTTTTATTCTTCCACTTAAGCTAGGGTCTGCTTTGAGAACAGTTAGAAGTCATCAGCCTGATTCTGTAATTTTGTGAAGAATACTGGACTGGGAACTAAGAACTAATGTTTAATTAATGTTATGATGTGGTTTTAAGCAATGGTTTTAACCACTGTCTAGTTACCCTTTCCTGGGGCTTATGTCGATCCACTCCTGACTGCTCAGAGAGCCTTTTCACAGCTGTGGCATTTGAATGAAGCAGGGGAATTTGGGAATTACGAGACCCTTCCTAGTTACCTTAGGCAGTCAGGGGCCACGGAGAACAGATTTTGGAAATCCTGTGACATTTTAAAATTAAGCCAACCTTTCCTGAAATCCAGGGTGACGGCTGTGCTGTTGTTCAGAGTTATTGATTGCTGTGTGTTATGTATTGCCTTGCAAGGTCAAATCTGCCTGCCCAGGACAGGACTGCCTGAATTCAGGGTCACATGAAACCTTCGCTGTGGCTGTTACAATTTTTTCCATATGCTCCCTTTCCATACTGGAGAGGGATAAGGAAGGGTTATACTAAGGCATTCCTGTGATGCCAGCAGGCAGCAAAATTTTGCGATCTCATCTCCTCTGGGATGAAGAGGAGAACCAATACCCAGTGGCCTTTAATCAAGGGGAAAATACAAGTGGACAGTTTTTCACTTGCAGCTGCTTTAAACTACACAGTAGAAATTAATCATTGATTCAATGGTTAGAGAGATCTCTGTGCAAATACATCCCTTCTGGTTAGAGTTCTCAGGTGCAGAAATGAGATTTGCATCCCAGCTATTTTGGGATACAGGGACAATGGAGTCCTCCAAAGGAACAGGGGTGTCATTCATCTCAGGGTGTTCTTTTGACATTTGCTTTTGGTTGAGAAAATTGTATAGACAGTTGTAAACAAAATAGAAAATTGGGGTATATTAAAGGTAATTTTTAAAGAGATTAGTTAGTAAGATGGATGTTTTGCATAGTTGTTTACTTCTGGGGTATACTTGGGTTTTTTGAACAGTCAGTTAATGGGCTGTAAATCTCTAGGATTTTAATAAGATACTTTAGAAATAGGTTGCTTAAATCTCTGCGACTATTAATTGCAAAATACATGTTTCCATTAACTTCAAACTGGAACTAGTGTTAATTATTTGTGACTTATGTAAAGACAACTACAGTTAAAAGGTTAAATTATTGCTACAATTCCAGTTTGCTTGTGGTTTGCTTTTTTTAATTTTAATAGCGCCCATTCAGACAGAAGGAATAAACATTGTGAAATCTGATGTAGGTATAAAGACTGACATCTTCTGCTTTTGTAAAAATGTGTCGAGCTTCTCCAGAGAATGTTTGTTGAATCAATAAATCAGAACTAGAGGAGGCCTAAGGATAAGGCTGTCTTTTTCACTATAAAATTTCTCTTGCACACACTCCAGTTAAAAAAATAAAATAAAAATTTGCACAGCTGGATGTCCAGTCTTGTCCAGTTCCCAAGTAGATTGTAATTTAAAACTGAAAGCAGGGCACCACCTGCACTATTTGACTGTTTCAATGAAGTCCTGGGAAAATTACTTTCTAGGGAATTGCATGACTTGAATAACAGGCCTGGCTGCCTCTTTTACCCACTTCATATTTTTTATAATTCTGGTTATTTTTCCTGTTTGCAGCTTTCCTGGGCTGTTATCATCCTGTGGAGCTGGTGATCTGCTGTGATAAGAGATACAGAAAATAATATAAGGGATGCAGAAAGAGGGTCGAAGTAGGGTATTTTAAATGGCAGTGCTCTGGTATTGTGGATTTCAGGGATATAGTACTTTACATCAGGGAAGTGTAGTCCTGGCTAGTCATCCCAGCTGTTGCTCAGACCACAAATTCTGTGTTTGTGAACTTTGTAAATAAATTGATATTTTGCGCTGGGAACAGATGGTAAAAAGTCCTTAGATCAATAATGAGTCAGCCACAGCGTATGAACAATAAAACTCCTGGTGACTGTTTCCTCAGTCATGGAATGGGCTTGCCCCAAGTACAGCACAGCAGTGTGAAAGTAAAGAAATTTTGATTTTTTAAATTTTTTTTTTGGGGGGGGGTGGGGGTGTCTTTATTTATTTATTTATTTTTGTTGGTTTGGGGTTTTTTGGGTAGTGCCAGTGGGATTTTTTTTTCTTTTGAATCTTCATGCTGTAATCCACAATTCCTTTCTTCCACAGCACTGCTGGCAGAGAGGTGGTGGCAGGGTGGTCACATCCACTGCAGAAGAGGTGGTGGACTTAGTTTATATGGCATTTATTGATGGTTTAAACTACCGGGGCACTGGCAGCACCGAGGCAATGTCGGCTGCCACCAGGAATAGCCTGTCTCTGGCCCAGGGTAGCATCTCTGCAGCAAAGCACAGCCCAGGGCATTTGTCCCTGCACCAGCAGCATTCAGACACTGGGATGGGTCAGCCCTAGGAACAGGTGTGTCTGCTCACCTCCTGCAGTGGTGGGCAATAAAGTGACAAGCTCTTGTGATTTCAGTAAGTAGAGCCTGTCTCTGGGTGTACCTTCTCTAAGAGAGAAGGCTTGTCATTATAACATGGCAGTGAATGCCTGGTTGCTCAGTGACTTCTCTGCTTTTACCTTTTGTTCAAAATTTATAGAGACTTGCTAAAGTTTTTAACACAGAAAAGGATTTAATTACAACCTCCTAAAAGAGAGGTATCTTTGACCATAGCCAGTCATAGAGGTCAAAATACCTCATGGGTGTATTTACTGTATGACACTGCCTTGTGCTCTGTCACAGACTGCCATGTGAGTTACATTGACTTCAAAGGATAGAAACACTAGAAGCCTTCAAGGAGGTGAATTTGGGATGCTCACTCTCAGGGGTCCTAACTGGATCTCCAGTACAGCAGTGCACAGAATGGTGCTTGGGTTTTTCCATAGCCTCGCTGATGGTCTTCAGCATCCTCATGGGGGAAGGTCAAGGGGCAAGTACTGATATCCGCACTCATCATGACCAGCATGAAGCTGAGGCAGGGGAGGTTTAGGTTGGATATCAAGAAAAAGTTTCTCATCTAGAGGGTGGTTGAGCACTAGAATGGTATCCCCAGGGACGTGGTAACAGCACCAAGCCTGACAGAGTTCAAGAAGAGTTTGGACAATGCTCTCAGGCACACAGTGTGATTCTTGGGGTGTTCTGTGCAGGGCCAGGAGTTGGACTCGATGATCCTGATGGGTCCCTTCCAACTCAGAATATTTTATGATTCTGTGTAACAGGACTTGGTCCTTTGTTGGGATTTTGGTTGCTTGGAGAAGGAGGGAGATTCCTGGTCATAGTCAGTAGTAGCAACAGGTCTACAGTTTGGACAGCACACTCGTATAGTGGTTTTTGCTGCCTGTTCTGCGTGTCACTTTGCTCTGCAGGGCCTGTTGGTGTTGCAGGTACCCCCGAGCACAATACAACTCATGCCATATATTCCTCCCCTGGTGCCTTGAGTGACAAAATAATTTGGTAAAGTCATAAATCAGTACTGTGTTTTTTCTAGAACATTTATCTGGTTTATTTTGCATTACATAAAGACCAGCCATTAGGTGGGTCTCATCCCTTCTGCATTAATCCAGCAGCATGAATGCAGAGCGAGAGAGCTGTGGTTTGAGCACGAGGGCCCCCTGCGCTGCTTTCCTTATCTGCTCTCCAGTCTTTGAGCTCTTACATAATATGTTTAAGACTGGTTTTTTGACTAATCTCTTTTGGGGTCTCATTTTGCATTCTTAGTCTCCAGCAACAAAGAACTGCTATGTTCTTCCCTTGTGAAATCCTTTCCAGAAGGTGCACATTATCTACTACGAGACAGGGCAATGATGAGCATCAATTTCCATGGCAGAATAGGAGCCTGGATTACAAATTACTATTTAATCCTTTTTGCGTCAAAGGATATAATAATCCTTGTAAAATGTGCTCTAAGTCTTGTGCTTGTCTGTGTGAGGTTAAGGGGCAAAAATCAAAATAGGGAATCTCATAGAATGTAAGACGGGGAAATGTATGTGTTCCACATGAATTTCAGAATATGTTTAGAACTGCATTTCAACAGCCAGAATAAAGATGATGGGCTGATACCTAGACTACTACTCTGCTAGAAAACAGTAGGTCTGTCATGAGTGTTGCTTGCTGAATTGCAATAAAGAATTTAGGCACAAAGTAAGCATTGCTCTGATTTGATTTTTTTTTCCTTCCCTCGCAAGTGAGAACGCTTACCAAAACTAACAAAGATGGAGGTGTCTTAAGACTGTGAGGAAATTTGTTTTATTTTTTAAATCATGAGGCTGTGTGTGTCAGGCAATGTGATTCTGTAAGGGAGAGAAGGGTAAATAAGGCTGGGAGAGATAAGGATTTAGTGTTTGAAATTGCAGACTGATGGCTGCACAACTTCCTGCCCAAGCAGCTATTTTAAGAGGGGCAAAGTTTAATAACATAAAAAGTTTAGAAAATAAATCCCATGGTGACAGACCTACAGTCCTTTCTTGCCATACTGAGTATGCTGTAACTTTGTTAGGTAAAAAGCAAAACAAGGAAGTTGTTTGAAATCCGTAGTTTCATATTACTAGTTTATTCCATATTTTTACTACTGGCCTCTGTACTAAATCAGATGGGGCGTACTGGATAGAATCCTTCTTACTGTGTAGCAATAAGAAGGATTACTTAGTCCTTCTTACTATGTAGCAATCCACAGAGAAAACCTAGAAGTAAGTGATGATATATCTGCAATATTACTAATGGAAGGAACCAGGGTAAGCCGTTTGCTGTTATTTTCAATGCAGTGTATTTAGAACTTTGCTAATAATCTAATATTCTGTATAGTCAAAATCCTAAAAATAGAGTAGAACCAGATTAAAATTGTTATCTCATATTAAAGAACACATTTAATTATTTGGTCATATAACCATCATTCCACGATAAGGTATTTTTCTGCCAGCTGCTAATTGCATGCTTCTAAGTGTGACAATGCATAATGTGGTGTCCTTGCTGTCACAAAATGGTCATCTTGCAGGTGAAGACTGTGCACTGCAGCAGCCCTTATGAAGCCGTAAAATGTTTGTGTTGTAGAAGGATTCGTATTTGTGGACTTTTTGTTGTTCTTTTCTATGACAAATTCACAGAAAACAGGAATATTCCCCGATCTATCTAGCTGTTGTATTTTGGTAAACCCAGAAGTCAAATGTTTTGAAGAGAACTTCCATATTTCCTGTAAAATGAATAATTTCTATTTCTTTATTTGTTGTAGAAAATGACACTTGACTGAAGAGCATATATAGGTCACCCTGGAAGAAGTTGCTTCGCTGTGAGCTTTACATGAGTATCCCCATCCTATGAGAAGGAAGAGGAGAAGGATCCGTCAGCCTTCTTAGCTGTAAAATGGGGACTACAGGTGATGACATGGCTGCAGTGGAGCAGAATGCCTCCTTGAACCCTCTGTGCTTTGAGTGTGGCCAGCAGCACTGGACAAGGGAGAACCATCTCTACAACTACCAGAATGAAGTGGATGATGACTTGGTCTGCCACATTTGCCTTCAGCCCTTGTTGCAGCCATTGGACACTCCCTGTGGACACACTTTCTGCTACAAGTGCCTAAGGAACTTTCTGCAGGAGAAGGATTTCTGCCCATTGGATCGAAAAAGACTCCATTTTAAACTCTGCAAAAAATCCAGCATCCTCGTTCATAAACTGTTAGACAAGCTCTTTGTTTTGTGCCCCTTCTCTTCTGTGTGTCAGGAAGTGATGCAGCGATGTGACCTAGCGGCACATCTTAAAAACAGGTGAGCGCTGCAGGTGCTTGCATTGCATTTTCCCTACACCCTTGTTTGTGGCCAGTTTGTGTACCAGTAGAAATTGGGGGCAGGAGAGGGGGAGAGAGTTGGTGGTGGCTTTTAAATTCACGGCAAAAGACCGTAGGAAATGGTCAGTCTGTAACTGTGCACAGGCAATGCACTGGATTACCCTTTTTTTGTACATCACACCAGAAAATAGTGAAGAATGCTTGGTGATAGCCATAGGGAGAATGACGTAGATCATTAGAGGTCTGAAGAAAATGATTTATCAAGAAAAATAAAATACAATGGCAGTTGATTAGGGGGAAGAAAGCTGGGGGGGGGGGGGAATTAAGAGATGTGCAGACTCTGTCTGCAAAGAGGAGAGAAATGGTGCAATAGGAGCAAGAATATTAAGTTCAGATTTTAGGAAAAAAAGCTTTACAATGGTTGGGCACCAGCATAGATTGGTTAGGTGATAGTTGTCCATTCCCCATTTTTAGAAGTGTTTATGAACACGTTAAACAAATTTTCATCAGGAATAGTTACATCAGAATTGGTTCTGAGGTAGGCAGATGGACATGGTATCTCTCAGGACTGGTGGGCCTTCTCTGCCTGCCTTTAGTCCAGTCCAGTGACACTGGTGACCACTCAGACAGAAGGGTTCATTTGAGAGGTGCACAGACCTTCTCCATGGACTCCTTTCCAGGTCTTGGTCTTTGTCCATTTGGATACTCTTGGAGACCATCTTCAGGTGAACAGTGATGTTGCAGAGGACATTGGGAGCATGTGCGTGGTGTGGGTGTGCGTGCAGGCAAGTGCTCTGCAGAGAAGGGGAAAAGGACAGATACCATCTGCCTTGGAAACTGTTCGTTTGCATTCATACTTCCAGTGTGCCCTCTTCCTTTTTCCACACATCCTGAGCATTCTGGGGATTCAGAGCTTGGGAGGACTCTGGGCGTGCAGAACATGCAGCAGCCCTGTGGACTGTGGTGAGCCTGGATCTGCCTGGGTATTTTTCATTGTTGTAGTATGGTGTCCATGTCAGGGAGGTACAGGGACTAATGAGGAGCCTTTCTCTCTAGATTTTTATCTTCTTTAAATTCTCCATGTGGTTTCCGTGTTAGCTTAAGCACTTGCTTGTTTCCTTGTGGCAAGTTTCTGATCTAAATGATGACTTGGGGGTCATGAGGAGGCCTAACTATTTCATGATTTATAATCCTGGTATTAAACGGATTCAATTTTAATAAAAAGCAAAATGCTAGCAAGACTGCTGCTAAATATTTGATTCGTCTTCTGGTTTCTCACGGTCATATCCTTCACCTCTTCAGTCCTTTTTCCTTGGCTGACATCTTCTTGAATGATATTAGGGCTGTTTACAACAGGATCATGTAGTTTATTTGTACATAGAACACTATGTATGCCCTCTTTAAGTATATGTGAAATATCCATTTACTTAATGCACAAGGTTATTATGGAATCCAAGTGAGCTGAGTCACAGGCTTTTCCTGTTTGTCAACTGGAAAAAAGCTTTCCGTTGCAGAAGGCTGCTCATTTTCAATTCCTTCTGTTGTCTTGGTTATCTTGGCTGATACACGTTTTGAGTATATGGTGATTTACAGTTTCCAATTAAGTTTATTTGCAAACATCTGAACACCTCTAAATTGTCATTGCTGACATAAATGATGGCAGTAACTGCGTAGTTTGAATTTAATTCTATATGGATTAGTGAATCCAGTAAAATTCTACTGCTGATCATTACATTTAGGAAAGAAATACAAAATTCAGTATTATTGTAATTGTCAGCATTGATTAATATAAACCAGTCTCAACACGCCTTTACGTGAGCTGGTTTCTGTTTCTGAGAAAAGCAGTATGGCTGGTTAATTTTCACTGTCTAAAAACCTTCACACTGGGGTTTTCCAGTGTTTTTTTAATTGCCTCCATTTGAACATAAAAGATGGAAGAAAATGTCATTGTATCCACCAGGTGCCTCAGACTGTAAGGTTACCTCAAGATGCTCCCACAAGGAGATGAGAGGCATCAGACACAAACCTGATTACTTCATAGTCACTAATTGCACTCCATGATACCTTGTTGCACAAAGAAAATACTCTTGATTTCTTAAACTCTTGAGTTTCGTTACATTCACTTGCAAATTTGGTTTTTAAAGTTAAACACAATGCATGTAATACAATTTAAAGGAAAGAACCATATGAGTAATGTACTGTTTTTCAGTCACTTGGTATAGAAAATGTGTTAATGTTTGGTAAAGTAAGTGCCAGTTTCATTCCCTGTAATCGTTCAAGGCAAGACTGGGTGTGGATCTCAGTGCCATGATCTAGTTCACATGGTGGTGGTGTTCAGTCATGGGTTGGACTCAATGGTCTCAAAGGTTTTTTCCAACCTAGTTAATGCTGTGATTCTGTGATTTCTAAATATCAAAGGTAAATTTATGAGAAGAAAATCCAACAAAATGTTACTGAGATTTTCTGTGTACAATTTCAATTTGGTTAAATTCTTACGGGTTTTTCAGAACTGAAAAAAGTCCATTGTACAAAAACATATTGTGGAATTCATACAACTTTATAATGAGAGGGTCAGGTATTGTGTTCATGGCTTTTGAGTTGGGCTTTAGCTTTCACCTCCTGTATTTCCCTATGGTAGCTTAAGTTATCATTTTGGATGGAGACATTTTTCTGACTGGGAAACATTGCAGATAATTTTATGTCAAGTTAAGTTTGAACTTTATATAGGATTGCCTTTTTTGGAATTGAAGAAACAATTGGGCTATTCATTGTGTGTCAGCATGCTTAATATATGGATTTAGAGTAACAAAAGCCATGGGAAAACAAGTTGTAAAGGTACACAATTTTATCATATAAAATCATGGCAATCCCAGTTATTTTGGTGTTTATGACAGTGTTGGTGAGTCCTGTTCTTCCCACCCTCTCCTGTGTTAGCTGCAAGCACTGTCCCTGCCTGGCACTTCAAACACCAGAAGTGAAGAGGATCTATGGGATTTAACCCTCTTTTGAGTAAGTGGATAGGCAACAGATTGATAGTTTTTCCATGCCCTATGGGTTCTATCCATTGCTTGAAAGGTAAACAATCTGTGGTTGTTCTCTGCTCTGAAGCTTGTTGACAACGTTGTAAGCTGCTCTTGGGTGGGAGAGAGAAGTATGCACCAAAACCACTCTTTCTTTATTTTTCCTTAGTCTTCTCTGACTCCTAAACCTAGGTAACTCCTGGTGCCTCATTTCCCCCATTTTCTTCTCTTTTTCCCTTCTTTTTTTTCCTGTCAAAAAAAACCCCCCAGACACTTAACTTTCCAAAGCAGCATCAGGTTTTACTTAGAATTGCAGCTGTAAATCTTGCCAGAATTACTGCTTAAGGTCGTTTTGCTGGCAAAGTTTTATGAGCAATAGCAAAGGCACTTGGGTTGCTTCTTTGCAGTCTTTGCTTAAATACAGCTCCTGCTTGGAAAATGATTTAGTGCAACTGGTCTGAGGTTATTTAGTGTGTTTGCTTTTATCAAACCACTAGACTGGGCAGAAGCTGATGGCTTAGGTTACAATGAATTCTTTCTTTTCAGTAGTCAGTGAGCAAATGTGTTTTTCAAGCTCCTACTGTTATTCCACAGAAATACCCTGTAAACTACATCTTAATTTTGTATGAAAGCTCTTTTTATCAGCAAAGAGGGATTGCTGCTAGTGTTCCAAGAAGTCAGCTTTTAAATGAGAAATCCAGCAGACTTGGCAGTAAAAAAAACCCAACAAAAACCCACCAAACAAAAAGAGCCATTTTTCTTCTCTGTCTGATATGAATTAAGAAAAATTGAAGGTAAAAGCTATACTTTGTCACCATCCAGAACTGAGCAGAAGCTGGTGCTAAAGAGGGTAGAGGAAGAAGTGGAATATAAGCTGAAGCTAATTTTACATCCGTAGAATAACTGCCCTTCAATCTTCCCATTAAATAATATCACTCAGTTGCTTTAGCATAGAATAGTTTGAGTTGGAATCTTTCTCTTGAGCGTCTTGTTTCATGAAAGAAATTAAGGAATTTCTAAATATTCTTAAAACAGTCCTGCCTTTGTTCTTGCTCCTAGACAAGGTATTCTGGCCTTGTAGGTAGATTCAAGATGCCATTTCTATAAGTTTGAATTCAACCCTTATTTATGTAATTTGTTTTATGAGAATGTTTTCATGAGTAAAGGAATCCAACCTTCAAAGCTTGTTTTCATCATGAGATGCCCATCTGTGTACATAACTTGTTACAAGATTAGTCCAAAATGCTTTTTATCCCAGATATTTGGTATTAGTGACAGTGTGCACCTCTGGAGATTTATTGGCACTTTGTAACTGTTAGAACTGCTGTATGGTTTTGCTGTTTGTGAATAATACATTCTTACTGCCAGTAAAAATCTTTTTATGTTGCAAGTGAAAAGGAAAAATCTCCGTTTAGATCTGCTTGAATACCAGTACAGGGCTTGGCTGCTTGGTAGGCAGCATGCTGTGTTTAAAGACCTAGAAACTGGCATCCCATGAATTAATGTCTCCACTAGACAATTACTTTTTTGGCAATGCAGTTGCACTATACTAGACTGAAATTCAGAGTCTATTGCAATTACTGGTTAATTTGGTGTAGAATCTGTGGGGTTTTCCCCTTTTTTGCCTCATACAGTGCTGCGCAAAAGCGATTCCGCTGAACTGAGTAGGTGTGCTCAGGAGGCTGTTTACATTTCTTGACGCTAGCTTTTGAAATGATAATTAAACATCATTGGCAAAAATAAACCTCAAATCTATTTATATTTTGTGTGATGACTTTCATCAGCTGGCAGGTAATGATGGGAGAATGTGCTCTGTGAAGGAGGGTGGATGAGGACCTGGCTGTGGTTTAGGAGGCTTTGACAGAAATAGGACACTTCCAGGGATGAGTTTCATGCTGTCCTGGTTTGACACAGCTTAAAAAACCCCAAAACTCCAAGGTGTGCTTTGCCACCTCGAGCAGGTCTTTTGAGCTCCTCAGGCCTTGTGAGATGGCTGAGTCAGAGTCAACAACAGCACAGTGGTTTGGTAGGTGGTACCTAAGGAAGTATCTTGCTCTCGGAAGTAGTCCAGTAAGGCTGGACTCTGATGTCAGGCTCAGTGGGATTGAAGCGTGGTTCTCTGACAGTGTTGGTTTCTGTTCATTTGCCTCCTTGCTGAAGGAGCACCACTTTTATAGCACAGCAGTTCAGGGACAGCAAGGACACACGGCTTGGGGTGGTTTTGTCCTAAATTCTTGTGAATCAGTGTGTGAGAGCATGTCTGTCAGAGCTCCCAGCAGACAAAAGGTTTTCTCTGCAAGAGCATTTACCCCTTGCTGTGTTGCTGCCGAAGTGAGTGATGTTGGAGACTGTTCCTTTATTTTATTTTCTTTCCCCGTTGACCGTGTTAAGATTTGAGGGAGCATGTGGCTAACCCGTCAAGTTAAAGTATGTTAGAAATACTGAGGGAAGTGATAGCATCCTTATTTTTCTTGGTCTTTTGGGACTTTTATGTTGAGGTTTGCATTGTGAAATGGTCAGTGATAGAAATTTCCTGGTGATTTTCACCTGTAATTGTGTGTCTCTATCACCAGACAGATATATTGGCCAATCAGTCCCACTGTGCCAGTGGTTTTCTGTAGTAAATACTGTCTGGGCAGAGCCAAAAGATAGGGTTGTGTTCCATCATTAAAATAATAGAAACATTTTCACAAAGCAAAACCTGTCAAATAATTTTCATCTTTCATGCTTACACTTTCTTAGCTTTGAAGAACAAAATGACCAGCAGTTGCTTTGGGAAAAGCCCCAAGGAATTATTTCTGAAATGCATCATGTCATAATGTGAACTGTCTCTAATGTATGTTTTTTTGCGTATTTCAGAGCATATTTGATTACCTTTTTTCTTTTCTTCTAAACATGGAGAGGGCAAAGCTCCAGGGAGGCCTTATAGCACCTTTCAGTATCTAAAACGGATGTAAGAGGGCTGGAGAGGGATTTTTTGTAAGGGCATGTAGTGATAGGTCAAGGGGAATGGCTTTAAACTGAAAAAGGGTAGATTTAGGTTAAATAATAGGATGAAATTCTGTTCTGTGAGGGTGGTGAGGCACTGGAAGAAGTTTCCCAGAAATCTGCGGCTGCCCCATTGCTGAAAGTGTTCAAGGACAGGCAGGATGGGGCCCAACCACAACCATTTCTATCGTTCTATGTATATCGAAAAAAAAAAAAATAGGTATCATGTATTTACAACATGGCTGGGGGTCACAAAAGCTTTATCAACATTCTTTGGATCTGAAAACTTTGTTAGCAGGTTATCTTCAAAATCCCTGCTGAAACAGTCTAACCATATAATTACCAAATCCCTTTTACAGAATGTCAGAACAGAGTCATGATTCTCAAAACATTCTGGTTTAACAAGTTAGGATGTCATTAGGCTTCTGCTGTCTTTTACTCTGTTGACACATTTCTTCTCTTGCAAAAATAAATAATTTCTTCTTTTGTTATAACAATCTGCCAAATTCTCAAACACTGAGTCCTTTCAAGAATGTGATTCCTTTTTTTCTGGCACTGCTACAGTATGAGTGTTTTTTAGGTGGTCAGCACCTTCAGAAGCAGGAACTTTAAGGACATCGAATACTGTAAGACGTGATTTATCAGACACTGGCAGAACTGTCACAGAGGCATATGTAAGATTGATGTCCACATCTAATTATGTACCTGTAAGTGCAAAATGATTCGATAAATGAAGACTTTCCATGAATTTGCAACATTGTGGCCCTTTTATGCAATAAACTATTGTAGGCTTTTAAACATAACCCAAAAAAAAAAAAAATACTGCATTAAGAGTAATGGAAACTCAAAAAACTGAGTTTGTAGTGAGAAGCATCAAATGCTGAGGGAGCATTGCTGCATGAGGGAAACAAAAAATTGCACCTCCTATGTGAAGTCAGAAATTAAAAACAGGAGACAGGAGGGAGATGTAAACGCCTTCTACTGGTCCAAGAGGAGATGATGAACAGAGCTGTTACTTTTGCTAAACCTTTCATACAGATTCCTAGACAAGCATAATTTTCTTTCAGTATTTCAACGCTTAGATTGCAATATAGGTAAAATTTTCATCTCTTTAATCCCTTGAATGAGCCCAGGAAAATATGATGCTTACTTCTTCTGGCTTACTAAGGTGAAAGGAGATGGCTTCAGTGGGTCTCCAGTTGTGTCTTGGAACAGGGCTTCTCTTCTGTGGATTTTTTTTGACCATCCTGTTTAATCTTTTCAGCAAGGTTATCTTCCAGAAATTGAAATGTACAGAATCCACCTTCTAGTGGAAGGTGTCCCTGTCCATGGCAGAGGGCTTGAACTAGATGATCTTGAAGGCCCTTTCCAACCCAAACCGTTCTATGATAACAGAGTAAGTCCACATTCAGAAGGTGTTATAGCACATTGAGTTCATGGCCAAAAGACTACCTAGTAGAAGTTTTGTGAGGAAAGCAGTAATGGGGTTTTGTCCACTAAAACATATTTTGGCCTTAAAATTCAGTGTGTTTAATATTTTTTTAAGGCTGTGTTTAAAGCTGTGGCTTTGAAGAAGACTAATTTAATTTGATGAAGTACTTGGGCATTTTTTGCTACAAATAGGGCTGCAGACTTGAACCATGATACAAATGTTGTCTTCACAGGTGTCCTGGGGCTTCCCATCGGAGGGTTGCTCTGGAGAGAAGGAAAACGAGCAAGCTGCAAGCAGAAGCAGAGGGCGAGAGTGGTCTCGGCGGGCTGGAGCAGCCCAGCAGTTTATCTCCGGACGCTGATCAGGGAATAGTGCCAGCTGAGCAGAGCTTTACCTCACCCGCCCTTCCCGTGTGGACAGATGAGCCCGGCATCGACAATCCGCCTTTTGAAGAGAACACAGTAGCAGACAGTATGTCATCACTTATCTTTTCAAGTCTCTTTTATCAGATGTGGAAACATTTGTAGTGTCAGAGCTTGTCTCTTACCAACTGTGAATGTGCACCTTCGGCTCTTTTCTTTTGCAATTTCTGGAGAAATATTAGTGGGTTTCGATTATGTGCAAGTTTACAACTGAGATAAAGTCACAGGAAGGAAAGAAGTATCTGAGTGTGTGCCAGCTACTGTGGTGCTATATCATTTATTGTGTCACGATGCAGTAGTTCTTGTTAATCTGCTAGTGGAACTGGCTTCACAAGTGAGATAGAAGGAGTGTAACCTTTGTAAAATTACAAAAGTTGTTTCCTAAGATGAGATTTGTTTTTCCCTCTTCACCCTTTCCCCCCAACTGGATCAACAGCCTTCCCACAGATGGAGCGCTGTCCTGCTCGAGAAAATAGGCAGCTGAGTTACTCCTGCATCCAGCTGCACCAAATGAGCAGTAACACCTTTAGCATCTGGGATTTTCGAGAGGAAGTGCTGAGCCTTACCACAGAGGAAAATGGTCCTGTCCCCTTTCCTCTATATTTGCCATCCTTTAGCATTCTCCTTTTCCCTTTTTAGTCGTATCCATGTTTGCTTCAGAAATGGGCTCCTTCAGTTAACCCAGTAACTCAACAGCAGCTCCTAATGCAATTGCAAGACAAAGAGGTTATCGTGGAGTAACCCCTAAAATACATTTTTATCCTCATCACCAAATGCAAATCCCCAGGTGACCCAATGAAGTATATGAAATTTATTATAAAGGATGGGATCCAAAGGGTTCAGAATATCCTATTCCAATCCAAATGACCCCATTTCAGGAAGCATGGATGCTGCTAAGTCATTAGAGAGCTGTTTCTAACAAGCATGGGGTTTCAACAAGTAGTGGAACGGACTCATTTGCACTGGTTTAGCTTTTTGTTAAACTGCTGCTTTGTGACCTGTCTACATTATCTTTTGGTGATTTATTTTATTGAAAGCGAATGAGGTAGAAAAGATATTAATTGTCTTTCTTTTTAAAAATAATTGGCAGCAAATCAACAGCCACCTACCTTGCCTGAAGGAGAGATCACTACTATTGAAATTCATCGGTCCAATCCTTATATTGAATTAGGAATTAGCATAGTGGGTGGCAATGAAACACCTTTGATCAACATTGTCATTCAAGAGGTTTATCGAGATGGGATCATTGCCAGAGATGGAAGACTTCTTGCTGGAGACCAAATACTTCAAGTATGGAACCTAATTACGTATTCTGTCTGCTTGCTTTCTATTCACTCCTTGCAGAATTGTTGTTAAAATGAGATGGAAGATTTTCCTTGTCAGACTATGTTGTGTCAATGTTAGCTTTGCAATTATCAGTTGGAAAGCAAATTAATATTCAGAGCAGAGCCTGTTGTTCTAGCACTTTTGGCTATCATGCTTTATGTTGTTTGTCGGACCAGTCTCTGGCATTATCTTTCCTCCCTAACATCTGTTGTCAACGTTTAAAATACAAGTTTATTTTTCTGTTTTTAAATGTTGTGGGACTTGGTCCTTATTTCAACTTTATGCATGCATTCCGAAGGAGCCCAAGGTTATTTCTGGCTAGCAAGTTGGCGTAACTTGTCCTATGTAAAAAGCAATTTGTGGATTGTAAGGCTGGCTTCATCTAAACTGTTATTTTAATCTGGCTTCACTCTTGCCTTCCAAAAGCCGAGGCAGTTGACCGGCATCTTTCAGTATGTATAAAAGACTCAGTGATAGCCTTCAATGGAATGATTTAAAGCCAGGTGCTGTAAGTGTTTAAAGAAAAAAAATAAACAAAATGTAAGTTGGTTTTGATTGATTGTGTATTTTTGTTTTGGTTTTAAGTAATTAGCCACAGGCAGTAGAAAAAGATAAAATTCTATTAATTTTGAAGTTTAAATTTTTATATTTGGGGAAGGGGTTGTTTATAGGACACTTCAGAATGACAGTAACTGCGTGCTGCATAAACAGAACAGTCATCCAGCTTCTATTTTTAATCATTCCACCTGAAACAAATATATTATTGTCAATTCAAAATTACTTCAGTAAGAATGTTTGCTTTTGATCTGGCAGCCTAAGATCAGTCCAAATGTAGTTGTAAGCCTTCTTCATTTCACTGTTTTGAAATCAAGCCGATAGAAGTAGCTTAAATACAGTAGTTATCCTTGGAAGGAAATCAGTTTGCACTTCAGAAAATAAAGTCTCTTTTGAGAAATGTGCCTTTTTCCTCTCTTGGAGTGTAAGCATAGTGGCTGGCCAAGAAAACAACCCAAGAGGTTTCCAAGATGTTGCCTTTTCAACAAGTAATTGCAGACACTGATTGAATGCTGCCTCATTTATTTTTATACTAAGGGCTCTACTTGTTTGACAGAATAGGGAGCTTGAGTTCCAGTGAAGCTTTGGAAATTCCTGCTGTTTGGGCAGGTGTCAGTTACAGTTTCCAAAGCCATAAATGGCAGTGAATTGACTGTAAATAGGAATTTACGAACTGCAGTGAGTCTTCCCTATCAACATCCTGGCAGTGGGGCTGTCAGATGCTAAGTGGGTGTCCACGAGAGTCGTCCTCTCATGCCAAGGGAGAGGTACAGAGGGCAAAACCTAAATTTTTAGGGGAGCTAGAATAGCTTTATTTCTTTGAATTTACCTGTGCAGGTGCTGAGCTGTTGTATTAAAATGATCAGGTTCAATCTCTGCCATCTGTAATTAGGTGCACTTAGGTGCAGCTCAGCATGCACACTTTGGTTGGATATTTCTGAAAATGTTTTCCAGGGCTTTTATGAGCTGTAAAGGTCTAAAAGAAAGAGCCAGAAAGGACTGTGAGATGAAACTCAGCATTTTCTTGCCCGATCAGACAAGAAGTATTACCCTTTTAAGAGCTGTGGGAACAGCATTTAGTAACAGCTACATAAAAGCTTGTGTTGTCTGCAAGGTACAGATAGGTGCCTAACATTTTCCAAGTGCTCTACAAATTGTCGCTTTTTTGTGCTGGACTGTGACTGTAATTCATGTGAAGCATGTCCTAATGAGAATCTCTTTCCCCAAGAAGTGATAAGGCTGTTGTATTCTGAAATTTTAAACTGCCTTTTAGAAAGAAGAATTACATTTTATTGCATATATTCTTCTTTGCCCTTTGAGTGCTCCTATATTTTATGTATTTACTTCAGCTAACTACAGTTAAAAATAAAAATGGATTTAATTTAAGGGTTTTGCTGGATGAGCCCTAGTGGTTTTTGCAGGAGGCAGCTCTAAATGTTATTTCTCCTAGCTATGCCTCTTTTCCCTCTGCCCAGGGCAGTAGCAGAGCAGGACACCACCGTGGTTCTGTCTGAGCTCATGGTGCTGCCAGCAGCTATGGCTTTGTGCTGGGTTTTGGGCTGGAGGTGGCTCAGGGAGGGGGCAGTACCCCTTTACCATTTGGAAACCACCACAGCCAAATGGTTTGGCACAGACTTCTGGGAGCCCCTGAGCTCAGATGTGTGATGTAAATGTGGCAGCTGTTGTACATTACTTCATATATTTAAAAAATTTTAATATTGCTATTAGATGGTGAGAAGCTGCATGCTTGTTTTTACTTAGGTTGCAATGGGGAGTATTGAAAGGCTTAGGTAAGGCACATCAATCAGTATAGACCATTTGGTGTTAGTTTCTATCTGCTGAAATTGGGGGGCAGGGGTTCCTCCACCAAGGCTCAATAATACGTGCTAAGGATGAAATTCTAGTGTTGACTTTAAACCGTTTTTTACAAAACAAGGCAAACACAGCTTTTGTGCTGAATTTTTTTCATGTTCGTCTTTTCTGCCAAATCTCATTGCACTGTCAGTTCTTATTTTTACAGTGCAGGACATGACTGAAGGTTACTGATCTTTGTATCAGTGGGCCATACAACAAACACAATTCTTAGTTGTAGGTAGAGAAAGTTAAATCTGTTTCTCATTTACAACTGGATTTTGTGTGATACAGGTTATAAGTCTGAAACTCTGACCTAGTTGAAGTCTGTGGAAAATCTAAGTTCATGTTAAGACTTGAGAATTAGTACAACTGCCTTTTTTCTACTGTCTTAATGAAGCAATTTCATTATTCTGGATTTCCGTTTTTTTAAATGTTTTTTTCACAAAATGCAAGTATGGCGTATTGTAACACACAAGCTTTCTTCAGAGATTTGGATGCATTCTTTTTATAGCTATTATGTTGCAGTTTTAAGTGATGCTGGGCTTGGCACTGAAAGTACATGCCATGTTCTTCTCCTGGGGAGCAAACAGTGTAAAGATCTAAGGAAGACAAGTATAGGAGACCAAGAGGACAGATGGCAGAGGGTGTTAACTTTTGAGGACATGTTGTCACCTTTGTGGGAAAAGGCCTAAAACAGTGCTAGGGGAAGCTTAGGTTGGATATTAGGAAAAATTTCTTCGCAAAAGGGTTGTTAAGCACTGGAACTGGCTGCCCAGGGAAGTGGTGGAGTCACCATCCCTGGAGCTGTTTAGACATGTAGGTGTGGAACTTGGAGACATGGTTTAGTGGTGGAGTTGGCAGTGCTGGGTTAACATGTGGACTTGATGATGTTGAGGATCTTTTCCAACCTAAAAATAAAAATGTGTAGATTGAGCATCCAATGTGAGTTTGCAGGAGAGAATGGAAGGACAAGAGAGGAAGCCTAGTAGGGTCAGACATGTAGGTTGCTCCAAGGCTGGTTTTGCAGTGAGTGCATTTACTTTGGAAAGGGCTTATTTCCATAACCAGGAACAACTAAACATACGAAAACATCACTGTGACCTTTTTTTGCTGCTGTTGTTTGCAGGTCAATAGCTTTGACATAAGCAACGTGTCCCACAACCACGCTCGAGCCGTGCTGTCGCAGCCGTGCTCGGTGCTGCACCTGACGGTGCTGCGGGAGCGGCGGTTCGGCAGCCGCACGCACACCCACGCGGACGCGCCGGGCTCCGGGCGGGACGACAGCTTCCAGGTGACCCTGCACAAGCGCGACTCGAGCGAGCAGCTCGGCATCAAGCTGGTGCGCAGAACAGATGAGCCAGGAGTTTTCATCCTCGACCTTTTGGAAGGGGGCTTGGCTGCTCAGGACGGCAGGCTCTGCAGTAATGACCGCGTGCTGGCCATTAATGGACACGACTTGAAGCACGGCACACCGGAGCTTGCTGCTCAGGTTATACAGGTAATTTGCTTTCCCTGCCTGAGCCCTTAGCTCAGCTGTATTTCTTGGGCAAAGCCTGGGCTGGAGTCTGTTCCCAGGCAGAGCAGCTTGTGTGAGGCCTAAAAGCCTGTGTCAGTGTAATTTACAGTGATTTATGTTCTGAAAATAATAGTGAAGAACAGGATCTGCTTTGGCACCTACCAGATGAACTTCACCCCCTCAGAAGTGAAAAATGCATTAGTCTTCCCTGGAATGCAGCCTGAAGATTAGAAGACAGCTCATGTGAGCAAGGAGAGTAGCCTATTGTAGCCTATTGCTTAGCAGGGAAGAAAAAAAAAACCAGGATTATTATTATTCTGTTTATGTATGTATTGTATTTTAGTCTCTCAGTAAGCTCTATAGAAGTGGGCTTTGGTTTTTATTGATTTGCCTGTGCATGGGATTGAGTTAAAACAAGAAAGTAATTTGTCAGACCTTAGAGTCAATAGGTAGCAGCTGATAAGTCAAATATAGGTTTTCCATGAGTTCTGCATGTTACAGCTCATTTTCTGAGTGTTCAAAAAAGGGCTGTTTCCAATGTCTGGCTGTGTTCCGGACACGAATATTACCCAAAGCTTGATGCAGTGTGACATATGACCCTTCTGTGTCCCCACAGGAAAACCTTTACTCCATGCCTTTCTTCCAGTCTGTAAGGAAACAGATGCAGCATTGCTACTTCCTGCTGATGGGATGTTGGTGAAAATGGCTCTGTTTTTAGGAAAGTTGGAATATACCAGTAGTACGTTCCTGCAGTCTGGTCATCCTTGCTTAAAGCACCACATAGAGAACTCTGATACAAATGAGTAGTAAATACTTGTTCCAGGAGTCATTTCAAGAGTTTTCCTTGCAGTGAAATTAAAATAACAACGATCTTGGGAATTGTAATTTTAGTTTCCCAATTTTTGTAAACAGTGATCAGAATTTAGTATTGCATAACTTTTACCTTTTAAGGTGTGGCTTTGCAGCAATAAAAAGAATTGATGTTTTATTTAACATCTGGTAACTCCAGACTGGAGCCTCCCAGTATTCCCCAAAATCCAGAGTATGATGGTATGCTCATGTGTATCATTGTTCTTGCAAGTGTCTTTGGGAAGTACCAGATGCGGTCAGAGCTTTTGATCAAAATCTGCAGATCTTGAAGCTATCACATAGGCATTTCTTCCATTTATTGCTGTGTGTTGCTGAGGTTCAGAGGCTGCAAATCGAATGGGGTGAATTTTAATATTTGAAGCTTTGTAAGACAAAGTGAGAAATGGTCCTTTTGACAAAGGATTTTCAGCTGATGTAAAGGTGACATCAGAGGAGAAGGAAGAGTGTTAATTTCCCTTCCATTCCAGGGGGAATTGCAAAAAGAAGCAAGTAAGAGACTGTGCAGTCTATAAAGGAACTGGAAAACAAAGTCTTCTGTTGTCTGGTTTTGCATTCTGTCATATGTTTTCCTCCCTTTCTAACAATCAGTATCCTATCAAACTTGATGACGTTTGATGACCTAATGTACTCAACAGGCTAGTGGGGAGAGAGTGAACTTGATCATCTCTAGACCCCTGAAGTCACAGACAGTCAGTATTATCCGAGACACCGGGACTCACAGCAGCAGCTCACACCAACACCAGTCCCAGCAGCTGTTTCACAGCAGACCTAACTCACATAAGGTTGGTGCTTCTCCTTCTGAAAGGAATAAATACTCATTTACTCATGTGGTGGTGTGTGTAGCAGGGCAAAGCTAGAAGAAAGGATTATGTCTTCTTTTTAATCTCATTAATAAAACAATGGTGATGACTTCCAAGTACTCAAGTGCTGCATCATGTCTGGAGTAGGAACAAAAGATACGAAACAGGTTCTCAGTATGTTTTTTTGATTTGCTGACTACAGTGAAAGAAGCAAGTTCTGTGGGCTCATACAGCTGTAGTTAGACCTTGTCTAAGACAGTGGCTGGTGTTACTCCTTCATGGAAGGGCTGTCATTCAAGAATGTTACGGTTTTTGTTGCTGCTGTGCTGGCTGCAACCAGGAAGGAGCCCACCATCCAGCATATGAAGAGCATGTTGGAGGGATGTGTCATCTCCTTCATGAGTCCACCGTCCTGGCTACAAGACTGATGAGTACTGCAGGGTCTCAAGCAGGGAGAGAAAGGCAAAATGAAGAGACTTTCATGAAGCTAGTGTCAAATTATTTGGAAGAGCTGCAGAAATAGAGCCTGTGCCTGAGATGTTCTTGTAATTAGAAAAAATACAACTTCTCACTCTTAAGAAGTTGACTTTGTGAAATAATTGTTATGTTGACCATGTCAACAAATCCACCTTTGCTCCTGTCCACTCTATTTGCTTTACTATTTATTGTCGTACTTCTGTTAGGATAATTTATGTGCATTAGTAGTATTTTCTTTTAAAAGGGGGGATCATTTCAGAAAAGAACGAATGAGGCTCTAGGAAGGTTGTTTTCCTCCTGAGGGACAAAGGTGAGGCTCCTTAAAACCATGGCTGTGGGTACTTGCCACAGTGCTGGGCCATACCTACACAACGATTAGTTCATTGATGTCAGAGTGTGAACCAACTTTGCATGTGCCAGCATGGGTTGTACTCTTACCATGGTTCCAAAGTTGGATGAGTGGATTTCCCTCGTGGATCAATGCTATCTGTGGGCTCTTTGAAAATGGGAAGTCCCATGTAACAGCAAGAGGACGTTTCTCATGTTTTGTATCATTTATCTTTCTCTCATTGACTTGTAGTTGGCTTAGAAGCCTTGTGGCTTAAAATATGTTTATATGATTGTGTGGCAGCAGCCAGTTCTAAAGCCTGAAGCCTTAGGAATGAACTGTTTTTATAAGCTATGGTGTGTTTACATGTAGCTACTTCCATGATTAATGTGTATGTGTGGAGCAGAGCCAGTCCGAAGGAGCACATGGCACTGGAGGTCAAAGAAGACAATGTTGTCATTTTCCAAGAGAAGGCAGGGGAATATATACATAGATACACTTTGAAGAATATCCCAGCTTACTTCTTTCATTATTTTGGATTCCTTGCAAGTATTCTGTTAATTTAAGATGCTACTACAGGTGTATGTGCAGTGGTTTGAATCTTTCGCTTAATAGCCTGAGGGAAAGGCTTCAGCAAATAAAATTTACTTTGATTTAGGTTTAGATCTTTTTCATTTGGCAGAACTAAATACAGACTGAACTTCATTCAGTTGTCGGAAAATTTAATACAGGATCTCTTCTTGTTTCAAGCTTGAGTCTTCATTATAATCATTAGGAAGGCTGCCCAAGGTACCCATTACAAGCCATTAGCATCAATTGGCCTTAGTTTGTGCTCTGGGAGGTTCTACATACCAGCTGCAAAAGAGAACATGATGCATAAGGGCTTTAAAGGGTCTCTTATTGTCATCATGTTTTCATTTCTTAGCAGCTTCTTTGTAGTTCTGGGGCATATTCTACTGACAAATGAAGTAATGCTGATGTTCACCAAGACATCAAAAAGATTTGTTACTGGTTTGTCTGCAGAGTGTTGACCATATGGTTTTGTAGTGCAGTCCTAAAATTTAGCCTGTTCCAGTGTAGGATGTTCAGAAAAACTAGAGTGGGATTTTCAAGATGGGCCTTTACAAACTTTCTATCTGTGTTTAAGTATCTACATCCATGGGGTTTTTGTTGGTGATTTTGGGGTTTTTTTTTTGAGGGGGCAAGGATCTGACCTGGAAGAAATCCAGCCAAAGCTGGTTTCTTCTACTTAGTCCTTTTAAACTGTTCCATTAAAGTGTCAAAGCGTGGGTTTGGTGTGCATTTAGTTGTTGTGTTCTGGTTTTTTGTTTTGGTTTGCTTGGGTTTTTTCCTTAGTTTTAAAAATGCTTTTTATCCCTATTAAACAGGATCTCTCCCAGTGTGTTACATGCCAAGAAAAGCACATTACTGTGAAAAAAGAACCACATGAATCTCTGGGAATGACAGTGGCAGGAGGCAGAGGCAGCAAAAGTGGCGAACTGCCCATCTTTGTGACAAGTGTGCAGCCTCACGGGTGTTTGGCAAGAGACGGCAGGATTAAACGAGGTGGGGTTTGGCTTCCCTGGTGGCATGGCTACTTCTGATGGCTTTTTGATCACTGCATTCTCTGGAGTCAGGTGGTGTCAAAAAGTCTTCTCGCAGATGTAGGGAAATGCTTATGGATGTTTTTCTCCACGATTCAGTAATGGAAATACAGTATTTAGTGTTGCACTTTCACCTTTCATAGGAAGGGGATGTTTACAGCATGATAGCAGGGGAAGTGGATAAGATCAGGAAATGTATGGTTAAATTCTTTAAAGCTGATGGTAGTCCCCTGAGCTGGGGGTCTGGTGTGATGCACACACACCCTGGTTTTGTGTTTAATTTAGTGGATTGGACCACATCTCTGTCCAAGGAATTTCTCCTCCTCAGTGTAGTATCTGAACAGCAGAGAAGCTCTGATGATAGGCCACAGCTCACCCACACAGAGTTTACCCTAAGAGCTACATCAGTGTTGATCCCGGTTCCCAAAAGCTTTCTTGTCCTCTGGGATAGCATGAGCTTGCTGGTCTTCAGGGGTGCTGCAACACCTGCCCTTGTTCCTTGGCTTTGTAAAAGGGAACGGGGAGGTGGAGGTTAGGCTCAGCATAGGTGAAGGCAGTCCTGCATAATTGATAGCAAAGGATTTGATCGTTAAAATATATTATGTCATATGTGAATCAAAGACTGCCTGTGGGATCTCTGAGATCCTCTGAGACAGTTCGCAGAATTAGAGAATGTTTCAGGAAAGAAATTTAGGAAAAAAACTTCACAGATTGTACATTTAAAAGAACAGTGTGGGAGCATCCTTCTTTGCTTCTGAGAAAGGGAGATTTACACCCACACACCAGCAGGTATGCTTTCTTTTTCTGTACTACTATGAAAAACACACTTGGTAGAAGAATCACTATTGTTCTTCCATTGTGTAACATTAAAGTAGCCACAGAAGCTACTGGGAGGAAAATCTTCTAAAAACTGAGTCTCATTCCAAATGTGACCTGGGTGTTTGCACTTTTGCTTTGGTTTTTCTGGCTTTCATTGGTGAGACATTGTGTGGAAAAGGAGTCTGCCACTGGATAGTTAATAACATTTTTGGTTTTATCCTGAGGCTTTTAAAAAACATAAAGCTAAAATTGTGGAAATTTTTTTCCTGGCTTTGACTCTTTCCAAATTATCTTTGTAGAGAGGTTCCATTTCTGTCTTTGAATTAACTGGGTTTTGTACTAAACTTTCCAGTAGATTTTGAATTCCATTTTCTTCTCCCAAGTAACAAGTTGTTAAAACCAGATGAATTAAAGTGCACTGTGGAACCTTACCTGTACAATAATTGGTTACTTTGATGTGCCTGCATTGTTCCTGCCATCATTCTTCCTTCACTTTTAAAGTTAGAATGAACCCAAGATCCATGTCTGGAGACAGCTGTGTCATGGCATCTGCAGTATTAGTTGCAGCCGAACTGGTGAGGTCCTTAGTTAATTTCTGTTCCAGATTTTCAGGGCAGTATACATAGGAGTCACAGTATTTGGTGTGTTATGTGGAAATAAACACTGATCCAGCTTGATAAAAGCTCAGTACGTTAAAGTTTCAAACTGACAATATAAGGCTTCAGAGCTATTCGCATTCCCAGTCTGTTAGTTAAGACTGTCTTAGGTCCCAAGACTCCAGTTTGGAATGAAACCCTGGTGTGGGAGGTGCTGTGGGTGGGCAGGACTGTCAGACTGATGTGCTCTCCCTCGCATCTTTGCACAGGTGATGTGCTGCTGAACATCAACGGCATTGATCTGACCAGCCTGAGTCATAGCGAGGCGGTGGCCATGCTGAAGGCTAGTGCTGCCTCTTCAGTAGTTGCCCTGAAAGCCCTGGAAGTCCAGATTGTAGAAGAACAGCCCCAGGCTACTGAAGAACAGTTGAGTACCATCAGTGAAAATGAATACGATGCCAGCTGGTCACCGTCGTGGGTCATGTGGCTGGGACTTCCGAGGTACGGAATTAATCAATAAAGTACTTACTTAGCTGTTGTAAGCTAAGTCCTGTGAGAGACATAAAGAAGCAGAGACCTTCTTAGTTGCAGCACATCTGCCCTTATTTCTGCTTGACCATCTCAGCTATATGCAGTTGGCAGTGTGCTTAGGAAGCAGGCTGTGAACAGGAGCGGTGTTTCCTTAGGAAACTCAAAGATTAATAGACTGGATTTATCCCTTCACAAACCATAGTAACTACCCATGTGGAATGTTCTGTTCAGGCACAATTAATCTTTTTTTTGTTTTATTGTACTGTAACTTTCTGTAGAATATCTAAAACCAGAGCAATTACTAATAAAACCACAAAGTGTATATCCATCTGTCTCTTTGCTAATCTGCTACCTAAGTTTATGAGGCCAAATAGTTCACTTCAGAATATTGCATCAGATTTTGGCCATTCTGACAGATTCTTGACATGTCCTGTGCCAAGACTGTTGCCATGTAACTATAGGCTCACATTGTTTTTTCTCAAGAACCCACTACCATCTCTGCCAAGCACAGAAACTCTTAGACGTTTGCAGCAAGCTCCCTCCCCTTAACTACTCTGCAATCTGCTGGACATCATTTGTACTCCTCACTCTCTTGAGGCTGCAGCTATAATCTCATTCTGGCATCACTTGCTATCAAGAAGAGTTCCTACTACAGCTAGTAGAGTTGTTAACTTCAGTCAGGGCATACAGGTTAATTCCTTTCCCTCTGATGAATTTGCCAGGTCTGTACTTAAAGTGTAAAACCACAACAAGAACCAGTCAGACTGGGAGCAGAATGCAACTGAAGATAACACAACCATGCATTGGCCCTCCAGAGGTTTCTCTTTTTCTGAGTTTAACTGTCAATTAATTTATCTTCTATTAAAGTATTAATGAGTAATCTCAGTAAATGGCTCTCAGTTTTGGTAAATATACTTCCTTTTCATGCTTTAGCAGCGGTTTATTTCTTATCTGGTGGTTTATTTCTTCTATGCTACAGATGCCCGTGTATGGCTCCTCACGTTATGCTCTGCATGGGGCTTTAAAGCAGTGTTGAACAACAGTAAAGAACTTGGTGTCTTTTTGACAAAAAGTTAATTTCTATGTAGATTTGTTTGGTTTTTTTTAAATTACAGTCATTGCCAACTTCATTGGCGAGAGTTAATTTTCACTAGGGCTGATAACATAGCAGTACAGTTAGTGAAGTGTGATCTGAATTACTTACATTCTGTGTAATAAAATGGTTAGTCATTTATATTGTCATTACTGGTGGTGAATCAGTTCAGAGGTAATGAAGATTGTGCATGGATTTTTAATTTTTACTTAAAGTAGAAAAAGCTTAAACTGAATGGGGGTGGAAGACAAATGCTCTGCATTTTTGACTTGCAAGCTGAACACATCAGGTATGGATTTTTCACCCACATTGTTGCCACCTGTGAAATTCCTAAAATGCAGTTCTATTACTGTCAGTTTGCAGAGTTAACTGTGTTTAAGTAATTATTCTAGCACTGTGTTATTTCTTTTAAGACACTTTCCCGTCTCAAGATTGTGAGGCTTTTTCGGTAATTGGTTTGATTATTGCAAAATTACTCTGGGAACAGAGGTCTAATCACCATCCCTCCCTTTCTCTTCCACTCTTGGTGCAGTGGTAATGATGAGACAGCTGATGTTGTGCCTACTGTAAGACTATACATGGCTTTTTCTCTTGTTATCCTGTGCTTCCATTCCACAGCTGCCTGCATAGCTGCCATGACGTGGTGCTGCGGCGGAGCAATTTAGGGAGCTGGGGCTTCAGCATCGTCGGTGGCTATGAGGAGAACCACACAAACCAGCCTTTCTTCATTAAAACAATTGTTCTTGGAACTCCTGCCTACTTTGATGGAAGATTAAAGTAAGCCAAAGTAACAATGGTAGAAATAATAAAAATAGTAATAACAGCAACAATAATAAAGCACTTTTAAACAGTTATGTGCAACTAATTGCTTAAGGAAGTACGCTGTAGCATCTTGTGCTGCTGGATGGTGCAGCCCTGTAGTGCTTTGCCTCCTTGATGAGTGGGATGCAGGGAAGTAACAGGGTGTTTCTGCTGGGGAAGGGGCATCTCTCAGAGGTGATGGCATCTCCTGTGCTCCTCCCCAGCTGTGCTGGTGATGTCACCTGCTGTCTCCTGTCGAACTCTTCTTTCAGCCAAGAGACAATGTGCAGTGTATATGTGCAGAGCTAGCTAGCTTTTGTCTTCCTATAGAACAGCTAAAAGTTAGAACTTAACTTCTGCAAAGTGGGCAAAACTGCTTTGTCCTTTCACATAGCCTTCTGAAGCCACTGCTGGAAACTGGTACTGAAGATGAGTGCTGCTGCTTTAATAGAAGGGCAAGAAAGCAAGTGATAAAGATTTCTGAAAATATTGTTAAGGAACCAAGTCCCCATGGCATTACCCTGTCATTAGTTGGCAGGAAGTTCACTGATAAATGAAGCAAGTTCAGCAGAAGCCCCTGAGATGGTGGAGCTGGAGCACTTGCCCTGCAAGGAGAAGGCTTCAGGGGCAGCCAAAACCCGTTCCAGTACTTACCTGGAGATTATCAAGGAGACAGAGCCCAGGCTTTTCAGTGGTGCAGGGTGAGAGGATGCGTGACAATGGGCACAAATTGCACAAAAGAGCTTTGAGACTGGCTATAAGAAGAAAGTATTTCCCCATGAGGATGGTCAGGCAGTAACATAAATTGCATGGTCTCTGCCCTTGGAGGTTTCTGAGCCCCTACTAGGTAAACCCCTGAGAGTCCTGGTCAGATCTTACAACTGACCTTGCTTGCAGCGCAAGGTTGGGCTATAGACCTCCTGAGGTCCCTTGTGACATTAAAGATTATATGATTTTACTTACACATTACATTTGGATGCAGCCTCCAGGTCCAGTATCCAGATATATGTCTTAGCCTCATGTAGGATTAGTTCAGAACTAGGACTTAAAATTCCCATTAAAGGTTCTCTTGTTCATAAACTTGATTTTTTGTGAAGGTGGCAGTCAAGAATATGCAACTTGAAGTTTTGTGGCATGAATTTTACATGCAGATTTTCTTACAAAGTGACTTAAGAAAAGAATGTACTTAGGCCTAGAGCCTTGACAGTAATTGATTTTTCAGTTCAGTGACTAAATAAATAAATGAAAAAAATAACTTGGCTGAACACAAAGTTACGATTTTTTTTCCAACTGTGGAACAGTTCGGATTAAATTAAAGATCTTAGTTCAACCCAAATTAAATAATTTCACGTTGGGGGCTTAATAACTAGAGGTCTTCACACAAAAGGAAGTTCAAGCATCATTCCTAAGAAGAGTGGAAGAATCATTGTGATCACATTTGTCCCCTTGTAACATATGGAAAAGATGCTCTTGTGTGATAATGTGATATAATACTGTCTTTTCAAATGTACTGTTCCACTGAAAATGTGGACTCAAAAATGGGCCATCAACAAGGGAGAGCCCCTTAGAACCCTCACCGTGAGTTATTGTGGGGCAGGTCTCTTCTAAAGCTGTTCTGTTTTGTTTTAATTATCTAAATGTTAGGCTGGAGAGGAAGGGAGTAAATAGCTTCACAGTTCAATCGTTTAGACAGTTTTCTGCTTACATGATCTGTCTGGTGTGATTTTATAGAAGGCAAAATGACTTCATCGGAAAGGCTGTGGGATGTACTGAAGTGAACGGTAGCACTGCAGTTTGGGTGATGGGGTCCCTTGGTTCAGGCAGAAGAGGACTTTGGAGTGCACATTTGACTGGTGTTGGTAACTCTGCTTCCTCTTCCTCGGCTCTGCCGTAGGGAAAGCTCAGGAGAGCATCTTCTTGCCATCCATTTTGGTGCTTTCAATACTTGAGTGGATCAGTTTCAGGAAAAGTCCTGTTTGATCTCCAAGTCACATTTGACTACTCTGGGGAATGTCACACACTCAAGTTGCAAAGCAGAGGTGTCTAGAGATGGGACATGGTCAGTACAGAAAGAAATTGGGTCCATATTTGAAATTTCTCTGAGGTTTTAAAAACCAGAACTTAACCCTTCAAGGTCAGTTTTCTCAGGGCCAGCAAATGGCACCCTCAAAATTTCTGTTACCCATTTCAAAATGCAGAGATGCTGCAATTCTCAGTTGAACCATCTGCTGAGAGAGATTTCAAGCCAAATGGTTATATTTGACAAAATCATAAACCACTGAAAACAAGGTTCGTAGTTGGAATGTGGTTGGTTGGTAACCATAAGTATCTTTACTTACACCTCCTACAGTAAAGGCATGTTTGGTGTAAATGTGTCATAATCCACACAAACAAACAGAAATGCTTCTGTCATGCACATGCTATCTCATCTTCTCTTGACTCTATTAGGTCTTTCCAAATCTCTTTTCTCATGTTTCTATACAGGTCAGCTCTTAACGCAGAATTATCTTGGTATTAGAATTGAAATAGAGTGATTTGGGAATTTCCCGGATGAGTTTCAGAGAACCCTAGAATAGCTGGAAGTTGGAAGGGACCTTTTAGAAGTTACCTAGTCTAACACTCCTGCAATGAGCAGGAGCATCTTTCAGTAGTAGGACAGACTTCAAATTGAACTGCTTTGGGATTTTTAGCTACACTCTCCAGCCTCATGCAAACCTACCACCCCAGCAGTGAAGTGCTGTTTGTTGGTGTGTGCTACTTACTGCAGAGCGGGACTCATAATGTGTTTTTTTTTCTTCTTGTGTTTTTTAGGTGTGGTGATATGATTGTTGCTGTAAATGGACTATCCACGGTTGGAATGAGTCATTCTGCACTCGTTCCCATGCTGAAGGAGCAGAGGAACAAAGTGACTTTAACTGTGATTTGCTGGCCTGGAAGCCTCATATAGAGTTGTGAATCACTTCGGTTCAAGCAGCGTCTTTTTCTAGATAGCTGGCACAAAAATCTCTATCTTTTTTTCCCTCTTGATACAGCTGGTTAAAAGCAGGGCCAAAACTGCTGTATTTTCCTTTTTTTCAGGCCTCTCAGACTTACTCTACCTATTTTGCCATCCTGAAATAGCTATTTCTGTTCGCTATATCTATTGCTGACACAAATGCAAATATATTTGAGCTCACAGAGAAACCCCCACTCCAGTATGGCTGTCATTGAGCTTTTCCCATCAGGCTTGTAGGGTCAGCAGAAGAATTTAGCGGCTCTTTGGGTTTCTCTGCGAAGTCCTCAAGTTGAATCATGATATATAAACGTAACATTCATGTGCCCGCTCTTCGTGGCAAAGAGGACCTGTGTCAGTACCAGAATGACACATGCCTGCTGCTATGAACCAAAACCTGTTTCCAAAGGTTGCATCTCTTCATTTCGTAAGCCTTCCCATTCTTGATTCCATATTTCGGACTGATTCAAGTATTCCATCTTACTCATCAAAAATTACTTGGTCCCCCAAATTTTTCTTGCAGGGCATCAATGTTCATAGAAAAGTAGGACAAAAGCCTGATATTACTAGAATTTTTATAAAGTGCAATAATTGGACTCTTTGTTAGGAAACTTTAATATATTACAGAGTTTGTACCCTATAATGACAAGAAATACGGAAGCAATTCCCGTTGCAATGCTGGCAAGGATACATGTGCCCAAGGTCGCCTTTGAGTGAATGGCTTGCAGTATTAGACTTTACTTTACAAATGAATGTTTTGCTATGTCACAGAATTTTGATGAACGTTTTTATGAAGATCATTTTTACCGTTTCTATTGTAGTTGTCAGCTCTCTTTATTCAAGTGTGGAAACAATACTTTGACTTGTACTTTCTAAATGAGAGAATTATTTCCAGGGAAAAAAGCAAGCTATTAAGAAACCATACGTCATGGTTTACAGGTGAGCAGGCTAGATGGAAAGCTCTTTGATTTCAAGTCCAACTGCAAAGTAAGCTGCAAAGTTCACTCTTACTGTCTGTCATCTCCTGACAAATGTGCAAATGCCTTGATATCAAATGCTGAAAAGATCTCTTTTGCATTTCAGGATATTTTTTTTCCTTTAGAGAGCACCTGCTATTAAGTTGTCAGTAATACTGTTTGTCTTCGATTGTATTTAGTATTTTTACAAACCAACCTGTAACTTCTAGACTTTGCCTTTCCATGATATTTGCAGGCTAAGCACCCACTTGTTTAAGAAAAGAGGGGTGGAGCACAGCAAGGAATGTGCTGACCTGGAGCTAACCCTGTGTGTTGTCAGTGTTCTCAATATTTGAAAAGAGCTTCATTTATAAACCAGGTTCCCAACCTGAACTGATTTTATGAATGACCTCTGTATTGTATTATTAATTACCAGAGAATGTATTTGAGAGTCACAGCATATTTCAATTGTGAAGCATGAACTTTATTTTCAAACTTAGCTGGTATAATATCGGGGCATATTATCGCATGTCATTAATTCCAGTAGCTTTGTTTTCAAAAGAAATAAAGTTACTCTTTTGCAAGAAAAAAAAAAAAGTTAAAAATCTCATATGAATGGTTTGATTCCTCTCTGTAATGTATACTGTTGGTTTAATTTCATAATGTTAAAATACAAAAGAATGTCCTCTCCAGTATATTACCGTAGTGAGAATCCTTGTTTCTGAAGCAAACACCAAATTTATTTGATACTCTTAACTGATTTAAGAACCAGTTTTCTCCCATCCCCAGATGGTGTTTAACTGTATGCTTTGCCCTTAATGCAAACTTTTTTGTGAAGTACATCTTAGTGTGTAGGCTTTTGTAGGGAAGTTTTTGACATATGTACTAGATTTAGTGTTTTTTATTTTAAAAATTACACTTTTCATTCAAAATCCTGCAAAAAATATTTTTAGACTTTTTTTCCTTTTATACGTTAAATGTAACAAAAGCATGGGTTAGCTTAAACTGTGCAGTTTTGTTTCTGTGTGCTGTAGCTTTTGATCAGAATATCTAGCGATAAAACTTTTCAGAATAAATTCACTTCTCAAATCATTTTTCCCCTTTCTCTTGTAGCAGAATAGTTGGGTTTGGTTTTCTGTGCCTTCTGTTTTAAATTATTTCAAGATTATTTTTTTCCAAATATTGCTATATAATTGTATGGTATTAATGAAGGATGAATGAAAATAAAAGTTCATTCTACACATTGTAATAACTCAGAAGTATCGTCTCATTCTTTGCTAAAGACATGGGGAGCTCAGTGCAGATTCGGTTTAATCACAGGTTTCTCCTGTGATTTATCATAAATTACAGTTAGTGAATGTACCATAGGGGTCTGAGGGTATGCTCATCCTGCCAGGGTCCCATTAATCCCAGCACTGAGAAGTGTTTCTAAAGTGGAGGTAAGATCTGTGCCGTATGGTACTTTGCCACAAGTAGTGTTTCCTCTTTCCCCTTCCGTGCCAGCTGGTACTGATCAGCTGGAGGATGTTTTCACAGCAGAGATTTGATGCAAGGAGACAGTCTTGCTGGAAACATCAGTTTTACAACTGAAACTTGACCCTCCTGGTTATCAATTCCCATCTCCTGCAGGCAAGTATGCTCTATCGTTAGATGTCTGCAATGTTACAATGAGTCTAAAAGCAATTTCTTAATGATTTGCAGTAAAGTTGCCCAGACTCTCTTACTGCTCCTTGCAGTAGTTGCAAGTAGTTGAGTTCCTTTAAAAGAGAACCATGCCTGTGTACAGAAGTGCAGAAGAAACCTGCCATGTCTGCCAGTAGGTTATGAGGTCTTGTACTTCTTGTAAGGTAGGAGCCAGATCATCAGAGTTTTGGTTTACAGGCAGATGAATGAGTTCATTGCTGCGGGGGGAGGTTCACAGAGCTTTGTGTAAGGTGGTGGACTTGGTCATCTGTGTGCTGGAGCTTCATGGGAGGAACACCTTTTCCAAATAACCCTAGGGATCTCCAGTTAAGAATGTAAAAGTTTATGCCACATCACAGCATGCCAGTAAAGTGAAATGTAGAGAGTTCGTTTGCCACTCTAAACTTTCTCTTTACAGTCATGAGCAACTGAGGAGAAAAATCAATGTCACGGAATAATTAAGAATATGTATTAAGAATATATTTCCAAATTCTGTAATAGATCTGGGGTGGCTATAATGAAAATATAAGCCTGGTTCTCAGAATGTCACGCAGACAACATCAGAAGCAAGGCAAGTTCCTTTTTTTAAAGAAACTTGACCATGTACTACTGAGGCAATTTTAATGGATCATAAACATTTATTAACAAACTAAGGTAGGAGATCCTGATGACATAAAAGTGTGTGTATGCCAGGCAGGACAGCAGTGATGGCAAACATGGAATTAAGGCAATACATGCCACATGGCCTGAGAAAGAAGGTGGTGTAATGCCAAGGCAGGTCAGTGAACCTCCTCATCCCATTTGTCTCAGGCAACTTCTAGGTGAGTTTACTTATCTAAAAAGTGGTTCTTTGTAGACACATAGAGAAAGGAGAGACCTTGTCACACCTGAAATAAGTCTGTCTAGCTAGTGAAGAACAATTCTTAAATTACTTGTTGCTCAAAGGATGAGAAGGCTTTCGATTTTATACTTCTGGGACAATTCAAATAACATTGTATGGATAAGAAAGCTTACTCTTAAGTAAATGCTGATGTTGTCCTGTTCATTGCCGTACCACACATGGATAAGTCTCCTGAATATCAGCAGGGCAGTGTGGATGCAACACCCATGTCAGTGATGCATTGCAGCAGGTACAGTGGCAATGAACTCCCTTCCGGAGAGTCTCACAGAACTCAGAAATCAAGTTGGCCCAAGAGTCTGGTTACAGGCAGCCTGCTCAGCTGTGGCATCCACTGGGCCTGAAGCTGGTTTAGAAGGAGAAGGAATGTGTTTGGGTTTGGGGGTTTTTGTTGTTGAACTATGCTGGTAAAGGCTGGCTGGAGGAATCTGTGGGTTGCAAGCACAGCCAAACAAGCAGCATGCTCCTCAGTGGGGAAAGCCAAGTTTGCACAAGGAGGGATGAGGGCCAAGTGCTCTCATCACAGGCTGGGAAGGAATTGGGCACGAAATAGAAGGGCAGAGCCTGTTCTATGACTCTAAAGGGCAAATACCACATCCAGGAGGGGCTGTCCCTCTTTGTTCTCCTTCACAAGTAGTAGCTTCGACTTCCCTCCCAGACCTTTCCTACCCTGGCTTAGCCACAGCAACCAGGAGTAGAGACCCTGTAGAGACCATGGCTCAGGTTTAGAGAGGAGAGGGAATAGCTTTGAGGCCACTTTACATCCCACAGCACCCTGCTGTCGTGGCAGATACCGGCTTCAGCCGCATGGGAGCTGGTGGTCCCACTGGTGACTCAGTCTTGGGGGGTCGTGCAGGGAGGTGGTCTGCAGGGCAACCACCCCCTACTTTTAAGATGGAGGTGCAGGAGTTGATGTAAACACATCAGGAGCATTCTCTAACTGGTGTCAGAGCTCAACTTGCTAATGCTAGGGATCCATAGCACAGAGAATAACCTCTGCTGGGTACGGGGTTCATCTGCCAACGCTGTTTTACCCCCAAAGCAGTGTATGGTGGTGCAAAACCACCAGGCAGCAAGACCCAAAATGCCTTTTTTCTGCCCCTGAAGAGGCAGCTATTGAGCCTTAAGCAGCCTCAGGGCAAGCCTGGGCATCTGACTGGTTCCAGTGAACAGATCCACTAAAGCCACACAAGCTGGGTTTGCAGTTTGGGTGCAGCTTTGTAGGGTAAGGAATGAAGTACACTATTAAGGAATCAATTTGGTGTTTTGTTTGATCTGGGACAAACCAAAGTGCTGGTTGCTTTGCTCCCAGGTTTTGATGTAAAGTGATTGTGGAAAGCTACAGAAGAGAAGCCTTTTAATCAGATTAGAATAGATAAAGAGTATAACCCCTTGGTTATACAATTGAGCTTTCTAATCATATTAAACTTTAATACCAGCATCAGTGCCATACTGGAACAACAATAGCAAAAAGCTGTAAGCATGAAATATTACAGATCCTTAAACATATTACAAAATGTCATCCACTTAAGTTAAAAAATGTTATCGTGTTTGGGGAAATGTGCCAGAGGAAAAAAAAAACAACACCCGCGAGGCTGAAGTCCTGTGTACATGTGCAGATTAAATGCAACACAGCAGAGGCAAGACTTGACCTTTCTATTTCTTACATTTTTATTAATTAAATTGCTTCCCAAGCAGCTACTTCTGCTATGGCTATTACCCACCTTAGCCCTCATCTGCCAAGGTGCTAAGTACACTTAACTCTTTTTGCAATCAGTTAAAGTGTCCCTTGTTGTAGGATGCAGCAAGAGGTGGCTCCTCTTCACTGGTGAAACCCCTGGAAAGAAACAGCTTCGGCTCTCTTGCCCCTCCACTGCTGCAGCCAGTGCTCAGCATCCAGCAGTGCTTAAAGCCAGAGAGGACTGAAGCCAAGAGACAAAGGGAAGGGATGTTAATGCATTTCAAACGCCTGATTTAAGTGGGTTGATTTTCTGGCGTCTCTGTTCCTACAGATCTGAGTTTCCTCTGCGAGTCAGGTTTGCGAGTACAAAGGACCCTGCTTGGAGTCAGTGGTCTTGCACCGAACCTCTGCCCGCGGCTGTGAGTCCTGCCAGGACGCCTCTGGGCTGCAGCCGCCTTGAATCGGAGCAGACGATTGTGGCTGCACCTCCTTGAGCAAAACAGCCAAGCAATAATTCAAAACTGAAGCTTTTCCTTTCTTCTTCCCTCCAACTGGAGTTGCCTCTTCCCCCAGACGTGCCGGAGGTGCTTTGCGGTTTGTTTTGACTGAGCAGAGTCAGGGTACCAAAGACCTTAAATTTCAACCACGCGGTCCCTTCTGGCTGCAGTGTGAGCGTGGCTGGCAGCTTGGCACAGGATGATGGCTGAGAGGGCAGTCAGGACCGGCCAAGAGGCACCATGCCACGGCAGCCCTCATGCCATCCTGGGGAGCTGGCCCAGGGATCCTGGGTCAGCTGTCCAGATGCAGTAGGTTCTTTCCTGTTTTCACCCCAGGGTGAAAACCACACCAACCTGTCTGTGGTTTTCATCTTGGGGTGAAATTTTATTTAGCTGAATATTTTGCACCTCACAGAGTCTTTCCCATCCTTAGCTAAATAGCGTTTACCTTCAGATATTTCTTCCCAAACTTTCCACCATTTTTCTGACCCTCTGCAGTCCCTACAACTGCCCTTGGTTGCTTCCCTACAACTGCCTTAATTGCTGGCTTTTCCAAGGCATCTTCCAGCCCACCAATGCCTCCTTCAGGCTCACAGGGTCTCTCTGCATCATCCTCTGACATGTAGCACACAGGGTGGTGTAAAGGCTATTTTGGGCCAGCAGTAATGGTGCTGGGGGTTCAGGGTGGCACCAGGACAACTGCTGGATTTTCTGCTCCCCAGCCAGGGGAAGACTGGGACCCATCATGGCTGGGTCTTGGAGAGGTCCCCCCACTTCTGGTTCCCACCCCAGCACCCCACACACCAGTGGCCCCAGGTTGGTGGGCTGGGACCGCTCTCTAACAGCCCGGGAAGTTTGGTTCTTTGTGTTTCTTTGTGATTGGCGCTCTGGTAATTACGCACCTTATGAAGATATCCGATGTAATCATACCCTTCTAAAAATGCCTCGGATTAAAAGCTTTTCCTGGGTCTTCAGGTGATGGGCCTGCAATTACAGAAAATGAACTGCATTTTAGCTTTCCATTGAAATTAATAACAGTGGTTCTCCAGTTGACTCTGGGAGTAGTTAATGGAACAAACTGGATGCTCCACTACAATGAGGGTTTTAAAGCTATTTGAGAGAGATTTTGTGTTTCAAATACAACAATAATTCGCACGATGCAAAATCATTTTGTCTTTGCATCTTTGAGAAATAATGGCTCTGTGTAGCTTCAAGATGCAACTATTTATCAATAATTGTTTCAATGTGCTCTTCCATCCTTTGCTGCACTGGAAAAGAATGATCCGCAGAGAACTCTGGAAAAAGAAAAACAAGTCAAGGAATTAATGATGCAGAAAGAAGCTCCAGCCTTGTCTGAGCTCCATGAGGGGGTTTTACCATGAACCTTGAAAAATAGATTTGTGTGAGTTCATGCAGGGCAGAACAACAAATATTCTGAGACTTGTTGAATTTCAGTTATTCCATCTCCAACTCAGCTCAGTTAAACTCAGCCTCTGAGAATTGGCAAATTTTGGAGTGCTGCTGGTGAGTTGCAGCCGGTATCAGGGAGAGAGGAGCCAGCCCCTCTCCTGCATCCTGGTTAACCTGCCCCATAGGCAGGGGCAAAATAGCTCACAAACCTTCTGCTGCATCAGCTTCCTTTCATAAATTCTTGCCCACGGAGTAGAGGCGCGTTTAGTGCATCACTCTCCAGGGGAGTGGAAGAGCAAGTGGTCTCTCTGTCCCCAGTGCCTTTTTCATATGAACTGGGCAGAGGACGGACCAGGATCCAGCTCTGCACCTCTCACAGTGAAACCAGTCCCACTTCTCCTCTGCCCTGGGGATACTGGAGATGCAGAGCAGGTTCAGACCATGGAGCAGATGTACTGCAGGGCCACCCTATCTTTACAGACGCTATTTCAGTGTCCCCAGATTTATCTCACATCCATTGAACACCTTTTTGCACCATGATACTGCAGCAGAAAGGGCACTGAGGGCCCTGAGCAGCTCCCTGGGATTGACACCGGGACTGGCTCCCTGATCCTGGTTCCCTTAGCAAGGCAAGAAGAGCTCTGAGCATTCCCACCTCCTGCCCAAGTAGTCCTTCCCATGGGCTGTCCTCCCACCCTGCAGGGTTGGTCCTTGCTCCCACGTGCTATATCCTGCCAGGAGCTGCTCATCTGTCAGTAGTGCCAGTTTTACTGCCTTTTCCCTGGGTGATAGCATCACCTATCCAAGTTTTACTACCTTCCCTGACATCAAAAATAGTTGTGTTTTCAGGGCAAATCTCTCAGCTGTCCAAAGCAACTTGAACTGCAATCTAAAGAAACTGTGTTTTGCATGGAGTTTCTTGAATGAAACATTTGCTCTTTTCTTTCCTCTCTCTCCAAAAGTATCTGTCAGAAATCCAGTGAGACCATCAATCAGAGGAATCCTTTTCATCAGCTGAGTCTCCTGGGACCCAAAATCACAGGAAAATACTCCCTCAGTCAGTGGCCATGTGTGCAAACCTGTAATTCACCTGCATCCTCAGGTACCCTTGGGAAGGGTGAGAGGCACCAGTTTCCAGCAACAACCCAAAATCTCTGGCCTGGGCCCAGAACCACTTGTAACAGCAGTTCTTGCACAAGGACAGGTTTCGGCAACGTCCTGCTTCCCAGGCAGGTTGATCAAGAATGAGGGTGTGCCACCAACCAAAACCTCAGCACATGAGGCTGTAGGCTGTTTTCTAGCATGTTTATAGATATTTTCATGACCCATATGTTATGTATTACCCATATATTATAATTACCTGTATAACTAACTAAAACTACCTATATGATATAGGTTACAAATTGTAGATAATTACCTAAAGGTTTGCAGCTTTTGGGTGGCCTGGTGGGCAAGACAGAACTTTGCTTGCTTGTTCTCCTTCCAGACTTGCAGCTCCTCAAGGCACAGCTCTGCTTCCTTACACAGCTGTAAATCAGCCTCAGCTAGGTTAAAAAAACTACCCACACTCAGCTTTCCTTTTTTTTCTTCTCTCCTAATTCACCTTTCCCTCACTATTTGTACAGCCTACCTTTTCCAAAGGACCAAGACCCAGGAAGGTCTGACCCCACCAGTCTGGACCAGAACTGCTGCTGCGAATACAGCTGGGACAGGTGGTTCAACCCCAGGACAGGCTTTGAAGGCATCCAGCAGCAATGCTTCTGTCTACACTTATTTGATTTTTTGTCTGTGTCTCATTATTTTTGTTGGCAAGGAAGGCACAGGGAGGGGTTTTTCATCAGGAGTGGAGTCAATTGAAAAGCAGCACAGAAATATCTTTTGGCAGCTGCTGCTGCTGCAATCCCATCTTCTGTGAGGCAGAGGAAATCTTGCCTAATCTAATGAGGTCTGACGTGTTTGTCTGCTTTTAGAAAATCCTTCCTTTATTGCTATGATTGGTTAATTCTGTTAGCAAACAGATCAGCTACATCCATGTCTTTGTGTGTACGTGTTGATGCCATGATGATTTTTTGCCTTTTCTTTTATACCCCTGTTATACCTTTTTACAACTTCTGTATTCTTAGTGCTTTTTGCCTACACTCTTGGACTTGTTTGTTCTGCTAGGAGACTAAACATTTTAGAAGCTTCGTAGGTAGGAGTTAGTATGCCCCAGATCCCAAGGTCCTCTCCAGAACACATTCTGTAAACTAAGATAGAACCATCCAGAGGAAGGTTCCTTGGAGAGGGGGGCTCATTTGAGCCTCCCATTGGGGAATCTTTGATAGACATGCTAATTAGTAAAACCTATAATGTTATACCAGATCTTTTGGGGGTGTGCATTGTGGTGTGCATTGTGATGTGCATTGAGGTGCATTCGACCTGGATGTGTGCACCCAAGGACCCTTAAAATAAACACCAAGGTAAAATCCCTTTTTCCCTTCTAACCGTGTTTGACTCTTGATTTTCAAGACCAGGAAAAGGCATCATGTTATGGTCTCATGTGCCACACAACTACTCTGCACCTGGATTATCAACAGGAGGTCTCTGTGATGACTGTGCCTTAATTCGTGCTCTGCCAGCACAAGAAGCCACACCTCCTCAGCTATTGCTGGTGCTCATGGCTGGGGCACTCAAATGCCTGTTCTTGGAGATACAATTACACGAAAAACTCACTCCCCAAACAAACTCCCCTGTACAGAGCTCCAAAGCAAATCAACATTTACACACGTGTTCTAAAGTCCTGAAAGAGGAGGTTTTAGTGGCAATGCTGCCAGTCCCCTGCTCAGAGCCACTCTGATGACTGGCCTCACAGTCATGACACTGCCCAGTGCTGGTGGCATTGTGGTGGCCATCGGCTGCCCCAGGCTGGCAGGGTCTTCCTGAGCACCAGCCACAGCTCCCTCTCAGAGACTCCAGGTAAAGTCAGTCAGAGTGAATGAGAGGTGAGGCTTGGGCTCATCCTTCAGTTGTTATTTTCCAAATGAGCAGGTAGATGGATATTTTCCTCGGTTCAGGGTAAATGCCTTGTCAGCCGTACCCTTCAGATGCTGCGTTGTTCTCTCCCTGTCTCCCAATCGCAGGAGATGCTCACCTGGGCTTGAGAGTGTTTGATTACCAATCCTATGGGTTTTGATGCCGAAATGGGAAACGTATCTACTTTATCTCGAGATGGAAGGCTGAGCGCAGGGATGCATCTTTGTGATGCAAATTTCCCCTTTGTTTGGCGTGATTTTTCATTGTCGAACACATAAAAGCTAAGCAGGGAGCAAGGAGCAAACCTGGCACGTTGTGACAGGCACTTGCAAACAACAGACAAAATGTGCCGATTCCAGCTTCAGCCAGGTGTGTCTGACTGTCACTCGGTGAGTCTTCGAAAGATTCGAGTAGCAGATATTTTAATTATAAATGCTCAGTCAAGTCAATACATTTCTCAGTACAGAAGCAGTGACAGACAAAAAAAAAAAAGGATTTGCTTAAAATTCAGCATGCACGGCAACATCCCCAAAATTTAAAAATAAGATAAGCACATCTTTAAAAATATATAAATTTAAACTCATATATACAAAACAGAAAGAGCAAAATAGACCTATAGGGAAACTGCACGTAAGCTTCAGCCTAAACTTGGAAAGATACATAAGCCTTGGAAGTCTGGAAAACCTTGCCATTGTGTAATAATGTTGCACTTCCATAGCTCGGTGTAAAACACAGCTGTGCAGTCTTTGGGCTACCCGGGACCTTCATGATGGAGAAGAATTGCACCAGATGAGCACTTCTCCCACCCACAGTCTGGGAGTGAGGCACAAGGATAGAGATGCTTTGCCCAGGCACAGGTATCTGTCATGTTGACACCTGAAGTTTATACCTGGGAGCCTGAGCTCCCTTTCTCCTTAATGGAGAGAAATTGGCACTTTCAGGTGCTCTTTGCCTCATCCTAGTGTAGTTGTCTAAAACAAATCACAGGATTCACACTGTGGGCATAGCTTTTCTTCTCCCCTCTCCTGAAAGGGAGTGGGGATGAGCAGAGCAGCCAATGTACCAACTTTTACACAATAGTGTCTAAATCTCGGTGAGAGGAATCCTACCACAGACAGGAGGAGTTGTCCAAGTTAGTCCGAATTAAAACCTCTGAGAAGGGCTGCTTTGAGAGCAGCCAGGCAAGCTTGCCCTCTGACCGATGAGGGGGTTAGCTGAGCCCTAAACCCAGGTAAGGGGGGCCCATCATGACACCGTCACAACCAAGCAGCAGTGCTGTGATGTTGGTTTAGAGGGCAGACATTTACATCAGGCATAAGCAGTGGCTGATCTTAAACACAAAAATAATGCATTGGTTTGACTCTCATGGTAATTCGTGGTTTCTCAGAGCCACATGCTGCCTGCTACACCTAAACTGAAGAAATGTCAACTCCCACCTTGAAGATATTCAGAAGCTGGCTGGATATGGTCCTAGAGAACTGGCTTAGGGTGCTGGACTAAATGACCTTCAGAGGTCCTTTCCGACCTCAAACCCTCTGTGATCCGATGAAATCCAAAAATAATACAGAAATTAAGAATGTTCCCAATCAAGCTTTTCCTGAAAGACAACTGAGCTTTTCAAAAATACTTCCATCACTCAGGAGCACTTTGTGTTTGAAATGTCATGAAAATACGCTTTTATGGAAGCCTGCCAAGATCCACAGATCACTGAGCACTTTCCAGCAGAAAGGATCATCCTCCTCCGACCTGGCTGGACAGGGGGTCATCACCACCAGTGCTCAGCAGGGAGGCAGCACCGGGGCATCATCCTCTCCCCAGAGCACTCCCTCCCCTCCTGGCCTGCCCCTGCTCCCTGCCACATGATGGGGAGGTGGCCATGGTGCCAGGCATCCCTCCATAGCCACCCCGTGGCAGCCAGCCTCATGTCTCACTCCTTCTGTTTGGATTTTCATATACACTGTGGACGCACCGGTGAGATACGGACAGCAAAACCTCATCCCTTCCTCCCCTTCCATGGCTCTGCACCTGGAGGGGAAGAGGATACTGATGTTGTTTAGAGACAAAGGTAAAAAGAAAGAAAAGGAGCAGGAGGCAAAATTATTCTTCCCCGATGGAAAGCTCTTATGTTTGTTCAGATCATTATCATATCAGCAAGCCTACATAAAAGTACCATTAATTTTAATACTTTCCCAAGACTAATTAGGTTTAAATTGGGTAGAAAATATTGTGCAAATAACTAGCTATGCATAAAATCCTCGGTGAAGTTTAATCAGGAGGGGTAGAAAACCGGGAAAATAGTTTTTATTAATGCATTTACACCATCTTAGAATTTCCCTGAATTGTGTTTTACCTTGGCTATAAAAATGAAAACATTTAAATTTCTTTAAAATTACATTTGACTTAATTACAGCCAATCCCTAATACCAGCAAACAACCCATTTTGCCTACTTTTCAGCATAAATAGCCACCAGCCTCATCATTTCATAAAGAGTTGTTTTCCTACATGATGTTCTCTATGTGCAGAATGTTAATAGCTACTATAGCTGAATATGAATAGGCTTTGTAGCTCCACTTGAAATATAGAAAAATGGCCCAGACATTAAAAAAGATAAAAGGGAAAAGGGCAGTAATGAATTTAGAGGAAAATGAACATTAATGGTACTAGCATTACCTCATGTTCCACATAACAAATTATTGGAAATCTGTCAAGCACACCAAATTATCTACTCATCTGCTGTTGTGGGGCCCTTTGGAGCCATCCAAAACCAGCAAAAGCAAGACAATTTAAGCTAATTTTACTATTTATAACAATAGAACAGACCATTAAGATAAATTAATGTCATTATCAAGTTTCTATGAAAATGACAAATACCGCTATTTCAAGCAGCTTTAGAAGCTGTTGACTATAATGAAATCTGCTGTACAGGTACTAAAAAGAAACACTCCAAGTAATTATTTTCTAGTAGCTTGTTTGTTTCCTTCACATTCATTTACTTTCACCACAATTAGTTCTGTACACAATATATGGTAACTAAACAGTCAACACTACGCAGCATTAGGACTAATTGGACAATTACGATGCAGTTTTCAGCCTTTTAGGTCCTAAAGAGAGCCAGGAGTAAACATTTTAGAGGCAACAATAGTGGCACCACATCGATTTGCGGGGTTGGAGTTTGAAGAAATACAAAGCAATGCGAGAAATAAAGCCAGGTAAAATGCTTTACACAAACCAGCTCAAATTGAGATGGTTATTAAATGATCTAATTGCTGAGGCTCCAAGCATGAGGCTGGACACTGCCAACAGAAACCAGCCGGGGTTAGGATGCTGGAGCAGGCTGGCTCCCGGGTCAGCTGTGAAGCTCAGGGTGAGGGCAATGCCAGGCCAGTGCTGGCAGCCCTGAGGTGGGACCAAAGTAGCCAGCTGACCAACAGCCAGTGTGACACCAGCCAGGGTGGAGAAAATGAATGCCCTGGGAAGATTTACGTGTATTCTTTCAACACTTCCTCGATGTTGTAACTCCAGGTGTTTCACATGCACCGCCCCATCCCTTCAAACCTCCAGCACCCCTTTGCCCACTGCGCTGGACAAAGAATTCTGCAAAAAGAACATATTTTCTTAGTGCCAGTCTTGACTTTCTGCTTTGGAGGATAAGGAAAACACTCTACCACTTAGGATTTCCTGGACAAGGCGAGGAAGGATGCATATGTACTGCAAACACAGCACAGATGCCACTTGGCACATGAACACATTCCAGCCAAAGTATCCATGTTCAGCTGCATTAACCAAGCACAGTGGAGGTAGCCATGGAATGCTAGGTGGAGATGTCGTGCTTTCCCTGGCCAGCCATGAGTCTTTTTCCTCACCTCATTTGCTCACACAGAGGGCAAAAATAGGATGAGGAAGCTTAGCATCCCTCTTTGAACTCCTTTTCACTTTTCCCATTTCTGTAGCTGCCAAGCTTTTATCTGCTCCGTGTGTGCCATTTCATGCCAGCAACATAATGAAATAATTTGCATATTTTCACATAATTTCCAGTGAACCATCTCCAACTTTGAAGCCCCCGTACAGCTGGGTTGTGGGGCCAGTGCGAGTTGCAGGGATTGCTCTCTGGTGTGATACCTGCTGGGGAACAGCAAAGCAAAGCTCTGCCTTCCTCCCTACTTGGGGACGTTCAAGTTGGGCCAGGAGCCTCCTTCTTGCTTCAAACACAGCAAGGGGTTGAGCTGGGCCATTCCCTGTCCTGCATCTGGCAACACCGCTGTGACACCAAGATTTTTTTGGGTGATTATCAGTTCTGTGCTAATGATAATGAAAGGTAATTAGTCTATAAAAGCATTATCACAACATTCATTGTTATTTATGACATTTTATTAGTACTATCAGTCAGGGATTTTATGAAGCAGAGGTTTTCTTTTTCCTTAATTAGACGTTTATGAGAGAATATCAAACCTGACAGTCCATTTAGGAATTTATTACAGAATAAAGGGACTCCAGCTGAAATCCAGCTTTGGTTTATATGACCAGTTTTGCACTGGATTTAACAGAAGCTGCATCTATTTGCAAATTTGGCTCTATGTCCCTGTGATGGACTATGCATCCATTGATTTAGGGAAGGCTGAACCATCCACCCTGCTCACAGCTGCTTCCAAAGGCTGGACATGCTCAGGTTGTGTGGGCATGCAAAAAGGTCCTGGGAGCTCCTGCAACAGGATATTTCCTAATGTTTTTTTTTACAGTAACTGCCTAAGTGAGTGCTTCAAAAAAGTGCTTAAAACCTTCCTAAAGCTCTCCCAGGAGCAGCAGCTGGAGCCTGGCAGCCATCATACAGCAGGGGCTCAGTGAGTTCAGTCACTCAGATGGATGCCTGAGCCCCTGGGACCTTCACTTCGGTTTCTGTCTTGTTACAGTCTTTGGCCCTTGTGCTTTGTCCTGCATTTTTCGCTACCTGGACAGATACTTGCATTGTTCCCCCTCAAAAAGATGCTAAAAGGAATTAAAATTCAACACCTGAAAGGGGTGATGACCCGGCTGCTGGTTCCTCATCCAATAGCTGTCAGCAGCACCAGAACACTCAGCGGTCGTGTGCAGGATGGGGTGGCTTCGACAGGAGACAGCAGGGACTGGCCGTCTCCTTGGTGACCAGGAGAGCAGCACCTTCCCAAGTGGCTCAGGAGTAGCTGGAAGGCACATGACAGCCATGCTGGACTTCTCAGTCTGCCAAGCCCTACAAGGAAAAGTCTTCTGAAGTCTGGAACCAGATGCAGAGCAGTAGGGAAGGGAGCAGGACAGCAAGACTATGTCCAAGGAGGGATGAGGAGTCCAGGGAAAAAGCAGGAAAACGTCCCTTGGGTGCCTAAATGGTCTCTGCATACACAAAGGAACTGAAAGGGGTATTTTAACTGTGCATATTGATCACCTTAGCACTTTATCCACTCCTGGCCTCTGCAATTCTGGAAGCTGTTCAATATTTAAGAAGTTACAGTAAAAAAACATCCTGAACATTTCAAGACTTGGAGAAAACCTGAAGTGCTTATAAAGGATAGTGAGAGCTGACCTTGCTACAATTTGTATGAACTTTTGCTCAGGGGGAAAATAGGGGTCGCAAAGGAACAGATATAGAGGAGGAAATCATAGTAAAAACTGAGGAATGAAGCTGCAGCCACACAAATTCAGCCTGGAAGTGGAGTGCAAACCTCCACCAGCCAGGGTGCTTAACCATTAACTCTCAGTGCCAAAGGCAATACCTCTTGCCAGCTCAAGGTTGGATGCCTGTATTCTCACGCAAGTAACTGAGCTCCAGACAGAGGTGAGCAAATGAAATGTAATAGCCTGTGATAGACAGGCAGTCTGCCCAAGCGATTTGAGGCTCCGTTCTGCCCTTAAACACTGCGGGTTTATGAGAAGGATCTGCAGGCTGAAGAGCTGGGTCAGCAAGGAGCTCACCTGGGCACCCACTGAAAATACACACCAGAAAGGACTGGGATGGAAATACCACAGCATTAGCACATTTGCTGATTTTTCCAGAATTTAAGCTCTGTAAATAAAATACACCCTGGGAAGTTTCTGAGAAAGCAGAATTTTTTCGTGTGTGTGGTCCTCTGCAAGCACAGGATTGTGGACAGGCAGGAAGGGAGAGATTTACCACAGGAGCCAGTTACATGCTTAAACACCAACTCCCCTACAACTCCACTACAAACCGATGCAACCCCACAGACACCCTCTCTCGTCTCTTTATCTCCGATAAAGGCAGCTGGAGGTCGGCTCGGCTTTGGCAGCCGCGGACGCTGCGCCTGCCGTCGGCGCAGAGCCGCAGACCCAGCCAGAAAGCGTCAGATGCCCGACAGGCGACCAGCGCCGTCTCGCACCTCAGCTGCGCTGCCAGGCGCCTGGGGCTGCTCTCTCCCCGTGGAGGCTGCTCAGCATTTTCTTTATGCAATAGGAATAAAAATTAACACTTTGTCTGCAGCAACAGACCCAAGTAGGGAAGCGAATATTCTTTTCCGAGCCTTCATCCTGCCTCTTGCCAAAACTGCTTTTATCTGTGTATGTGTGTTAAGGAAAGGGACACAGACGGACAATGGGAAAAGCTGCAGGAGCACCGGTGAGGATACATAGAAAGATAGAACAGAGCTTTTCTCATTTTTCCATGCTTTAGCAGGAGACACAGGACAGCAGTATCACCATGGATGGCTCTTCCCTCGTGCCCCTGCACTTGCTTGTGCAATATCCAGAAAGTCCCAGTTCACCTGGCAAGTCCCTCTGCCATGACATACAGTGCAGAAAATTACCAGCAGATTTCCTACCCACCAAGCTGATGCTTTGCAATAGATCCAGCCTGAATAACCCAGAAAACCATGTGGTCACTGGTTTATGTTTTTCTGGACTTTTCTGAGTTTGCATTTAATCTTTCCCTCTACACCCCAGAAGCACAACCTGGGTAGTCAGGAAGAAATCTCCTCCTCCCACTACCCCAAGTATTTTTTCTTTCCCTCTACTTATAGCTGACACAAGCAAGCCAAGATCAAGGCAATGAGATGGTGGTCAAAGTCTGCAGGCAGCCTGGCACAAGCCACTCCAAGGCATGGGCTTGCACGGTAATTTAAGCAGCAGTGAAGTAAAATCCAAAGTCATCAAAGTGCAGCTGACTGAAAATGGAAGTTTGTGAGCACAGAGACAATACAGGAGTGTACTAGCAAACCAAACAGCATCAAACTGATCCTACTGCATAGTTACTGTCAGGTGAATTTCACCAGAGCTCTCCATTTTAAGAAACAGATGGATTTTCAAGGGCTTTTCCATTCAAAGAGTGCAACCAGCAGGAACCTGGTGCAGAGCTGACAACCAGCTCACTGCGGTGCTCAGCAACCTGCAGACATGATGCTAATAGCTGCTTATTACATCCTTCTCCAGGCTGGATGCAGAGACTCAGCCTCTTTTGCAGGAAAATGTTCCATAGTACAGGGTGTGCCAGGCTGTATTAGAGGAAAAGCTGTAGTCTCCTTAATTGTCTTTAAGCATCTCTCCTTCCCCCAGGAAAAATTAATCACCATTCCATTCTGAAGATGGACGAAAGTGTGGTCCCTTCCATAGAACCAACTACAAATTACAGCTAGTGAACACGGTTTCCCCCTAGATGAATGGATCACCTGGCAGTAATTACTGTCCCTCCACTGATGGAGCTTTTTAATCCCAGCAATGCTTCCTGCTCCCTCCAGAGAAGCCTCCTGAGAAGGCTGTAGAGGTGGGTCCAGAGGCTGCAGCCCACATTTGCTGCCCCTGTGAGTAGGTGACCTTGGAGAGGCTTTGCCATGGAGTGTATTTCATGGCCAGAGGATGACAGCGGATAGCCTCTTCCTTTTCACCCTCTGTGTACAGGCAGTGACGGGCTGTCCAAGCCTCTCTCCAGTGCCCTGTTACCATCAGGAGCTTCTGTGCCTTTGATGGCCAAGCTGTGCCTGGGATGTCCCAGCACTTCACCCACATTAGATGCCACTGGGGTCTGCTGCCCTCAGGGCTGGGAATGCTCTCAGAAGGACCCACCTGGGTGTTCTTGGCCTGAGAGGGATTTGGGGGACAACACACTCAGTCTGTGTGATTTTATAGCCAGCTTGGAACAAACTACTTTAAACTGAAAAATTATTTGGTCCAAGAGAGTTTCAGAGCAGTGTTGGGTGACATGAGGATTATATGACTTGCTTCATCAAGTTAAGGAAAGGAACTGGCACCAAAGTTGTCTAGAGAAACAGGTTTCTGGTGTACCTGCCTGTGGGCAGACGAGCAGATCCTGCCATGGCTGAGGGGACCCTGACCTGCCTGCTTCAGGGCTGCAGGAGGGACCTGCTGTCCCTATCCCTGCAGAGCTCTGCTGGCACACAGGGTACAGACACCTTGCCAAGACAGAGGGCTCAGGAGCACCCACAGGCTGTCAACTTCCACAGCTTATCTGTGTGTGTGCCTGAGCTCATGGGGAGGGCTGGAGCACCAACCTATTCTGGCCACACTGAGGAGAGGAAAGGTGCACACACACAGAAAGCTGACATGGAAACCTGCTAAGAGCAGAGGGAAAGGCATTAGCATGAGCACATCAGTGTGCCACTGTGGTGTTTGAACAAAGCACTTTATCACACAGCAGCTGTGGGACACAAGTACCTGTGCACAAAGATTCTCAGGTGTCAGGAGCAGCCGCTGACACTCTGCCTGTGTGTTTGGTCTCCAGAGCAGGGATGGGGCCATAGGGATACCTGACAGTATCAAAAGCCCAAACATTCCTGATACCAGCACTGCGTGGGGGATCCTGGTGTCTCCATGTGAGACATGGTAGGACCTTGGAAACATGGAAAGCACAGAATATGTTTCCTGGGCTGTACACATTTCAAATGTACCTGTATTGTGTACATTTCTACATTGCCACTAACAAGACAGTCAATCCGTATTTCCCCCTAAATCCATCTTCAGCATTTGCTTCTGCTTCTAGGCTGCCCACCAACTGTGCCAGCACGGTCACTTGTGCAACACAGGGTGAACAGGATCCCTGTACTTACTTGGATGACAACTAACCCACCTTTTTGCAAAGTCATTTCTCAGCTGTTTGGCTCAGCAGTCATGAAGCTGCTTGTGCCAGTACAGCACAGGTGGTAGCATGGTGGGTGGGCATGAAAGGGCAGGGCAAGGAGAGGAGAGCAGTGGCTGATGGAGAGCTGTCTCCACATGAGGCTACAGCTTTGTGCAGAACAGCAAAGCATCTCTGCCCCCTTGCTCCTGCAGCACATTCCTTTGCCCACCTGGTACCCTGGTACATCGGGGCTCTGGAGCAACCATTTTGCAGTCACATTGTGAATTGAGTTGGTGCTTTTGGCCTCATCTCTAAAAAAACCCCGCAAAATGTTTCTTTTTAAGCGGGATCAGTTTTTCAGTCACGATTCCCAGCACAGACGTAAGTTTCCCACTCAATTCAATGGGTGGTGTGACATAGCATGGGCTGGAACTGGGGAAATGCAATTTACAGCAGCTGCTGAGACTGCTTCATAGAGTAACACCATTGAGCACTCCAAGTCAGGACCAAAGTGGGATGTGTGGGTCCACAAAAGACTTCACAACAATAATCACAACATTCTTCAACACCCCCACACCCCTTTAAGCTTAGCAAGTGCAATCTGCTGAATGGCTAATGATGTAAGGCTTCTTAAAGGAGTCCGTGTTTCTTTTAAGACTGGTGTGATAAAAACAAAGGAAGCAGGGGATGTACATTGTCACACTTCATGACAGGGACTGAAGAGATAAACATGGAATATAAATTGTTTTGTGATATTGTGCTCCATGAACTTTATCTCAAAAATCAAGCCCTATAAATAATAAGGCTTAATAAAGAAATTAATATAATAAATAGGGCTTAATAAATAAATCTTGCCAGCTCCAAGATGGACCTGCTGCTTACCAGGGCTGAGCCCATCAAACACAGTAGTAATGCCTCTGTGATAACGTATTTAAGAAGGAAATAAGTTATTTTGCAGAAGCAATTGCAGCCAGAGGAGAGAGGAGTGAGAATATATGAAAGAAACAGCTCTGCTGACACCAAGGTCAGTGAAGAAAGAGGGAGAGGAGGTGCTCCAGGTGCGGGCACTGAGGTTCCTCTGCAGCCTGTGGTGCAGACCATGGTGAGGCAGCTGTGCCCTTGCAGTCCATGGAGAATGAGAGAAGAGCTGATGCTCTTTCCTCAGTGGGCCTATCTGCTCACACTGCTGTGTCCTTTCAGTTAAGAAATAAATCCCTTTCTCCACTACCAGGTGTACCAGGGTGATGAACTGCACCCCAGAGCCTCAGTCCCACCTGGGGAACTCACTGCAGTCTCCAGACAGAGCATTTTGCACAGCACCTTTACCACTGGCCTGAAGGACACAAGCAAGTCATGACTAAATCATGAAATGGCAGCTTGAATTAAACAGCAATTCACTTTTTTACAGCCCATTAATAGCAAGCCATCCCTAATTGCAATAATTTGTGGTAATAAATGACAATTAATATCAGATTTGACTGGGAGAAAGATAATTTTCTATCTAAAATGAGGGACATGTAATGAATTATTATGTAGGTGCTGCTCAAAGATATGATTTGGGTTGCTCATGGGGACCATCACAGGTTAAGCCAATGCTATCTTGGGTCAGGACAGTTACAGGAGAACCTGACAAATGAAACATTCAGAGTTGCAACTGCTGTGGAGGGAGCCTGTGGACTTTGCACTGACTGCTGAAAAGTAGGATTTAAAACGTATATCTTGGGGCTTTCTTCAGCCAGAGTCTGAAGCTCTGCAAGGACTGAGACTTTCTGGCTGCCTGGGAGAACATCCTGCCTCCATGGAGAATCTTTTCATCCAAAGAGTTGCTGTAGATATTTCATTTCCCACTTGCTTTCATCTTACCTCAGGTACAACAAGGCCAGTAGGAGCTTTATTTCACCCACCTTCATAAGTACTTTTCCCTCTGGGCACAAGGAACTTTGTGCTGTTACTTTTTTTTTCTTATTTTCTCCAAAAAGCTCCCACTCAGGTCCCTCATGGAGAATCTTACAGAAGTGGGGCTGTCATGAAAGATCCTCCTATGAGGATTAATGACTAATCTAAAGTGGTTAAAAGATGTGAAACAAAAGGTGAAAAAGATGAGACAGTTTTTTACAATGAAGGAGATAGCCACCAGGGAGCTGTGCTGGCCAAGATTTTCGTAAGTGATTTGGACAAGGGGTAAATAGTGAGGTGACAAAGTTCGCTGATGTTGCAAAATTGCCTGGGAGTAACAATGACAACTGGGTATGAAGAGCTGCAGATGGATTTTATGCTGTGCAGTGACTTTGAGGATAAAACAGAAGATGAAATCCAACACTGAAAAACGCCAAGTAATGTGCATGAGGGAAAACAATCCTAACTATGGATGCTCCATGATGGGCTCTAAATTAGGTACTATCAGTGGGGAAAAGATCTTTGAACAGCTCTCTGAAATAACAGCTTATTACTCAGTGGTGGTCAAGAAGGTAAATATGATGTCAGGAGTTATTAGGAAGCAAAAAGAGAGCAAAACAGAAAACACCATTATGCCCTGGTATGGATGTACTCAGACCCTGGATATTGTATCAGTTCTGTCTCACTACCCTAAAAGCATATGCTAGAGCTGACAAATGATGAGATAAGGACATTAAAGCTATGGAATTACTTTTATGGGAAGTGACTACAAATATGAGGACTCTGAAATTTACTAAAAGAATGAAGACTGATATTAATAATTACTATCAATAAATTATTAATAATATATTATTAATAACATTGAGAAAACAAAAGAGAATGGCTATTTGCTGCTTCTCAAAGAACAGGTTTTCAAAGGAGCAGAAAAGCACTTACATTTGGCAATTGCCACAAGATATGAGATAAAGGCACAGATAAGTTGTAAAAGGGATAAAATATAAATAACATTAAAAAAACCCCAAATTCTATTAAAAAAAAAAAAAGGAATGCAATGTTTAGTTCAAGAAAATAGAAATACACGTTGCCACAAACAGGAATGGATGTGTAAGTACAAACATGAATATGAATGCTCACAAACACAACTATTCCAAAGCCAAAAGGGTACACCAAGGAAAAAACACCACGTACTCTGTCAGTACGTCCCTCTGTAAGCATCCACCCTGACCACTCTCAGGGGCCTCTCTCTCCCAAGACTCATTCCTGTGTCCCTCCCCTTCCTTTCAGGGTCACTGTCACAGATGTCAAGCACTGTTCTCTGCCCTCAGGTCTCTCACTGGAATTGATTCTTCACATACAACTGCTTCCTGGGACACTGGCAGCTGTCATGAGCATTCAGCAAGAGAAGGTGCTTTTGTGTGTGACCATCTTTGTTCACAGAACTGCATCTGTGCGTAAATAAGAAGGGCGTGGTAAAAAAAGAAAAAAAACCCACAATTTATTCATTTGCTGATTAATCCTGCCAGAAGGAAACTGAATGGCAAAATCCTGAATTCTGCTGGGATCTGACAGGTAAGAACATTGCTTTTCTGTCCTCATGTGGAGATTTGGAATCTTGTATGACAAAATTAAGTCAATAAATACCATGTTTACAGGGGAGCTTGGAACATAAGAGCTAGCAAACATCAGGAGGAGGGTCCAAATCTCCTTGGACCTGCAAGGGCAGGATTGATGCTTGCAAACAAATGTTTTAGTGTATGTCACACTCTCAGCTTCTGTTATAGCCAAACTGAGCATCCTTTTATGACACAAAATAAACCTTGTGACTGGGAGGTGCAAGCTGGCAGGAAAAACATGTGAGACTGCTCTAATGACACTGCACATTCATTCCTTTCTCATGATTCAATGGACAGGGCTGGAAAAGGTGAACATAAAAAAGGACATTGCATTTCCATACTATCGAGAAATGAATAATGCATTGGAAAGCAAGTATAAGCATCATTTCTCTTCTAATCAGTATCTGGTGGTTTGACCCTGGCTGAATGCCAGGTGTCCACCAAAGCTGCTCTGTCATCACCCTTCTCAGCTGGGAAGGGGGAGAGAAAATATAAAAAAAGACTTATGGGTCGAGATAAGGGCAGGCAGAGATCACTCACTAGTTACTGTCACGGGCAAAACAGGCTCAGCTGGGGCGGGGGGAAATAGACTCCAACCAAGTCAGAGTAGGAAAATAGGAAATAAACACAAATCTTCAAACACCTTCCCCTGACGCCTCTCTTCTTCCTGGGCCTAACCTTACTCCTGATGTTCTCTACCTCCTCCCTGCAAGTGGGTCAGGGAGCTGGGGAATGGGGGCTGCAGTCAATTCTTGGTGTCTCTGCTGCTGACTCCTCCTCAGGGGGAGCACTCCTCTGACTCTTCCCCTGCTCCAGTGTGAGGTCCTTCCTACAGGAGACAGTTTTCCATGAACTCCTCCAATGTGAGTCCTTCCCACAAGCTGCAGTTCTTCACAAACTGCTCCAGCATAGGTCCTTCCACGGGGTACAATCCTTCGGGAACAGGCTGCTCCAGTGTGGGTCCCCAGTGGGGTCACAGCTCCTGCCAAAAAACTTGCTCCAGTACAGGCTTCCCACAGGTCACAGCCTTCTCTGGGGTACCCACTTGCTCTGGCGAGGGGTCCTCCATGGGCTGCAGGTGGATCTCAGCTCCACAATGATCTTCACCACAGGCTGAAGGGAAATCTTTGGTGCCTGGAGCACCTTCTACCCTTCCTTCTTCACTGGCCTTGGTGTCTGCAGAGCTGCTCCTCTTCTCCGGCTGCCATTTACTTCTGCCCAACATCTTTTTTCCCTGTTCTTAACTGTGTTATCCCAGAGGTGCTGCCACCATCATTGATGGGCATCAGCCTTGGCCAGTGGCATGTCTGCCTTGGAGCTGGCTGGCATTGGCTCTCATGGACATTGGAGAAGCTTCTGGCAGCTTCTCATAGACCACTCCTGTAGGCCCTCACTACCAAAACCTCGCCATGCAAACCCAACACAGTATCCTGAAGCGTATTACAAATTAACCACTTTCCCCAGACACTTGGTGTATTAAGTAGCTCTAGGCTGGGCCCTTGTTAGGGTGGACCATGCCATCTGCATTTAGAAAATTGCCCATACATTTACTAAAGTGAAATTCACCCATTAATTACTCCTGTCAGCATTTTCCCTGGAAACTGTCATTAGCACATTGAGCTAATTACTACAACTAACAGCACTAGTGGGTGTGTGTGTGCAGGGTGGGGAGGAGGAAAGGTTATTCTAACTAAATAATGGAAAGGACACCTCATTCTTATATTTACATTAATATTTAAATTCAGAATAACATTGGAATGAGATAAACCTGTCATTTTATTTTCCTTCCATACTGGAATCTTTGCTGTAGGTGGAAAAATATATTCAAAGCATGGCAGAAATCTTCTGAAGCTGATAAACGAGAAGGAACAAGACCATCTTCTAGCTACCCATTCCTATGTAACTCTGTGTATATGTTAAGTGTATTTTGACCTAGGAAAAGGAAACTGAATTTGTGTAATACTAATTTGTGTTCGATACCACAGCAGTGCTACTCAGGTCTTTTTCTACAGATACCCTTGCTCAGGATATTTTCCTGCTTGCTTGTGTGAAGAACCTGGCTGGATGGGAGGACTTGAACATCCCACAGAGCTATCTTGATCTGCCCAGCTCTTCCTGTGATGTGAGCCAGGGGTGAATGTAGTAAGATCTTGGCATGACAGAACCATCAGCAATGCTGACTTGAACCTTTTTCATTGAGGTTTGTGTTAAAAGATTTTCCTTGTGTGTCCCACGGGTCAGGAGCAGCTGTCCAGTCAGGGAAACGTGCTTCAGTTGACAGACAGTCTTTTTTGATGCCATGGCAGCTGTGTATCTCTATGATGAAGGTCACTGTATGAACATCAAGTGAAACACAGTGAAAACTCTTTGGGGAGCCTGCTGGCTAACCCAACAAGGTAACAGGTGAGGGGGAAATGGCAGTGTAGAGAAATGAAATTACTTTTAAAGGTCTTCGGGTAAGAGGAGGCAAATACTAAATCCAGGAATCTTAACTTCTCATTGAGTCAGTGTCATGGTTTAGTCTGGGATAGAGTTCATTTTCTTAGCAGCTGGTACAACACTGTGTTTCGGATTCAGTGCAAGAATAATGTTGATAACAAGGTCATGTTTTGGTTGTTGCTAAGTAGTGCTTACCCTAAGTCAAGGACTTCTCAGTGTCTCATGCTGTGCCAGGGAGGAGCTGCACAAGAAGTCAGGAGACAGCACAGCCAGGACGGCTGACCGGAACAGGCCAAAGGGCTATTCCATACCATGGAGCATCATACCCAGTATATTAACTGGGGAGTGTTGGCTGGGAGTGGGGTTGACTGCAGCTCAGGGACAGGCTGGGCATCAGCCAGAGGGTGGTGAGCAATTGTGTTGTGCATCACTTGCGTTTCTTGGGTTTTATCACCCTCTCTCCCTCTCCTTTCTATTATTAATAGAATTAGCATTATCATTATATTTTATTTTGTTTCAATTATTACGCTGTTCTTATCTCAGCCCACGAGTTCTATTTTCTTTTCTTTCCTCATTCCTCTCCCCATCCCACAGGGAAGAGCGTGTGTGTATGTGGGAGGGGGAGAGGGTGTGTGTGAAGTGAGCGAGCAGGTGTGTGGTACTTAGCTGTCAGCTGGGGTTAAATCACAGCAGCCACCTTGCCAGCAGACACAGTTGCCCACCCTAAGCATCTCACAATTTTTTCCTTTTTTTAGAAATTCACCTTATGCTGCACATGGATACAAAGGGAAAAGAATTTTAACAATTCCTCTCCATCACACTCTTGTGGTGTAAGTGCAAATACATCTGTAACTGCCAGCATTGCCCGCAACTTTTCCACATGGACAGCCCTCCACCTGCAAAGTGGGAGCAGTTGGGAGGGGAATGGCAACAATCAGATCATTCACAGCAAAATACAGCTGGCAGATGGGCACATTATCCAGCTGACAGGCCCGGGACACAGCTGGTGTGAACACCACAGCAATACCCTCACATGTGGGCTTTCCAGAGTCACATAACAAAAGAGGGTGGGATCAGAATGCATTTGGTAAAAGTGAATGTTTAGAGGCCCAAATGTCAGAAATGGTGTATGTGCTGGGAACTAGGTCAAGCTCTGCAGGCCTGCATCCTCAAGAGAGAGGAATTAACTGCTGGTCATACTATCCATAGATTACACAAGGATCAGAATTGAGGATCCTCTCTTCTCCAGACACTGCAGAGCACAGCACACATTTGTAAGCAAGAGACTATATGAGGTCACTGTAAAAAACATTCCTCAATTAAACATCATTTGCTTTTACTAATTTCACTGTAGTACAATCCTTGTAACTATGACTATCCAAAGCTCTAAGCAAAGATTTCTGCAGGTACATGACAATGAGCCCCTCAGCAGTCCCAGCTCTTCAGCAATCTCAAGCCTTTTATGCCTTCAAAGTCAGTAGGACAGTCCCTATGTGTAAAGCAGTTCTAACACACAGAATCAGACCTTAAGTAATGCTTTGTTAACCCAAAAGCATTTTCTATTTAATAAAGACTAGCAAAAAGTGTTTCCATTTCAATGAGACAAAAATACTTTCAATGAAATCAGGTCTCTGACTTCAAAGAGGGAATTGGATTACTTAAACTTGCTAGGATTTTCACTGGCACTTCCTTGCCTTCTAATACTGACAGATTTCAGCTGTATTCCTCTAGCAACAAATGGATTCCCCTGTGGCTAAAATAATTGTATAAATAGGGTTGCTAATGTACTCCTTTCAGCTGATTAATATCAAGTTGTAGAGACAGTAAGTTCAGCTTGTACTTGTGTAATAATTTCTATTAACTTCTGCCCCCAATCTCTATGTGGAGATACTCCAGCAGAGAAGTAACACGAAATAAGCACAAGGTGCAAAACAATTCTGGTGTTGAAAAATGAAAAGAAGAAAAATTTAAGGAAGAACTTAATCTGTGTCATTCATGCCAGATGGCTGCTTACTTAACTAACCAAGTTAAGCAAGATGTATTTAGGACTATCTTGTTTAATTTGATTATTTAAGTGAATAAACTGCCTGTAAGGCAGTGGGGTTTTGCACATATAATCAGGTCACATTCAACTCTGGTTCATATTTGCTGATTTTGATATGGTTAGTTCATAATTTCTCTGTGTAGCCAAACTGTTTTGCTTACATGAGGAATGTTTTAGATCAGATGAGAATTACTCCCATGCACCAAGTGATATTATGTTAATGCCTAGCAGATTAATGCTCCAGCAAATTTGCATATAATGAACACAGATCATAACCCTTTGCTGAAGTGCACATCCCTATGTGCCTGCCCCAGATAATGGGCCCTTTTCCTATCAACTGGGAACCGAGAAGGGAGGAGAAGCAGGTTCTTTAATTCCTCTTTTATGCATTCAACAAAACTACCACCATAACTGCAGAGGCATTGAGTAGTTACTGCTACAGGAGTGATTATGCAAATGACATTATGCAATTCCAGTGACTGAACTAACACCACCCTAGGACTCTACATTTGTTCAATCTACAGCAGATATTTCCAACCCATACAGTCTTCAACAAAGACAAGTGCTTATATGGTCAATAAACAATGATGTTCTGCCCTTTTTCCTGGCAAACTTTGTGAGCAGTTATTATCTAGGGCTTGTCCAAAGATCTTCCACTGAAACTGTTTTCATGGAAAACTTCAAGTTAAAACTGAACAGCTTTTCTTTTTCTAATTGAAAGGATGTCTCCTGTCTGTGGAATATTGTCCCCCTTCTGTCCCAGTGAACTGTGTCCCAAACAAAGCACATCTCCATGGGGATATGCTATTCAGAATATTCAGAGGAACTCAGAGTGGGCATCCTTTGAGCTGAGTGGGTTGATTCACCGTAGGGTGGTCAAACACCGGAACAGGTTTTCTAGGGAGGTGGCTGATGCCCCAAGCTTGTCAGTGATCAAGAGGCATTTGGATAATGCCCCTAATAACATTCTTTAACTTTTGGTCAGCCCTGAAGAGCTCAGGCAGCTGGACTGGATGGTTGCTGTAGGTCCCTTCCAACTGAAATTATTCTATTTCTATTTCTATTTCTATTCCTATTTCTATTCTTTCCAGAGCTCAGCTTAATTACTGAGGCACAATTTACTAAAATTAGTACTTGGTGTACTTAATGAAATTTAGTTCAGCTAGAAAACCCAGCCTGCAGAGGGCAATGAAGGTATGAAGAACCTCAGGGCATTTCCATATAAAATCATCCGGCTCTACACTTGGACAAAATCTGTTTGAGACAAAAAGATCAGTAGCTTTGTCCACTGTACAAAAATATACTGATTGCCAATCAAAAGCTAATTATTTAATCTCATTGAATACATCCAAATTTGGAAAATCTGTATGCTTTTTCTGTTTCTCCTGCAGCCAGTTTGTGAACATCTGGGGAAGACTGCATGTGAACGTGGAAAACTAGGTTCACATACCTAGCCTGGAGCAATGAGAGATCAAAAATTTTGATAGGAAGCTGATAGAGTGAAAACTTGAACCTGCCTTTTGCTCCTCTTGAGCAAAGCCTTTGGCTCCAATGAACTGCTACATTATATACAATATTTAATTTTATCAGAAATACACCAAAGGATCTACAATTAATACAATTAAAACAAAATAAAAAACAGTGGGATAGCCTCTATATATTTATTCAGACATTTGATACATTTACTTTATATAAATCACTTTGCTTGGCTCGTGACTGGGTTTTTTTGAACATAATTAGAAGAAACTCTTTACCTTCTAGGGCATCAGTTAATTATAATTCGAGCTCACAAATTACAGTTGTTTTTCATTATCCGCATACAGAACTGTAAAAGCAAAGCAAATGCTACTGTTATAACACAGCATTCCTGTCCAAAGTTTACAAAAGTAGGGTGAGCTAATGGAAAAAGAACCACTAAATAAAGCACCAACTGGCCCGGTTTCTAGGCTTGCTTTTAACTTTTTCCCTTTTTTGGCCATTTCAGAAAAGATACTGTGATTTCTACCACTTTATTTTTAACCAGACATGAAATAGCTAACAAGAACTCTTATCTTTTTCAGAGACATGTTGAAACATGTTGTTTCAGATTAACGAGATTTGCATCTTGAAAATATGATTCCAGCTCTGTTGCTCTATTTCCTTGTAAGTAAGCAGACAAACAAGAAACTTCAGTTTCCCTATATATGCTCAGGCCCTTACTTGTTAGGGCCAGACACTAAATTTATACTACACTGAACATAGGGGAACACTATATAGCTGCAGATTAATAAATTTTTTTCAGATATTTTTTCAGATAGTGTTGTGGTCAATACTACTTACAGAACTTTTTATAAGCATATTTTGCAGAATGATTTCCCTTCTACAAATTTAAACAGAATAAATGTATATGAGCCTTTACAGCATGAATAAATTCTGCTCAGTCCTTCTAATGCCATCTGTGTTGGATGGTTACTTGATCTTAGCAGAATATGGGAATAATCTGTTTGATTTCTGAGTACAATTATATGTTCTGATGCAGAGCTGGTTTCTGAATTCCTTATGAAAACAATTACCTCCTGCTGTTCTTTAAAGAAAAAGTTATGACTCATTTCTGTGGCTCCATCATCCATGTTTAATTTATGTAAATAACTTATGGTCTGATACCATGTAAGCATCACTAGCATATGAATCCAAATAAATTCATAAACTGCTGGGAATGCAAAGATGTCCCAGCACAACTAAAGTGCTTTAAAATGATTAAAAAGTTTTCAATGTTCTATTCAAATACAGATTATTTTCTTATATTCAAGTGTACTGAACTTGTAGGACTGTAACTGCTTCTAAGAAAATGTATACATAAGGGTCTCCACCCTTCATTAGAATGTAAAAGGGAAGAACCACTCAGGTCCTGCTAATTCCTTAACTGATTCACAGATAAGTAAGGGGGGTTTTTTCACCCAAGTTGAGGTCATACTCCAAAATTCTTAGTATACCACTGGAGCAGATGACCCCCCCTGAGGTCCCTTCCAACCCAAATTATTCTCCAATTCTGCACTTCTATCACAAAGTACTAAATTATCTTTGACAGCCATTTCTCCTGAAGCCATAAACTTGTTCTTACAATCCTATATCATGTGGAGGGAGGGAAGAAGGGAAGGGGGAGGGACACTATCAAAGTCAAGCATGAGGTAATGCACTGTGGGATCTGAAATCACAACTGCACAAACTCTGGGATCAGACAATTTATGCAGGACACTGAAAGCTGTGAGAGGTTTGTTATAGATGCTGTCTGAGAGCACACCTGATATAAAGAAAAAAGACACAACATTGTAGGAAAACATGAAACACAAAACTCTGGATGATGAGTTTCCTTACAGATCTCATGGAAAAATCCAGTCTGAATTCTGGTTGGAACAGAAAGAGATGCAAGGGCAGATATGGATTATTGGTATGCATGCTTTGTTGCTGAAGGATGCAAATTTTTTTTCCCAAGAGCACAGTAGGGTTTATTTATATGATGTTGACATTGTGGACCAGGTAGAGAAGCACATACAAGGGAAGTTGAACTTAAAGAACATACTCAATTTTCCTGAGATCACATTGCAGAGCAAGCTATCCTGGCACTGGACCCCATCCTTATGGGGATAAAATGGAGTACATTTCAGAGGTACTGTGTTATTAATTCTGAAGGAGGCTTTGTCTCTAGTCTCAGGCACATGAACTGCAACCCCACAAAAGAGCAAAATTAAGGAAAACCTATAAAAATGAGTAAGATATATAGCAGCATGCTGGTTTATAATTCACTTTGAAGAAAATTAGGCACAGTGAAGTACTGAAGCTACTGCTGAGATTTCAGGAACAAAAAATATGTTACCAATAATCAGGAAGTATGAAATAGTATAAATCATTTTTTTTCTGACAACCCAGGGATCATAATTGATGTTTTTTCTTGTTCAAGATGCTACAGAAAAAGCAGGCAGTTGGGCAGTAGGCAGGAACACTGTCTTTTGAAGGACTTTTACTTTATTAAGGTTGTCAGCAAAGCCCTGAGATAACAGGAGAATCCTAGTGAAGTGCTCAGTGCAGTATTTCTTTATGGTTCACTCAGACTATAGCAGTGCCTAACCTGAGAGCACAGCTGCATTCTGATAGCCATGGTCCAGATGTATAACTGGGGGAAGACACTGCAAGGAAAAAGGGAGAGAGATTCTAAGTGAGCAAAAAGAGGAGAGGAGAAGCATGGGGATGAACAGACTTGTCCAAGGTCACAGGGCATGTCAGCACTGCAGTCAAAACTCACATCTCCTGACTCCCAATCCAAGAATCACCCAGACAACAGAAGCATGAGACAAAAGATGTAGCTGAACTTTAGGCTGTGTGAATCCAGGGCTCTTTGGGCTGCTCTAACTCTCTTTCTCTGCTGCTCCATCATTAAAAGCAAGCTATGATCACTGACTTGTAACAAACAACCAACCTTGCTTCCGTGTCTGCAGCCATCACCCTCACAACTTACTTTGCAATTCTCCTCCCCGAGCTTCCACTCAGCTTGGACTGTTTGATGCCTGCTGCTTTTGTGAAGCTTTTGAAATTAATGCTTTAAAGCCTGTAAGACCAGCTCAGAGGAAGAAGAAGAAAAAAAGACAGTTTTACATTTTTAAAAAGATGCTCTTATTCTCCTCACAGCTGAGTTTTGGTGGCAGCTTGTGAGCAGAATAGTAAGTGGGAGGTTTTGTTGTGTTTTTCCAGGCCAGTCTGTCTGGGCTGTGGAGATCCATACTTTTTCTCATTTGTTTTTCACTGCAGTTAGGCCTTTCGAAGTCACCTCCTCAGCAGAGGCTTTGGTCCCATGTGGACTGAAGAGAGAGGGGGTACACAGTGCTCAACTGGTTGGGCTGGATTGTGCCATTTCCCTCATCTTCGGGAACAGAGAAGACCCTGTATTTCTCCAGCTCCCCCTTCCCCTTCTCTAGTCCTTAACCTCTCAAGAGTCCATACACTTGCCTGTACACCATACCAGTGCAAATGCTTCTATCTATGATCTGCACAGACTTTCTCTAGATGTGCTAGCTGTCCCATAGGGAAGGATTAATTCTACACCAACAAAAGAGTTCATACTAACTGATTCCAAACAGAACTCTCCCAGAAAGGTCAAAGTGATCACTTGCACCAAAAAGCCCAATCCAGCCCTCTGGAGAGAACAACCAGCTCTTGGTTCTACAGCTGGGAACCCACCACTAGCATGAGTTAACAGCAAGTGAATTGGAAGCTTCAAGCCTTTGTCACACTGATAGCAATGACACCACAAATCAGACGAAATTTCTCCTGTGAGCAAGTGAGCACTGAAATAACTGACACTTGAATTGTTGAGGCTTGTGTTGTCAGTTCCCAGCCTTCCTATCTTCTACAACAGACCTACAGTATCAAATACCAGGATTATAGATCCAAATCACCCCAGCATATTCCCTACACCTCTCCATTGCCATCAAAATGTTCTGGCTCCTTCTCCTGTCTCTCAAAATGTTCTGGCTCCTTCTCCTGTCTCTAAATCCCCCTCAGCCTTACATCACCTATGCAGCCCCTGAGCAGCTGGCAAGGCAAAAGATACTGTGGACTGTAGATGATCATGGCATCATAGAATTATAAACTCGTTTGGGTTGGAAAGGACCTTAAAGATCATTTCATTCCAACCTCTCAGACAAAGGCAGGAATGCCACCCACTACACTGTGTTGCTCAGGGCCCCAACCAACCTGGTCTCGAACACTTCCAGGGATGGGGCATCCACAACTTCTCTGAGCAACCTGTTCCAGTGCCCCACCACCCTCTTGAGCAAAAAAATTCTTTCTAATATCTACTATAAATGTCTCCTCTTTTCATTTAAAACTATTCCCTATGTCCTATCTCCATCTGCCAGTGTAAAAAATTAATTTGCTCCTTTTTACTTAAAGAGGACGACCCCTTTAAGCACTGAAAGGCCACAATCAGGTCTGGTAATACCTGTGTGCTACCTGGGCAGCCCACACACATATGCAGTCTGGTCAGCAGATGAACTCTTCTGCCAGAACAAGACACCAGTTCGAAGGTCTCTCCACTGCTCTCACAAAACTTGCCAGAAATACATATAGTTATTATAAATGTACAATATCTTTGAGGCTCCCATTTCCTTGCCAAACTGGGCTGAAGTGTCCAAGGAATTAAAACTGCTGAGAGAACTTGCAGAGAGACAGATGGATATGGAGACAGGACAATCACATTAGCTTTTTTCTTCCCTTGAGGAAAACATGTTAAAAAGAAAAAAGAAACCCACCAAAATGCATTGTTTGTAGTTATGAATTATCAGACTTAATTAAATTTTAGTTTCAGGTTTCTACTTTGTACCAGTATAAAACAACAAAAAAATTTAGTGATTTTATTAATTAATTTTGATTTTTAAATGACTGGCAGAAGATGATCTCTTGTGTACAAAAATGTAAAAATGCTACTGCACCATTTAAAAATTATTTTTCTTCAATAATTTTCAGAAAAATTTAAACTTTCTTCATTTTGCATTCCAAGATTTTGATTGAGAACCTGATACTGCAACTACACTGGGTGCATTTTCTAGTTTCTGCTTCTTCACTAAATTGGGAGAAAAACCCACAAAAACACCAAGACTGTACATTATAGACTAAAATATCTTGAAGGGAGATGATGAAGACTGTTGTTAGAGGCATTTGACTTTGATCATCTTTAGAGGGCGATAAAAAAGAAAATAAGATTACCTTGGAAAAAAATACATACCGAATCAGGCAGATTGTAAGGCTTCTGATAAAGCACTACTCTTGGCAAGCTACACTGGAGGAAAAAAAAAAAAGCAGTTCCTCTGTCCGTAATGTGTATTTTTTTTAACATTTACAAATTATTTTTGACTTAGCCACGCAGGGAGCCTACTTTCAACCCTCAATTTGAAAATCATGGAGGCTTTATAAAGTCTTCCACCTGCATCTCTTTTTTGCATCACAGTTCTTTATCCTCTAAAGGATGAAAACCCTGGCGTATAAAAACTTTGTTAAGCTGTCACTATCAATAGAGTAAAAAAAAATAATGGTTGACAAAGAAGAAACAAATTGCATCTTCGAATAAGTTTCCTTCATGCTCTTGTTAAAAGCTATAACCTCTGATGTTAACTAAATTTAACCCATTCTGACCCTTGTGGTGGCCCTTAACCTTTTCTTTATTCTGCTTCCTGTGGTTGCTGAAGAAAACTGGCCCAGTCATTGGAAAAGCGCTCTCTGTTGCACACAAAGCCCCAGCCTGGCTGCTAGTCTGTCAGGAGGGATAGAATAGACGGGGAGGTCAGCACCTGTGCTGAGAAGCAGGTGACAGGGAACTGCTTGGACCATTCTAGGGCAAGTTGTAATAGTTTCTACCCTTTAAATATCGCACTGTAGTTTCGGGTATTCAAGGCAGCGAAGTTCACATTTTCTTTGTGAATGCAGACTTTAAACAAATTAATCTATTGCTGTTCAACTGACTGTAAAATTAGTAGATTTACTGTTGCAAAAAAAAAAAAAAAAAGAAAAAAAAAAGAAGAGAGCTTTCACTTCCACTTTAATAAGGTCATGGATGTGTCCTAGGCTGCCAACAAAAGCAGCTTTTAAAATCTTCGCAGCTGAACCCAGCAACTTGCAAAGGCTGTAGAACAATGTCTTCAATGTACAGTGGAAACTCCTCTCCCTACAGTCAAGATGTAAAACTAGACAGTTAAAAAACTTTCTATACTCTGAAGTTTTAACTCTAATTGCATCTCACCCCAGGGACCCACAGGCTTGCTCTATGATTAACATTTTAATAAATTCAGTCAGCCTTGCTTTTCATGGAGCAAAATTGGTCCTTTGCCTGGATTCAGTAATTCAGCCCAAGCAATTTAATGGCAGAGCATGCATCTTCGAAAGATTTGTTTTAATTCCCACAACAGGGGCAGATCTCAGAAATCAAACAAAACTATCTGTTTCAACTATATTTGTATATTCTGCACAGAGCATCAGTTAGCAGTGACCATTTACCACTCACTACAACAAAATTTTTGGGCTTTAATTTTTTGCTGTCTCTTGCTAGAACAAAAATAGAGAAGTTTGTGTAGGAAGCAACTTTCAAAAGCTGTGGATGGAAAAGGAGTAAATGAGCTACTGCAGATCCAGAAATCTGGACCTACTACACACCCAGAATTTCTGTGTCCTTTAAATACATGTTTACTCTGACGTGTTCTCTGCCATATGGCAATGCTCAGCTCAGCACAAGGGAGTTTTTCATCTGAGTTATGTGCAAAAGTCTTTTACAAACACTAACGGGAAAAGGAATACTAAGGAGTGTAAAGGGGAGGCTACGGCCCCGCTCTGAACCAGGGGTCTGCAGAAACACAGCCACGATTATAACCAGCAGGAAGGTGGAGGGGGGCTATGCCAGCTGCCAGCAGGAGTGGGGAGTGGGGAGGAGTAGGAGACTCTCTCCACGTCTTTCCCAAAGCTTCCCTGCTGAAATGCTATGTGAAGGAGGGAATTATACAGAAAAAACAGGAAAACAGAGGTGCACAGGGTAAGCAGCCCTCCAGATGCTCAGTACTTTTGTAAGCTCAAGTGTGCAGGAGACTAATAACAGATTTAGTAATAAGACTGGAAAAAACCTGCTGTCCCACCCACTGCTACTGCTCCATGTCCAAGGGTCCAAGGCACTGCATAAACCCCACAATATCAGCAATAAATTCCTGATTACCTTGTTTGGCATTTGAAATTTTTTTGACCAGATATTCCTAAATACAGCTCCAGTTTAGGCAGCAGCAAGATATTCACTGTGGACCAAGGAAAGACCAGTCCTCCACCCAGAGCCAGCAGGTAAGAGCTCCTTGCAGGTGTAAGGCACTTCAGCAGCTTGCTTCCTGTTCCCACAAAATGAGTGATGAAGTTTGAATGACAGTAAACTATAGCCTTGGGTCTCCAGGTGAACACATTGTCATCTAGCTAAAGGCATCCTCACTCTCTGCTGGGCATCACAAACTGCTCACTGTACCCACAATGAATAGCTTTTGGGGGAGATTTTAGGGGGGACTATGCTGGTGCTGAATTGATGGCTGACTAGATGATCTTGAAGGTCTCTTCCAACTTTAATGATTCTGTGATTCTTTGATTTTGAAATTAACCCCAAAACTTAGAAGACCTGGAACCAATTTCCAACATCCTTAGGGGACACAGAAACCATCCCCCAGAGATCAGTTGTTAATGTGGAAGAAGCTTCTCAGTAGCATCTAGAGCCTCACAATACTTACTAACATTAATAACATCCAAACTGGCAGATCACTGCACTGCTCATGTACGAGGACAAGAAACCTCTCCATCCACCCATCCTTTCCTCCTTCTCATATATTTGCATTTAAAATTATCTGGGGAATGAAATGTCTATGGTTTGGCACAAGGTCTAGCAGAACAGGCCTTAATAGGCTCAAAAAATAACAAAGTGAAAACAACAACTTTGTAAGTAAATGTCAAATTAAAAAAAAAAAAGAAAGGCAGATGAAGATTTAGGAATTAAAACGCAAACAAATGATTGACTGTATTGTCAGGGGTGGGCAGAGGATGATGTGCATCAGGCAAAGTAGAAGGAAGAAAGTTATTATTAACTGCACTTATTATGATAGTGTCTTTCAAATAATTAAGACCGCAGTCTCACTGTGGAAGGCACATACAAAAACATGGCCCCAGGGCAATTACAGTGTAAACAGACATGAGACAAAGAACAAGGAGAAAGAGTACAATGAACCCCCAGAAAGATCAAGTTAATTGAGGACAAACAGCATGAGAAGGCTGCACTATTTCTTGGCACACTAAATTTAATTAGAAAGGGATGAAGTAAAACAAGCATCAGGTTTAAACTTAACAGAATTAAATAACAGGGGGAGAGAAGGAATGTGAGTTGTATGCTCTGAAGTACCTTGCTTTCATGCAGGTAGTTTTTATCACAGTGAAGAGGATTATTAGCTTTATTGCTGCTACTAACACTGCTGAAAATTATCTGTCTTATGGGGATGGTTCTCGGAGTGGCAATAGTAGCTAACTGCAAGCAGGGCTGCTGACAAGCTCTCTTCTAACGCACATTGCAGAGCTGATGATGAAAAAAATATCTCTCCAGGCTTCGGCTCTGCCAAAATTTCCCTTCATACTTATTCAAATTCCACACTTGATTTCCAGACCATGAAAAGAGCAGTAAAAACCCCTTTTGTCTCGCCTTTTCTTATTGAGGAATATCTCTCTCTCCACATCTGGATACTGTAGAATTTCAATAATGCATGTTTCAATAGCATCAAACTGAGATCCGGTTTTCTTAGGCATTCTACTGATGTAAGTGATGGTAATCCCTGCTCCCAAAGAGCTTACAACTCTAAAGACATAAAGCCCGATTGAAATAATAAAAAGCAGAAAAGAGCAGGATGGAAAAACCTGGCTCCATTTGCATATAATAGGAGAAGCTACAGTTGTCATTCAGGCTCTTAACACAGCTCACCATCTATTTGGCTAATTCTGTTACTGGCATTTTTCCAAATTCATTACTGCAGGAGAGGAGTTTTAATGAGGCTAAGGTGATATGAATGAACTTCAGATTGTGAACTGATTTAGTAAGGTTTTCTGGGTTTGCACACAATTACCACATGACGTCTTCTGTGAAGATGGAGAGCATGAAGCAATGACAGACCCTTTTTTCACGTGTGTACCACAATGACAAAACACAAACAGCAAGCACATGAAACTAAACCATCCTAAGACCACAGTTAAGAACAGAAAGCTAAAGATCAGATAGACCGAAAGATAAAGATAACCCGAAAAGATAAAGATCAGATTTGCATTGCATTTCTTTCTCCTGGGCAGAAAAGGAGGACAGGAAAGACGGGTCACTTAGGTGTGGCCTAAAGCATGTAAGCTAAAAAGTTCTGGTTTTAAGCAGGAAGGACAGCAGAAAAGGCCTTCCCCCCACCTGCTTCCATTTTGTACTACATTCCGAACACAAGCACACTTTGAGTGTTGTTCCAGCTCCTGCCCGGCTGGCTAAACAGCATCCCTCGATAGACACGAACACCTGGGCTCTGGAAAGAGGTCCTCAGCACACCTCAGAGCAACAGGAACAGCAATTCCCATGCTGTCCAGCGGCTGACTGCCATAGCGTGCTCCTTACAGCTGGGGATATAACGCTTGCACATGAATTTCAGCTTCTCTTTCAAAGGTTTCTGTCTCCAAACCGGATGGAGGAGCTCACAAACCCAAGGCAGAGCCTCCCAAAGAAGGTAACAAATCCAAGCATCCGAGCCGCTTTCGGAGTGACTGACGCAGCTGCAGAGCAGCACACGCTGCTGACCCCTGCAGACTCAGCTCCCCGCACACAGCCCGGCCCGCAGCCCCGCGGGTGGGGACGGCACACGGGTGCTGTGTTACACTGCTGCAGCCAGATCGGGGCCACCGGCGCAGGAAGGACATGGACCTGCTCGAGCGACTCCAAAGGAGGGACACAGAGATGCTCCGGGGGCTGGCGCACCTCTCCTATGGAGACAGGCTGTGAGATCTGGGGCTGCTCAGTCTGGAGAAGAGAAGGCTGCGGGGAGACCTCACAGCATCCTTCCAGTGCCTAAAGGAGGCCTGTAAGAAAGACGGGAACAGACTTTTTGGCAGGGCCTGTAGTGATAGGACAAGGAGTTATGGTTTTAAACTAAAAGAGGTTAGATCTAGACTAGAGGTAAGGAAGAAGTTTTTTACAAGGAAGGTGGCAAAACACTGTCACAAGCTGCCCAGAGGGGTGGTGGATGCTCCATACCAGGAAACATTCAAAATCAGGTCAGACAGGGCTCGGAACAACCTGATCGAGTTGAAGATGTTTCTGCTCTCCTGCTTATTGCAGGGGGATTAGAGTAGGTGAGCTTTAAAAACCCTTCCCAACCCAAACCCAAATTCTATGATTCTATGCCTCAGCACACACACACACAGCACTCAGCACCCACGTAATGCCCGCTCACAGCAACAAACCGCCCTGCTGGGACGGCCCCTGGGCACAGTGGGAACCCTGTCCCAGCCGTGGTCCTTACACCCACCGCAGCGCAGCAAAGGCGCACCGGGAGTCCACAGAGCGATGCAGGGAACAGCAGCTCCCAACAGCCGCACACACAGAACGGGGCACACCGCGTGTGCCGGCCTGGGAGCACACCGGGAGCGGGGCGCAGGCACACACGGCCCCGGCCCGCACCCCGCACCCGCCACGCGCGCTCACACGGGCGCGCACCGGCACAGGCGCGCTCACGCCCGCGGGCACGCGCGGACGCCCGGGGCGGGGACAGGGGGCGGAGGCGCGCAAGGAGGAAGAGGAAGAGGAGGAGGAGGAAGAGGAAGGGGGAGAGGTGGGGCGTTCCGCAACTTCCCGGCGGCTCGGGCCGGTCCTTCGGCTGCTGCGGCGGGCCGGCGGCTCGGCCCGGCCCGGCCCGGCCGGCAGGTAAGAGAGGGTCACAGGGAGCCGCGGGTCGCGCACACGGGCACGGCACAGGCACGCACAGCCGGGAACGCGGGCACGGCAGGGCACGGCGACAGCCCCACGCACAGCCCTTCCTCCCTGCTCACAGGACGGACACCCGCGGGAAGCGGCTACCTCCCGTGACGGCCACCCAGCACGGGGACCGCGGCTGCTCCCGCAGGAAGCGCGGCTGTTCCTGCGGTTCCCAGTATGCCCGTAGCTGCCCGCTCCTTAGAGCTCCCACCCAGCGACGTCAGCCGTCCTTGCCAACACAAGGATGACCGAAATGCACGACGCGAAACACTCGTACCTGCCGTGTTACGCGAAGAAAAACCCTTCCGTAAAGAAGAGGGTTATTTTCTTTCAGACAGCTAAGGCTGGATTTACTAGATTTAAATAGCAGCAGAGAATGAAGGAGTATAAAGGCAACACCATGTGTTTAGCAGAGCAAGATCGACATTTCCTTCAAATAAGCTGCTATTCCATTGCTGATACTGCTACTTAGTTTTATAAATCAGTAGCTCTCAAAGGCAAGCCAGGCTCCTCTGAAAGGAAGATAAATTTAATTATATCATTTAATAATGCAGCAGTGATGCCTGGATTGCAGACCAAGTCTGCAGTGCATGATCCAGAGCTGGTTTATGAAAACATTTAAAAAATAAGGACATCGAGGCTTTTGTGTGGCTGCACTGATGATGCACAGAGACACTTGGGTATTGGCAGTGGGTGTTCAGTCGTAGGGCTGTTGTCACAGCCAGACAAAAAGCTGTTTTCACAGGGGTCTGGACTGGACAGAGACAGAGCCCGGGGCAGGAAGGGACAGTAGCTCTGCTAGCTGGTTTTAGACTGCTGTGGATATCCTGTTACTTTTCTTCTGTGTCCTGTGGTTAGCTTGAGTTCTGGATCCAGCTGTGGCACCTAGCTGTTATCAGGCTGCCCTGTTCATGAACTCATCTGGCTCCTTCTTCAAGCAGTTTGCATGGACTTTGTCCCTACTGCTGAGGTATGAGGTCCATCCCAGGCTCCAGACAGTCCCCTTTTCAGACTAAGTTTATTCAGAGGCAGGTCTTTTCACTTGTTCCTGTGCCAGCACTGCTTAGAATTATAAACAGCTCTTTATCCTTGCTGATGCTTTATGCCTTTTCCATGTGTATGTATGCACATGGATACATGTTTACACAATGTCATGTATGTGTATGTGTATGCATGCACGTATTTATAGAGTGGAGTCACGTTCCTTCCTGGGCTAGAGGTCACACTCTTGCCAACTCCTCTGGTATGACATGTCTTTGGTTCCCTGCATCGTCCTTGGCTTTTCCTGCAATTGCTCCCTTTTAAACATAGAATACAAAACCTGCAGAGAATACTCACAGTTTGCTCTTTATTTCTAAAGTTTTTTGCAGCTGTTAGAAAACGGACGATTTCTGAAGGTCTGAACAAAACGCAAGTAATGGTCAGCTGCACCAAAATTGCCAGGGGGATTTCGTGAACCAGGGAAGAATGGGGGGAAAAAAATCCAATGGACAAAATGTCTCAAAGATGAGTTTCACTAGTCTTCAAGCACGGGTATATTTTGAAGCTTGTTTGAAAGTTTATAGCTTCGTGAGTACCCTGTCAGGATAGATACCTGTAACAATTCATTTAAATTTAAATTTGAAAGTGACAAGAAAGGAGCTAGAAGTCCGGGATCCTTTAAAGGCGTTCGGGCTCAGATATTAAGATGCTGAAGGTAACATCAACTCATAAATTTTGCTCATTTGTCAGATTTTATCTCTGGGTTTAATCCCTTTTTTACTGTAAAATGACTGTTGATTGCTCATTCTGTTTAGTAACCCCATGTATCATTTTAAAAGAGTATTTACAAACATTAGGGTTTACTGACCTGGAGTCAAGTCTTTCTAATATAACTAGAAAAATCTGATTGATGGGGTTTTTTCTTCTTCCTCAGAACTTGTTTTTTCTTCTTCCTCAGAATGACTGCCTTGTGCATGGTGAAACATTTATGTCAAACAACCAGAAATGAGAACAGATATGCAAAAAGGTTCTTTGGCACTCTTCTGACACAGACAGCACAAAAGTGGCTCTTTTCTCCATTCTGGATACTGGTACCCGACCCTAGGAAGTCAGCTGTGTTTGGGCTTACTCAACCATTTTGTACAGATGAAAAATCTCACACACAACCAAAAAGGAAAGCAGCATTTGGAAGTGTCGGGCGAAGAATTCCCTATCGTGTTTTGCACGTAATCAACCAGGATGGAGAGAGCTTAGGAAACATGCACCGAGCAGAGGCACTCAGACTTATGGATCAACAGGGCCTGAAACTAGTTCTGCTTCGTGAGAATGTAGAACCTCCAGTTTACAGACTAATGACTGGGCAGCAGATTCACGAAGAACAGCTTAAACGTGCAGAGAAGAAAAAAGCAAGTCCAAAGCCAGGTAGGTACATTGTAAACACTACAACACTGAGGACTTTGAAAAATGCTGCATTAAAAGTGGTTTCAGCAGATTAAATCCTCTTACTTGTATTTGTGTAAATCCAAAGTAATGTCACTGCAGTCTGTGCTGTTAAGGATTTGCAGTGGTGAAAATAAAATTTTGGATTAGTCCAGTCTTCCAGAGAAGCCTTCTATTGCCCTCTCAGGATTTGCTATTTTGGCATCTGCTGACTTTAAAAAAAAAATACCTTTATTTGAGAGAATATAACTAGGCTCTGGTTCCATGAGACTCACTGAATTTCTGTTCTAAGGCATAGAGTGACAGGCAGTTTTTACAAACTAAGGACCAGATACACCAATATAATTACATAGTTTGTCACCAGTAGTCATGAAACACTCTCTTCCTTATTTGCTTCTAGGAAGACAAAATCTGGAGCCCTTTCTTGTACAGAGAAAACTTTTTCAATATTGAACACTTTTCAGTTTGGTTTTTTTCTTAAGACAACCTGCTCCAGCAGTTTAACAAACTGAGTTTGGCTTTAGAAAAGGCGTGTGACCTTGTATCCTCTCTTATCCTCAGGCTACCAAAGATAGCTGTGCTTTGGGTAGAGTTCTGATTTTAGAGGAGAGCATTATTGTGGCAATGAGTTGCTCTGTTAAAGAAACCACAAAAATATTATTTAGGTGGTGACTACTTTAGAGAAACTTCAAGGAGGAAGAGACCATGGATAGTTCAAATATATTACAAGGCATTGTCGCACTTCCAACTGAATATTGCACTTCAGCATTCAATAAAATGGGCTTGAGATGAAGAGCTATCTAACATCAAAGCTTTTACCTTCAGCTGTCCTACGTGCAGAACACAGGAATTTGCACACTAAGTCTTTAATTCCAGATCCAATGCTTACCTGTTCATTAGACCTACGAACAAGAACAAGACTATAACTATGAACAAGAATGTCATTAAAAATACCCTAAGCCTTCTCACCCTGAAGAGATTTCCTGGTGTGCCTCAAACATGCATTCAGTCTCCCAGTTGTGGCAGTGAGTGTGAGAGTATCAAGTAGGCACCCTTTAAGGTGAGAGTGATACATGCTGAGACAATGAGATCGGGGTGCTCTGAGAAAGCAGCATGGGAGGAAGGAGTCAAGCAGACAAAGCACCCTAAGCTGATAAAAGAGAGCAACTAGTACAAGTTTGTCAAATGTTAAGCCAACGCAGTTTCAATTCTGTTTTAAACAGGGGTGGTTCAGAAGGAGTTATCCTTTTCTTCAGCTATTGCCAGGAACGACTTGGAGACCAAGACTAAACAGATAGCACAGTGGATTGAAAAGAAACACCATGTTAAGGTTACCATCCGGCAAGCAAAAGGTAGCAGTACAGACATGGTAAGTGCACTCTTGAAGGCTGGACCAGTCAATGTCATTAAATAGCTGTATTGACCTTCCCTATTCAGTACTGCCGCAATTTTTAGCATCTCAGCGAAGATCCAGGTCCCGTGCAAGTAATGGTTGCCTGCCTTAAGCTGCTCCTGTTCAAACACGGGTAGAGAAGTAGGCTCAGAGAGACAATTCAAACATCGTGCTTCCTTAAGAATCCAGCTGCAATACTGGCTTGGACAGCACAGTCCTAGTAGTAGTAGTTCCTACTCCTAGGCAGCACCACCTTATTAATGGGGCTGGTGCAATTTTGTTATCTATGGCTTTAGCCGGCTCACCCACTGAAAACTTTAAAAGTGAGGTTTAAAAAAATTTGTCTGCATTTTAGCTGGATTATTTCACCAACTGTTCTTCTGGAGCTGCGTCGGTGCAACTTTGGCTAAGGTTAGTTGTCCATTGCTACGTAAAAAACTGCTGGAATGGTGTTCCAAGACTGGCAACATGAACATCTCTAAAAATGTTAGGGAGTTGATGGCAACTTACCAGTATAATTGCAGGGCCTTGAGACTTCAGTGTCATTTGCACAAATGGATTTTTTTATAAATACTCCATGCAAGATTTTTTTTCCTGGTAATGTCTATAGTGAATTAGTGTTAGGAAATGGCTGAATGCCCCTCTAGTGACTTGCCTAAACCTGCTTATGAGTAAAGAACAAACAATTAAGAAAGGAAAAGGTGAAGTGCTCAAACTAGCTTGTTTCAGCTAACAGCTAAACTAAGCAGGAGATCATGTTATTACAGAGCAGCTTGAAATATTTTTCTGCCTGTATTTGTGTATTCATTTAGTTCCATTTTTCTCCTCTTTTTTAGCTCGAACTTTTTGATCAAATTTTGGAGACTGTGTCTGAGAAAGCCACTTATCTTTCCAAGCCAAAAGTTGCTAGAGAAGGAGTGAGTACCTGTATTTTGAGGCACATGTCTGACAAAGAGCTGAAAGAACACCAGAAAATGGAAATCAAGAAAAACAATACAGTAAAGAAAGATGAAAATGAAGATCTGAAGTCAAATGAGTTGCATCAGTGACTTTCTGAAGCGGTGTAAACAACAGTAACTTATTAAAAAACAAAATAAAAATATTATCTTTAGATAAAGTCATTGTTGAGTTTTGCATTGGTCATTCCATGAAGAACGTTGTCTCGGTTAACCTTTGCTACAGAGTCTGAATTTCAACAGTTGGTATTCCATTTTCTGTGACCTTATCCACTGTCTTGCTTTCCGTCACAACCTTATCTTTTCCTGGCTGCGTTTTAGGAGGAATGTAGCCACTGAGACGAGAGGCTAAGCTCCTCTTGGGCCGAGAACGCTTTGCCTGGCAGAAGAAGATCCAGAATCAGTAAACTTAACGTATCTGTGGAGTAAAGATTACTGCTGTGGTGGGGAAAGAAGAAATCAATGTACAGGCCAGGACTGCATTAGCTAAAGGAGCTTCATAAATTAAGGATCTTACAAATTAACTAGATATTATTTTCCTGCCTGAAGTCTGATTCTATAATAGATAATGTTTACTCTCCTCTACAGTGACACAGTAGGGTTGAGAAGACTTTTCCAAGAGTGTAACTTACTTTCAAGTTCAGCTTCCTCTTTTCAGGATCATGTACAACTGCGTGCCTTGCTAGGCTCTGCTACAGTTACAAAGAGCAGGGGGGAAAGAAAGAAAGAAGTTTATAATTTCAGATTATGTGATTCAGATAAGAACAGTTAAAAAAATACATACCTTCATTGCAAACACTTTTCCACAGCCTGGATAATCACAAGAGAATGGTTTTTTCTCCTCATGAAAAGAGAGAATATGGCTTTGAAGGTTAAATAAAGTTGTGTAAGTTCTTCCACATCCTTCTCTGGGGCAGCGGCAGACTTCCCTCTCCACAGCGTGTGTCTTTTGATGCTGCTTGAGGTAATCTTTCCGTTTAAAAGTTTTGTTACACTCACTGCAAACTATTGGCTCTGAGTGGGAGAAAGAAAGGCAGAGTATAAATTAACGATTTCTTACAGAAGCTCAAAATCAAACCCTAGTGGTCCATTAGAACAATGCTAAAATCAACATGAAATGCAAGGAACTTAGAGACTTCAGGAGGATAATGCAATGTGAATTATCCAGATCTGAAATCCTACATTAAACAATTTTTTGTTAACTGAATCACAAAGCTAAGTTAGTATATTGAGCAGAATTTTCATCAAAGATCTGAAGTGACAACCATTTTACCAATAAAGTTAGACAAGTTGAGACACAATGACAAGTTGATGAGTTCAGCAAGGACTCCAGATTAGCAGTTGGTTTCATATTTGTATCATAAGTTTACTAAAGCATTTGGAATTTACCTGTATGACTGACTTTATTATGTTTCAGAAGGTCTGTCCAAGTTTTTCCTATGTATGAGCAGTTTTCCTTCTTGCATGCATAGCCTGTTGGACAGGACAGATGTTTACAAGCACAAAGGGTCTGGCAAACAGTCAAGTTTTACAAGGGGGAACTCCACTTTCAGTGTTTGAAAATTAAAAGCCAGTTATTCCTTGTCTCCTCCCATACTGCACAGGAATGGGGTAAAAGACAACGAACAATCAACACAAATTAGAACAAGAGAAAATCCTGACAGCTTTAAGTAAGAAACTTTGTATCACTGACACCAGTTGTCCAGAGAGGCTGTGGAAGCCCTAGCCCTGGAAACATTCAACACCACTGGATGCAGTCCTCAACAACCTGGTCTAACTGGCACCACCTTGAGCAGGGACCTGGACCCTATGACCTCCAGAGATCCTTTCTGACCTAAATGATTTTGTGAAACTCTCTCCTTGCTTCAGTAAAGTGACTTCCTCCCAGCCATACACCTTCTCTCAAATAGATGAAAATAACTAATAATATATTTTACTTCTATATAAATATTTGTCCTGCATATTAAAAAAATAGAACACTGACCATACAGTAATATTCCAGAGTGTAAAGAGATTCTACCATTCTATCTATTCTATCCAGGCAGGAACCACAAAAGTCAACACTATTTAAATCCCAGGACTGGAGCGCTCAAAAAACTACGAAAAAGTCCCTGTCTTAAAAAAAGGAAATCACAGTACAAATCACAGCTTTCTGAGTAGTCTTCCTAGTCTGCTGGGTTGGTTTGGTTTGGTTTTGATTTTTTCTATCACTGGAAAGCTGGTTATCTGTCAATGAAAGAATGGATAGGAGTGTAGCAGGATTATCTCAAACATACAAGGCCATGTCATGATGATTTCACTTAAAAACCTCTCACATAGGTTCATTAATAATTAAAAATACACGTGGTTCTGCCAAGGCTCCATAGGGAGTTTGTGGCAGAACTAGCAACTGATCCTAAGCTCTGGAGGTCTAGGCTAATGTCCTAACCATCAGCCCATCTCCAAAAGATGGATTATTGACAAGGAAGCACCTCAGGAGAAGAAATAAGGAATCCTGAGCTCTGTTCAGCCTGCCACAAACACACAGTAACTGAACACTGCAATGCCTTGCAGTTGTATCCCACTTCACTACTCAAAAAGGGTGTTCTTGTCTGTCTGGATCACTAGGCCCAGAACACTTCACGTCTGTCATGCATCTGTGCATACTCTGCACTGGAAGCAGTCCTTTTTCCTTTGCTAAAACGTAACTTAAGCAGCAAGGAAAAACACTTTTACCTTCATGTATCTTCTCATGCCGTTTTAGCCGACTTGGAGTAGAGAAGCACTTTCCACATCCTTCTTTATTACATCTAGGTACAAAACACAGTGGTTTCATTTCTTTCACTGTATCCATGTATTTTTTGTTCTTTAAGTCAAGAGCAATTAAAATGAACAAAATAATCCAAGTTTCCCTTTGCCTAGAGATCAGTGTGTCCCCACCTTGTAAAAGTAAATTCCATAGTATTTTTTTAATAGACTTGGATGCCTTTGAGAGTTAGGATTATACCATAATTTCCATGTATACAGCAAGTTGAGCTTTAGCTAAAAAGTCAAGCCTTGTATCATGCCTACACAGCAGGTTCTTCAAACATAAAAGGATGGAAAGTGGAAGGTTTAAGTGGCTTGTACAGAACCAGCAGCCAGAGCCACAGCAGAGCACTGACTCCTTATGTCCAACCATAGTAGTGCATTTCACTTCAGTGGAATGAACACTCATGTTAAGTGTGACCCACGTGCAAGAAATACAAGACTGAACTTTGCTTTCAGCAGATCTACAGTGATGTGTTACCCAAATGGAGTTGCAGTGCACAGCTGCCAAGATTAACGTCCAAGTCTTTCCTCTTTTTCTAGGTACTACTCACTTCAATGTCAGCCAAGTCACTGCATTTTACTGGGAAATAAAGGTAGCTGTATTTTTCCTTACTGTGCAAGCTCTTATGCTTGTATTTCAAACTATGAACTAAAAATTGGCGGGGGGGGGGGGGGGGTGTTGTGTTATTTTTTTATAAAAATGCTGGAATGCTGAAGTTACAGAGCACCAAGACTGTTGCTCAAAACGGATCACTGAGAAAAGGACTAGTATAAGAAATAAACTTGCAGTGCTGACTACAAATTGATTTATCTTTTTTTTTACTGCCACATCAATGAAAAGGCTGAGAAAAAAGGCACCTATTTTCATCTACAGTGTTTAAATGGAATCATTAAAGTTCAGTATTAAAATTATCCACCTACTTGAAAGGAGGTTCATTGGTGTGGTGACACTGATGAACTTTAAGTTGTTGATGCTTCTTGAAAGACTTGTTACAGCCTTCGAAGTCACACTATTGAGGAAATTAAGTTATTATTAGAGGCCAAAGAGTGACAGCTCAGTTCACGTGTTTGCTGAAATTCCAGTCATGGTATTTGAACTTGTATAAGTACCACATAATAACAAGTTGAAGTATTTCACCAGATACACAAAAAGGAGCTTGTTTAGCCTCCACTGTACAGTACAAAGGTAATTACTCACCACATATTGCTTTTGCTGATTTTGATGCTTGCGCTCAACGTGCTTCTTCATGTTTGATTTTGTTCCAAATTTCTCATTGCACCCATCAGTTGTGCACCTGTAAATGAACCGCGTTTTTTATCACTGCTGTCAAACAGTGATTTGTTCCCCAGGCAGATACAGAAAGCACTGTACTAGAGGAACACAGAAGAATTACTGAAACTCACAACTCAAATACAAAAGTTTGCTTTGAAGACACTAAAAACCGGAGGCTAAGTTAGCCTTTTAATAATGTATTCTTGGGGGAGATCTGCCCATTCCTTTAAGCATCTGTTATAGATCACTGCCAGAGAGTTTGATCCCCACGTCCCACCCTGTGTGCACTGTTATGGCACTGCCCATGACGCCAAAGCCAGGCATGCATGCCCTGTACCCCCGCCCCGTTTTAACTCCCTTTCCTTACGGACAACCGCACTCCAGCTTCAGAAGCAAAAACTTGGGCCTTACTCGAATGGTTTCTCCCCGGTGTGCGTGAGGAGGTGTCGGGCGCGGTGGAAGTCCCTCGTGAACCCTTTGCCGCAGCCTTCATAATCGCAAACATACGGCCTCTGAAAGAGAGGAGCTGTTCCAGGGCACAAACCCACCCCCTCGGGGGCTCGCCCGCTCCCGGGAGGCCGCTGTCAGCGGGATGCCCCGGCCGCACCGGGCCCCGGACACAACCCGCAGCCCCCGCCGTGTTCGGGCGCGCCCGAGGCGAAGCGGCCTGCCCGGGCCCACGCGGGGTCCCAGCACGGCAGCCACACCTCGGTCACACAGACCCGCCCCCTTCCCAGCCGGCGCGGCTCACCTCGCCCGTGTGCCGGCAGAGGTGGGCGGACAACCGCCAGGCCTTGTTGAAGGTGGCGTCGCAGCCGGGAAAGGAGCAGATGTACGGGCGGATGGGGAGAACGCTCCCGTTCCCGCCGCTGCCGCCGCCGTCCCCCTGCGCGCCGGCCATGCCGGAGGCCACGTGACCGGGGGGGCGGGGGGGGCGGCGGCGGCGCGTGCTCGGTGAGGGCGGCGCGCGCGGGGCCCGGGGCGGGGTCGGGCCCGGAGCGCTCCGCGGGAGCTGCGCGCGCGGGGCCGCGCCCTCAGCGACCCACACAGGGCCCCTCCCCGCCATCGCTGCGTGCGCGGAGCCCGCACACAGAAACACAGACTATCCTCACTTGGAAGCGACCCACAAGGACCACCGAGTCCAACTCCTGGCCCTGCTCAGGACCATTCCCAAGTCACACCCTGTGCCTGAGAGCATTGTCCAAACGCTTCTTGAGCTCTGTCAGGCTCGGTGCTGTGACCGCTTCCCTGGGGAGCCTCTCCAGTACCAAACCACCCTCTGGGTGAAGAACCTTTTTTCTAATGCCCAGTCTAAACCTCCCCTGACACAACTTCAGGCCATTCCCTCGGGTCCTGTCACTGGTCACCACAGAGAAGAGATCAGTGCCTGCCCCACCTCTCCCTCTCATGAGGAAGTTTTAGACTGCAATGAGCTCTCCCCGCAGTCTCCTTTTCTCCAGGCTGAACAGACCAATGGCTGAACAGCTGCTCCTCATCCGGCTTCCCCTCCTTCACCATCCTTGTTGCCCTCCTTTGGATGCTCTCTAACAGCTTAATGTCTTTCTTACATCGTGTCATCCAAAACTGCCACAGCACTTGAGGTGGGGCTGCCCCAGTGCAGAGCAGAGCAGGACAATTCCCTCCCTTGCCCGGCTGTGCCTGTATGCACCCCAGGACACAGTGTGCCCTCCTGGCTGCTAGGACGCTGCTGAGTCATGTTCAGCTTGCCATAGACCAGGACACCCTGGTCCTGTTTCATGGCGCTGCTTTCCAGCATCTCATTCTCCAGACTGTACAAACATCCAGGGCTGCCCTGTCCCAGGCACAGAATCCACCACATGGCAGAGGAGATCGGGTCATGACAAGTCTGATTCTGTGTCTGAGATCGACAAGTCTAATTCTGTGTCCCTGCCCATATGTAACAACCCTCCTGTGGTTTTAGGGACATAGGGGCTCTGCTGCCTCTCTGAGAAGCGTTTCATGGCTTTTGCAGGTGCCAGGTTGTGTGTGTCCTGGGGCAAAGGCTCTCCAAGCAGGCTCGGATTGGCTCCTTGCCTTGTCCAAGGATGAGTCTGCATAGTGCTGGGCAGCCTCTGGTCCAGACCAGGGGAACCTCTTGGACTCCTGACATCAGCTTCTGCCTGTGGTCCTGCTGTGTCCCCAGGCCACCTGAGGGCACAGCCAGAGGAAGAGGACATGAGGCTAAGCTGAGCTGAGGGTCTGTGATACCTTGCTCAGCACCTTCCTGGTACTGACTTGGAGCTGAGGGAGCTGGAGGTGTTTAGCCTGGGGAAAAGGAGGCTCAGGGGGATTTTATTGCTCTCTACAACTGCCAGAAAGGAGGGTGTAGCCAGGTAGGGGTATGTCTCTTCTCCCAGGTAACAAGTGACAGGACCAGAAAAAGTGGCCTCAGGTTGTGCCACGGGAGGTTAGATCGTATGTTAGGAAAAAATTCTTCAGGAAAGGGTTGTCAGGCATTGGAACAGGCAGCCCAGGGAAGTGGTTGAGTCACCATCCCTGAAGGTATTTAAAAGCTGTGCAGATGTGGGACTTGGGGACATGGTTTAGCAGTGGACTTGGCAGTATTAGATTAATGGTTGGACTCAATGATCTTAAAGGTCTTTTCTAACCTAAATGATTCTATGATGACATCATCTGCTCTGTTTTGCTCTATTTGAGTTGTCACATGAGCTTTATTTTAGGTGACATCCTCCATCTGCTGCAATTCTTCCTGCAGAGTGGGTGTGAGGAACAGGGTAAGAAAGCTGGAATATGATGTGACAAGGGAACCATCCTGTGGAGAAAAAATTCCCAATGCTTCTTCCTTGTTTGTGTCCTCAGAGCTGTAAAGCCTGAGCAGATGGTGGTGCTTCGGGAACTGGGGGAAGATAAGGGCCAGGAATCCAATCTGTGGGGACTGGATGAGGGAAGGGATGCATGAAGTGAGGTGGCAGGAATGCCAAAGGATGGGGAACCTAATGGCTGTGCATAGCACACTGCGGCAGAGTGAGGAGTTCATGCCGGCCAGGAGCAGATCCCCCAGATCCCCATGGCCCCAGGGGATGTCTCTTATCTCACTCATCTGTAGCAGGATTCAGGGCTGAATTTGTCAAACCCTCACAAAGCAAGGGCAAGAAATCAGCTTCTTTTCGGCAGGGTAGTCAGTCTGAAAAAATCTCAGCTTCTAACAAATACTAACCAAAATACATAAAAAGAAAACGTTGGTGCGGTTTTGGTTGTTTGTAGGTTTTTTTGGTCTGGGAATTGCAATAAAAAACAAACCTGAAAGTTAAAAAATAAGTTATAAATGTTCCTCTTTGACAACATTTTTTTTGTTTCCTGTGAACTGCTATTACCTCAGGCCCCTCTAAAACAGGTGAGGAAATAGCATGCAAGGCAGAAAACTTTGGAAATGTTGCTACTGGCTAGACAGAGAACAAATATTCATCACATTGGGTTTTGTGCTATGCAATGCCATTTTGAGATTTCAGCAGAGTCCTCTGAGAATTTTAATCCAGTTTTGGAAATATATAAATGGTGAGTGACTCAAGGCCAGAAGGATTCTCATTGTGTTGTATTTTTGATGTCTTCTGACTTGACTAGTGAGAGGGAGGATTTTGAAGAGTCCTCTAGGAGAGCTAGAAAGAGAGTGGGTTGCCTTTCAGATTTGATGTTATAATTTTCCACTGTGGGAGGTGAAAGGTAAACCTTCTAAGAGGTAGACATACGCAATGGAGAAAAATTAAATCTGAAGGTAAACATCTCTGGAGCAAGGTCCACACTGCAGCTGATAAATTTTAATAATCTGTAAGCTGAAATGGAGCAAAAACTCAGAAAAAGGAGGCAGTTCATTCCCTCAAGGAAAAAACACTGAACTCCCTCACACACACATAAAACCCCCACAGGGTAGTAAATCTGTCAGACTCTGAAACTTTTCTTTAAGCTACCAGGATCTACTCAGAATTAAGTATCAATCTGGGAAAGGCTTCACGTAGTGCTGTGAATACTCATATCCCTCTGAAGAACTGCTGAGTGAATGGGCCACATATCCTTTTTTATCAAAGGCTGTTTTGTTTTCCCACCCCACCCTTCTGCTGTAAGTACCGGTATTTACTTCATCTCCAATGTAAGTTGCTTCTCTTTATGCAGCACAATTGAAGCCCAAAGTTCTTATGTTTATGAACATTACACAGAAGTTATTTCAATGTGTACTAAAATGAAGATAAATATGTTTAAATGTGCTTCCAGAGTAGCTCTGTGATTGCAGAAATTATTCCCTTGCAGGAGAAACTTTGGAAACTGAAAGATTACTTTTTCCTATAGATTTGTGGCAAGCTGAATATTGTTTGCTTGAGGCACCATATCTGGAGGTCCCTTGGCCCATCCACTGGAGTTCGGATGCAGAGAGACTGACTTAAGAACGACACTAACTACTATTTATGTGTTCTGAGCTGGTCCCAGTAAGTTTTCTGACCCTGACTGCATTAGTGGTTCAACAATCCTGCAGGAAGACCAGACACATGTCTAAAAAAATATAAGGCTTTCTACTTTCCAGAGTAAGGGGAGAAATCGTGATGAAGTTGGCAAGAGTTGCCAGGAAACTTCCTATGGTTTTTGGAGAAGTCCCTGATGATGATGGTGAACCAGTGGATGTAAGGTAAAACAGAAGTAAAACATAGCAAAGAAGTAATTTTAGCTTTTTTAATAGAGGTGAATCTACAAATGTGGATGAAAAGAGCAGGGGTTGGGAGAAGGGCCCTGGTGGGTGGTTGCACCAAGAAGGATCAGCCTAGGCACACTGGAAGTACTTCCTGTGTCTACTGTATTAATGCTCTGATCTTCTCTGACAATCTTCCCTGTTTCAGTCTACTTGCAAGGTTGTATGGACCCCAGCTCTTTTCCTCCTCACAACAATGGATTTATACTTTCCTCCATCAAGTATGGGCTCGCTCTTCATTTTCCCTAAATCACCAGCCTGCCGCACAGCTAAGAGAGAGTAGGATGAAGTACATGTGAATTATGCAACCTGGATGCCAGAGGTGAACTGCAGCCAGGATAATGTTTTCTTCATCTCTCTGTTTACTGAATTATAGCTGGCTTGTAATGGTGCCAGTGTCCTCAGAAGCCCTTTCTAGGGATTTCTGGGAACCACAAAAACATGTTAGGAAGAGGATGGAGTTAATCAGTTGGGCTTTCCTGCTGCTATATTCAGCCCAGCAAGCCGCCTCTGACAGATGTTTCTGCTTTTAGGCCACAAGGAATGTTATTGACTGGCTTTCACTGTGTTCAAGAAGCATGTAAAGCTATCAAGACTTGTTTTCCGTAAGAGCATTTTCTTGTCAGGTGATGTTTTTCCTATCTCGGGCACAGTGGATTTTAATGAATTTCGCAATAGACTGATTCCCTGAAGAGAAGAAACAGAGAAAATCTGCATTACTTGATTTTTCCTCCTGTCTCTGGCAAGCATGGGGTATAAGCAATGGTGAAGTTGCACAGCAGAGCTGTGGGGAACAACATGCAGAGCCTTCTGCTGCCCATCAACCCCCCCATCGACTATCCTGACCCACTTAGTTTTAATAAAATTTTCTGTATGTCATACGAAGCAAATTAGAGCCAAGTCCCAGGTGTTCCTTACACAGTTTGAGGCCAGTCAGTTCATATTGCTGCCTGGGTCCTGGATCTCTACCAATCTCCCATGACTTGCATGTAAAGAAGGGATAAACCTGACTCCATAAGCTGGTTCCCCATGAGCTCTTTCTGGGCGGGATGGAGGAAAGGAGAACTTCGGCACAACCCCTCCATGGGCTGTGGGATAATGGAGGGACCCTCTTCTGGAAAACACCTCTCTTCACCCCATTCCTGCATTCACCCTGGTGGATTTGCTTACCCATACATTCAGCTCACCCAGCCATTACACAGGGTCAGACAAAACCAGGTTAAAACAAAAGGGCCCGAGTTCTCCTTTTCACCATTGTAGTCCTCTGAAGTGAGTAGAGTTACTCCTCAGTTCCCCAGCTCAGCTCTGGATAGGAGCGGGAAGGACATTGTGCCAAGCAATAGGACAGAAGGCAATGCGCAGAAACTGATGCACAGTAAGTTCAGCTGAACGTGAGGAAGAACTTCTTTACTGTGCAGTGATTGCGCACTGGAACAGAGGGGCTGTGAAGTCTCCTTCATTGGAGACATTCAAGAACTGTCTTGATGCCATCCTGTGCCATGTGCTCTGGGATGGCCCTGCTTGAGCAGGGAATTTGGTCCAGGTGACCCACTGTGGTCCCTTCCAACCTGACCCATTCTGTGATTCTGTGATTGATAGGGTTGTACTGACTCATGGCACAGCCAGTTTTCAGAAGGGACATAACACCCAGCATTATGTCTGCTCTGCAAACAGTGCTTTTCCTAATAAGCCACAACTATTTGTGCTCACAGTACTGGCCTCTTGAGGCATCACATGATGTGGGTCAATAAGGGACGCAATTATCCGTCTGACCAAAATTGCAGGTCCAAAATTATGCCTGCAGCTATCTGAGGCCATAAAAGCAAGGCATCCTCGGAAGCTGCCACTCAGTAGCTCAGTGAGCCCCTTCCTCTCCCAGCCAGGCCCCATGGGATGCTTCTCTGGCACGTGGTCTGTTCACTCAGATGAAGGAGAAGCACAGTCTTACCCCTCCTCTCCTGGCAGCAGTGGCTAGGAGAGATGGTTGTTTTAGTGGACCATAACTATTGTTATAATTGCTGCTTCATCAAACAGAATTATTAGTCTGTCAGTAATGTGTTAGACAGCAACACTTGTCTCAAATGCCTGTTAATTATCTAAATAAGCAAATTTGCTTCCTTTCCCACCATGGTCACTCATGTCTTGTGTCATTTGTGCAGCTGAAGCTGTGATCCTTCAAACACCCCTGCAAATAGTTGTTATCACAAGGGTCGTGTTCTCAAAGTACAGAGGCTGCTGATACGAGGGAGAGATGCCGGACTAGTTCCTCAGGGCCTGATCCAAATCCTTTTGAAATCAGTAGAAAAATGCTCCCAGTCTTTCATGGGTTTGGATTATACCCTCAGATAATAACTTTTTCCAGGCAGGAATTTTGTTTCAAACATCGCTTGAATACACTTGGGAGATCTGGCAGTTCATAAAATACTCAGCCTTAAGCCAATATAGACAGTGAAATCCCTGAACATACTGGGTTTTTTTCCAACATAAGAGTATTTTTCCTGGGGAAAGCAACAATCTGACTTGCTTGCTTGTCCAGATTCAGACCTGCAGTAGCTTTTCAGCTACTTAGAGACATCCAAAACATGAAAATGTGGCTGTCAGTGTGAGGGTTTGGGGCAGGAGATGTCCACAGGGCTTTAGCACATGTCCTCTGCCTACTGCACAGTCAGGGTTCAGTGTCCCTTCACTTAAATGCCAACACTCTGCTCCAACAGGCAGAGCTGCCTGCCTGCTCCACCTCATGGAAGCCAAAATCCCAGAAGAGTGTCCTGCCACTGTCACGGGCCAAAGAATGGGATGGCTTCCCTGCAACACTCTGTCCCCCACTGCCTCCATCGCCTCAGACCTTCCTCCAGGCTGCTGTGCATGGGCTGTGGCAGTGAGCTCCATGTCCCTGAACAAGAGCATCTTCAGAAGGTAAATTTGTGCCTTGAAGCCGCAGCCCCCAAGGAGATGCAGCACAGAAGCAGGTCCCAGGGGCTGAGTGTGGGACAGGATGGCAGTTGCTGACATGGGGGCAGCATCCCTTGGGCAGGGGCCAGGTGACCCCAGGGGTGGCTGGTGGTGCACAAGGAACCTGGAAAGCCTCATCCCACCAGTTTGCGTCATCTCAGGAGTGTGCTGGGAAACAGCCCCTCTTTGTCTCCCACCTAATAAAGTATTGAAGAAGAGAAGTTCCTGTCCCTCCACCAGCCTGCACCCGAGTTAAATGCCCAGCAGCTACTCAGATTCCTCCCTTTTTGGTTTAAATCTGCACAGCATAGCTGCTGGAGGAGTCTGAGAGGAGGAAATCACAGAACTTCTCTTCAAGGATATCATTTCATATCAGGATATCATCATATTTTCAAATCTCAAAGCATGAGTTTTCTTACAATAGTATTCATTTTACTCAGGGAAGTTACCAAGGACATGATGAAAATCATCATCAAAAGCCCAGGTGAATTTTTCCACCTCCTGGAGGTTTTCCTTCCCAGATGTGGCTGATGACCCTGCAAGCACACAGCTGTAGGGCTGCAGATGTGAAGCTGTAAAAAGAAAACCGTGTGCGCTTAGTGAAAGGAGATGGGGCCATCTAGTGACAAGAGAAACGCGTTCTTCATTCCGTTCTTCGCTCCGTTCTTCCTTTCACAAGCCCACGTAAGCCTGTGCTGGCCCCCAGGACTGGCACGGGCAGCCCCTCGCCCAGGGATGTGCATGGCTGAGCCTCATGAGGGTCACACCGCTGGAGCTTTGCATGGTGCTCAGCAAAGCTTTTGCGAGCAGAGATGGCAGTGCCAAGCAGAATGATGCTTGGATCTCTGACAAGGTTTGTGTTTGGGAAGAGCCCGTGGTGCCTCACAGGCAGTAGAGGGGGCCAGGCGCAGGCAGAGCTTGACCCGGGATTGACAGTGGGAAGTGGGGCTCTTGTGTTTGTTGGGAGGTAGTTTCCCCAAGACTTTTTTTTTAACTGCTGTAGGCAAGCAAGGAAAAATTCAGGGCGGGAAAGATGTTCCTTAGGAGAAAAAAAAAAAAAAAAAAGTACTTTGTTTCAAAATATGCATGAATTTTATTTCTTAAAAATAATTTAGAGATTCTAGAAATTGTAGAAATTGTGTCCTTTGTAAGTAAGAAAGTACTTGTATATGGCATTCCCTCTGACCTAAACAAAAGTCTTCCATAATATCATTAACATATTGAAAAAAATTTGTTTCTTGGCAAAGGAAGCTTTTTTCTTCTTCCTTTTAGTTCTCTCTTTGTCTAGCACATTTCTCCTTTCCTCTGAAGAATTCACATAACTCATCTTGTTATCAGTTTAGCTAATTACATTACTGCACTTCCCAGCACATTAAGACCCAAAGCCTGCCGGTTTACAGTAAACTCCACAAAGAAAGGGATAATGAGGTTACTTTGCAGGTTTTGTTCCTTGGGTAATTTCCATACACTTAGTTTATAAAGTGGGAGATAAGGTAGCTGCCATAGCTTTTATGTTACCCTTCCCAAGCGTAGTCCATGTCTCCTAGCACTTCTGGGAAGAAAGGGATTCTCCTACTGGAGACCCAGAGGTGACGCCACTTTCCCCAGATTAGAAAGAGAGACCGTATGTGTGCTGAAAGCAGAGCCAAAACACAGATCGTTTGTATGCCTTAGGCTGTATCCATGCTGCTCAGGGATGGACCCCTGAGTAAAATGGTTGTGTTCCAACCACAAAGCCCTCAAGCTCACATCTCCTTACGCCATGAGATTTCCCCATGAACAAAATACCGGGTTGTCACCTTGTGCCGGGAGCAGAAACCACTTCCAAGCACCTGAAATGGATGAGGGGTGCACGGTAGCCCATTGGAGTGGTGCTTTCATAGCATGAGGATGGAGATACCTGTGGGAGTGTGGCATGACTCTGTCTGAAGATGCTGAGCTGGGACCACCACACCTGGTCTGCACTGAAACAGCAGCAGACTAGCTTGGGGCAAGTAAGGACAGACTAAGCTATACCAAGCTGTGCTGGGAGGGGAAAGGACTTGAACTCCATTTTTGTGGGGAAGTTCCAGCTACAAAGTTTGGTTTGACTCAGAATGGAAAAAAACTCAACACTGTCTGAACCACGAAACACCCCAAAGCAATCTGTTTGGGATCAATCTACTTGTTTGGATTAGCTTCTGATTGCTGCTTTTCTTTTGAAAATAAAGGACAAAATTTTGCTTTTGTTGTTCCCACAGAAAGGTTTGTTTCTATCAGGTGGCAGGTTTTGGACATTTTCTACTTACTGGTTTGTTCATACCTCCAGTCCCAGCCAGAAACTCAGTATTAACATTCTGGTTGTTTCACACATCCCTAATAAAGCTAAGGTGACATGAGTGGATGTAATAAGCTACCAGAGCGTGGAAGGGTGTGGAAGGAGAACAAGGACAATGCAGTCAACAAAGAAAGAAAAACGCTTTTGTGTAGGCTTATCATTTAAACAAGAATTCCCTACAATTATTACCTGATTATGGTCAATCTCTATCTTTGCTTTGTTTGTTTTGTAATCTGTTCCTCTTCCCGGATCCTCTCAGCTCCCTTTGTCCATTTGTGGATGAAAAATTCACCCACATTTTGTACTTATTCATAAATCTGCGTACTAAAGTGTGGGGCAAGAGGCTGTGCTACATGTTCATCCAGCCCTTGGCATCCCGCAGCAGGGATTCCAGCCTTTCACTGGGCTGTTAGAAACACAGAACAAGGGCCTCAGCAGTGCATGGCTCTCCCTTACCATCTCATCTGAAGGTGTTACTCTGGTCATGGTTAATTGATTGTGAGCCTTGGAGTGACAAGTCCGTTCAGTCAAGTCACTTTAATCACTTTAGAGATAGGTGCAAAGACTGTAGCTGTCTCACAGTGCTGACTGTGACACTTAGTCAGGTCAACATTTAATTTAAAGGCCTGATTCTGAATGAATTTAAACAGAAAGCTCTCTGTGAAGATGTAGTCCACCAGACCCCCCCAGCTGCTGGAAGCTGGGCAAACATGCACTGTGCTTTCTGGAAAGGACTCCAAACAAAACAGTTTTCTGTTTAATTTCAAAAGTCTCCGTATCTCCATCACAGTAAAGAGAAAAATACAAAACCCTTCTTCACTCTGCATCAAACTGGAAAAACCAAATGCTTTTCACTGTTCTACCTCATATCTGTTAATAAGTCCAACTACAACCAACTTGGATGATAAGTCACCAACAGATTTACTCATCAGGCTCTCTGCCTCCCTACTTTGGCCTCCATTTTCCCTGCTCACCTAAAAGATGTTGTTCTGCTCCATAGCAGGCAGCTGCCACACCTTTGATAGGTGTCTTAAATACATCATCTGCCTCAGAGGAAACAGCCTTTCCCTGCTGTAGCAGATTTTGGGGAGTAGAGGGCTGAATTATTCAGCTCATGCTCTTGGAAGAAGTCTTCTTTCCTCATTAAGAGAACTAGCTCTCTTTACAGATTTTAATTGTAATTAGCACATCTGGACCACATCCTTTTTCTCTTGCATCTCTCCTGTTGTCCATGCTGCCCCTCAGTCCTGCCTAATGTCTTTGCTTGTGCCATCTCTGGAAGTGTTCAAGGCCAAGTTGGATGGCACTTCGAGTGACCTGATCTCGTGGATGGCATGGGGGTTGGAACTGATGATTTTTAAGGTCACTTTCAAGCTAGGCCATTCTAAGGTTCTATGTTTCAATGATCCAAAAACACACACATCTGTGTCACTTGGGTGCCCATCAGACCAATGCTCTCTGCAGCTCTAGTGTCAAGTGTCAAACACATGCTGAGCCATGTGCAGCCCAGGAGGGGCAGGGAGAGATGGCATCAGGACAGGGAGAGCTACTATCAGCTTGGGGATGGTTTGCAGGCAGAAGGACAGATTGCATCAGTTAGCTAATGATAAGCAGGAGGGTCAGTTGAATCATTAAGCATTCACTGGGAGGCACATTTACATATTTGCCATACTCAGAAGGTGCCGGGTCGTGTACGTGTGCGCAGTGATGTGTTGCGGTGTTTGCAGTTGCCCTTGTAAAAGTGCCTGTTGGTTGAGTTTGTTTGTTTGTTTTCTGTGCTTTGGCCCATTGGTTTGCCACCAGCTTGCAGCTCTGCCTCCCACATGAAACAGTCCTGCTAAATAGATGCCTTGTCCCTAATGAGAGGGATGAAACAGCAAGGTTTTGGAGCCCAGCACAGGCTCCCTTTTTCAAAACTTTTTTCAGCAGAGTCATCTGTTTACAAGGAAGAAAATTACGATTAATTAATTCCTGGGGTCTGAGTCGATGACCATCCCACTGAGCCCAGAAAAGCCATACCAGTACAAGCCAGTTTAAGCAGGAGAGTCTCTATAGGCTCTAACAATGGGCTCTACACTTATACCCCCTCCCACATTCAACTTCTGAAGCTTGTAGGTGATTTCACTGAAGTTTTATGACAACAGCAATGGAAAAAAACCTTGGGAACTAACATTGCCCAGCAAGACACAGCCTGCAGCATGTTTTTTATGGCCAAGAACTCTCAGCGTTCCTGGCTTCATTTCCTCACTGCTCACAGCATTCCCTCTTTATGGCAGGGCTGTGCCTCACCCCAACACCCAAGGCCACATCCTGGACTCAGTCGAATCACTGGCGCAGCAGAGAGCTGGGATTCAAAACCCTATGTGAGTTAAAACAAGGCTAGTCTGGGCAAGGTAACAACTGAGAGCTTCCTCTTAACAGCCAGCATCATCAAGGTACATAGCCACCTAGGCAGGGCACCAGTGACTTTGAGTAGATGCTGGGAAGGGCTCCATCAGTGTGGGGCTGGGACCATGATCAAACACAGACAGACACCATGGTCTCTATGGCTGTCAGTGCTTGAGCTGATATGCTCCAGACCAGTGCTGCCCTGTGTGGTACCGTCTTTAGAGCTATTGCAAAGGCACATCCAGCAGATGCATGCAAAGCTGCTGTCACTGGTATCCCTAGTGTCAGGTTTCCTGGGCTGGTGGCCAGGGGTTTTCCTTATCAGTAGGTACTTTATAATACTTCTGCTCACATCAAAAGGAAGGAAATAGAGAAATACGTTCTCAAATAAAGGGATTTGTTCCTAAAAAGTCAGTAACACTGGTAAAGGACCTAATGGCAGGGTCTGGCCTGAAAAGCATGTGGTGGGAAGAGTTGGTAATGAAAATGCAGCATTTTGGAGGATGAGGTAAGACCCTACAGTTCCAGAAATAATGCAAGATGCTTGGAAACCAGAAACACATGCCAGACCTTATTCTCTCCCAAGGCAGTTAAACATTAACAAAGGTCACATTAAGCAGCACTGTGCTGCTGGCAGGAGGAGTCTGATGCTCTCTGCATTCTATCCAGGCTCCACTGATGTCTCGCTTCAGCTTCATGGGGTAGGGGGACTGCAAACCTCTGCTCTTGCCTTCACTACTCACATGGTTAGGTAAATCCCAATGGATGCCCACTATCCATGTCAGAGGAAATTCTGGATGGAGCATACCTGAGTTCTCCTGAGAGATGAGATGAGATGAGATGAGATGAGATGAGATGAGATGAGATGAGATGAGATTGCTGTGGCTGAGCTTGCCTTCCCCTGAGCAGGGATTTCTGTGAGTCATAACATTTTTTTTACTCCAGCATTTACCAAACTTGGCTGTTCCCCAGTCATTTTAGCAGATTTTTCTAGCAAGTAAGGTTTGGCTTTTGCAGACATGCTGTGTATCCCATGAGGTTTTTACCTTGCTTGCTCACAGGCAAAGAAAATACCATTTGTTGTGTGAGCATATGAGACAAGCGGCAGCTTGTAGTTTCATTATTAATTATTTACCAGACAAAGAAATCCTCCCCATCTGGGAATGTTATATTTTCCCAGGGTACTGAGTGGACAGTCATGACATGAGAATGCAGGAGTGACATTGGTATTCCCAGCTGCTAGACAAAGATGCATCCATTGATACAAAATCATTAGAAATTACTTGTCTGTGCAGGGAACCTGGTCATAACCCTTTTTGAGATGTTGCCATGCAGAATTGCACACTGCAGGAAATCAGTCTGGCAGGTACAGATACCCTGATAACACTGCCCACATAGTGGCAGTTCAGCTCTTAATTATAACAAGCTGGACTCCATCTGGACATTTGAAAATTAACCATCCACTCCCAACGCGAGCCTGTCCTGCTTGGGATTTAAGTTCACAGCTAACTTGGTAAGTGTGTGAGTCAATCCCAGTGAAACCCTCCTTAGCTCTGTTATGCTGCAAATCCCCAGGCCAGCTGGAAATATTTGTGTTTGAGAACAAAAGGAGGTGCACAAGCTCCTTGATGATCTCATGCTGCCAATCTTTCCCATTTCTTCTGTTTGCATCAAGACCGGAGGACTTTGTCCTCAGTCAGTGTCAGTCTTGATCCCTTGGATGACAGTGGGAGGATGGTGGGTGCAGCTGGGATGAGCTGCATTTCTCTCTGTAGACATCTCAATGCACAGCCACTTTATGCACAACATTTTGGCATAAGACTTCTTGGGAAATGTCTTTGTTTCTGTCACAGGAGCACAGAGGAACCATAGTCAGTGGCTTCAGCCAGATCTTCCACTGCTGTAAATATTCACAAGCTCATCTCACCACCTGAGATACAAATTTCCCCCTGTACACTCACCTTAACTCTCTTATCACCCTGCAGGAGCTCACATCACAAAGTAAAACCAGCCAGCCTGCAGCAGAAGCACCATGTAACCAAGAATCCTCTGGCTGCTATTAGGATAACATAGCAATTTGCCATCTTCCTTTTCCTCTCTTGTCTGTAATTATGCTTTAGTCACTGGTCATCTGTTCTCTTCAGACCTTTAATCTGGCAACCTTTCCGGTCCTGTCACCTATAAGTAGTTATTTGTTTGCCCCGTTAGGAAGACTTAGGCTTCTTTTTCTGCTCTTCTGGGAAGATACAAATGGCAGCTGTCAACGTAACACCAATAATGTGCCTCACTTAGAAAAAAATCAATAGGTGCTGTAAGTGTTAACCATATGGGCATGACAGCAAACATGCTCAGAAAGCCTCAGGAAATGTTAAATGAAAGCAGAGCTGCAGTGGGGAAGGCAGCACGGCAGCCATGACTCAGTGCAGGCAGAGATTCCCCTTCATGTTGTACATGTAGTGATGCCCATCTCTGACATATTTAACAAGATATAAAGCTGTAGTGTCCTGTATGATCACTAAATTGTCTTCTGTAAGCAACTACGAGTATTTGACTTAGGCACCTTTCTAGCAGTGTGGAAAGTGTTTGTAAGGGACCATAAAAAGTCATTACATATGCAGAACAATTGAACCTCCTCAGCATCTGTGGTAGGAAACACATCTGTCTTCTGTCCCTTTCTTTCCTAAATGTCTCCCTGAATCAAGTTTTATGGGAGGGTCGTAAATATCCCTTTCTATTCGAATCCAGGAGTTAACAATACCCCCTGTGACCATAAACACAAGATGTTTCATTGAGGAAAGAGGTGCACTCAAGTAAGCAGAGATCTTTGTGACAGTTGCTGCCAGTATGGTCCCCATGCACCGCTAATCACATTAGTGGGAGAGCAAGGAGGTGGCCAGCAGACAGCAAAAGAAAGAGGGAGAGAAAAGCAAGACTAATCTTGTTAAAAGGGAAGCAAAGATAGACGCTACTTTTACACAGAAGCTTATAACGTCCCCATTTTCCCAGGGCTGGAATCACCTGGATGCTCTCTGAGCAGCGTGGCTGCTGCTGCTGCTGTGGAAGTGAACAGCCCCACATCTCTTCTGTTTCCGAGGGCTGGTTTTTCTTAAAGCTCTTTGCCATCCATGGTGTCTTGGCTTCTGCACAGGCAACCCTGAATCCTTCCTGAAGTAGAGGTTTACTTGCCTCCAGATGACTTTAAAAGCAGCACAACTGGTTTTAATCCCCTGTATGAGATCCTTTTCCACCAGAGGAAGAGCCACAATTTTCAACAGATAAAACAAATGCCTGATCTAAAATATTCACGTGTTTTCTCATTCTCCTCTGGAGAAGCAATGTCAGATGTTGGAAGGTTCTTTCTTCCTGAATGAAGTATTTTGCTGTCTGGTTGTATAAGGGTGATGGACAGATCCCAAATGCACACTTTTCTTACTTGATGAGGCACAAAACACCCCCCAAACTGGGAGCTGAGGATTAGGCAAGCAGTCACTAAATGGCCTCTGACAGTACCCCCCAGACTAAAGGTTTCATCTTTTAGTCCTGGCACACAGTCTTTCCATGCTGTGAGCCATGATGCAGATACGTTGTCTCAGGGCTGGGGTGCTCTCTGTCCACTCCCTCCTTCCACATGTGGTGGAGAAGGGCTGAGGGAAAGGGGTATAGGAGGAGACGTGCTCCTGACCAGACACACTCACAGAAGCATAGGCACCAGCAGGCGCATTAACCTGCACACACAGCTCAGTGAGCAGGATGCTGTGACAATGTGTTGAGGCTCTTCAGCTAGCTGAGAGCCCAGAGCCCACAGCACCCAGTCAGCTTCCAATTCAACTAAGCAAGACTAAGCTTTGGGGAAAGATTTTCCTCTTCTGGGTAACCAGAGCCTGGAGAGGCAGAACCTGTCAGAGGCATGTCAGGGTGACTCTCCAAGCCAGGGCTGGAGAGCTGATGGATACAGCCTTTCTGAGTACTTCTTCAGCAAGACAGTCCCTTCTCCCACCACCCATGACTGTGTACCTTGCAGAATTGTGTTAGTGGACCCCCTCCCACAGAGTTTAATGTTGGAGGGGAATGCAGCATCTTGATATCTGAAAGGAGCCTTAACCCAGTTTTGTGCCCAGACTGTTTATTCAGTGTCATACTACAGAGCTGAGAGTGGATAAACAAAGTTCTTGCGTCAGTGGTTGTGATGTCTGCTGCTACAAGCGCTGGTGCCTTGCCAATTAATCAAATGGAGCAGGGCAAGGAGGACCTGACATATGGGCAGGAGAAATCCTTGATGGAAAATCTGACTTGTTGTTGCATGGGGTAGCAGCAGCAGGAGGGGCAAAAAATGAAGACACAGCTGGAAATCTGGAAGCAAGGACAGTGATGATGACTTCACAGCTGAGAGTCCATGCCCAGTCAGGGGGGAACCAGCCACTTGTTGCCTTGACATTTCATCAAGTTCTTAAATACAAAATGCAAAACACAGACCCTTTTGGCATTAGAGCAGTGATTTCACTATGGATTAATGGTGGCTAAATGAGCTGGGAAGTGGCTGTTGTCAGTGTCCTGGGGCACTTGTGCTTCCCTTGCCATCAGAGCTGGGGCTTTTAGGAGGAACAGAAGCACTGGTCAGGAGTGGAGCTCCTAGGGAGAGGCGAGATGGGCTGCAGAAAGATGAGAGGCTATGAAAGAAAACTTCAGGAATGCTTTCAACAAGGTCTGGGAAAGGTGGTTGGATTGGGGACACAGTTCTGGAGATGCAGAGACCCCTGCAATGAAGAGGAGCCCAGGAAGACACAACATTTCTGAGCATCAGACAGCAGGACCTCTTAGTACCCAGTTAACTGAAAGGGGAACCTGAAATCCTTACTCTGCCAAGAGATGGATGTTTTGTTTTTCTCCCAGTCCCAGGAGTTGATCAGTGAGACCAGGACCCTCCAACCTTGCTTCTCCACTCTTCTTCCTGCTCTCTTCCCTCCCTGCAGGGACAATGCTGCACCCCAAACTGGGTGGCATCAGGCATGCCTTCCCTGGCCCCTGCAGCCTCTCCTACCTCACATGATATTGACATTCCCCATTTAATCATGGCTGGGTGAGAGCCTGGGACCCACACAGAACAGGAAACCAGGAGCTGCGAGGGGAAGGATAGGCAGCAAAGGGAATAAAGGAGTTGGGGCTACAGATGACAGGGAACAGAACAAAGAGGTGCCTGAAAGGAGGAGAAAGTACAGCCAGAAAGAGCTTCTGGGGAGCTTGTTTGAGTACTGCAGAAAGTCAGCATTTCTTCCTGTGCCAGGCTTTTGCAGGCGGCACAGGACATCCCTGGTGTGCATGTCCCTGAAGACACACTGCATTTCAACGCCAAAGGGCACAGGCAGCTGAACCCACACCCTACTCACCTCTTCTGTGGGGGCATGTCTGGATTACTATTACTATTAAAGTAATTATTACTGGTTGTAATAGTAGTACTGCTATTAATAATATTACTATTATTATTATTTCCTGATTTTCCCAGGAATCTGGACTTTTGCCTCATGCAGGCAAGAAAATCATCTGTGCTTTGTCTTAAAGAAAGAAAGCACCTTCTTTTTTCTTTTGATGATGTCTGTCCCTCAGTTACAATTCACTCATCCCCTTGGCTAAGACAACGTATTGATCCTTCCCCTGGGCTCTGACCCCTCCGTGCCTTCTCTGTTTACAGAGTTATCTTTAGCATTCCTGCCTCCTCCTCTGTGCTCAGGGGCAGCAAACATTTCAGGTAAAATTGATCCAGTGGATACAAGGAAAGACATCACAAAGGAACTTGGGGCACGAGGCCATTTGCAGCCTCTCTGCCATCACGTAAGCCTGCTGTGGGTCAGTTCAGCATTAACTGGCTCGTAAGGTGGGTTCTCATAACAAGCAATACTGGGCGGCTCTTCCAGTGCAAACTGGGGTGTCAGTACAATTACCATCATTGTTTTTGTGCAATGAACTGGACAAACCCTAATTCCATTTCTCCCAAGACATGGTCACAGGTTTTGAAGGCTAGACAAATGATGCAGACCACCCAGCCTGACCTGCACTGCACAGCTCAGAGCTTCTTACCCTTAGTTTCAGCTTTAGCCCCATGCTTTTGTGCAAGTGCACAAATTCCACTTTCAGAAGTGAAACACAACTCTTCTTGGTGTTTGTCAACACCTTCATCAGACCTGCCTCCAACTATGCAAGAGATACTCAAAACAAATATTTTGAATGAAATGTCAGCAAGAAGTTGACTTCTTGGGGACGCGATGTATCATCTCCATTTTGTAACCATAGACAGGGTACAAAAAGGGTATATTAATGTAACTGCTTTCAGGTCCCCTTCATTGCTCCCTGGTCCTGCAGACCATCTTCAGAGGGTTGCAGATTGATGCAAGTCATACTGGAAACCCATCACTTCCCTCAGGAAAATTACTTCACCCTGGGCTACAGTGTCAGGCTTCTATGTAGATGCCCTGCTTGTCCTCCTGAAATGTCACTTTTTCCTGCGGAGTGGCCAAAACTCAGCCACAGGGGTGAGGTGGTGGTGCATGACTTCCCTCCCAAAGGAAGGGGAACGTAAAACCTTCAGGCATAGCCCTGCTTAGAGTGGCAGTACCCAATTCCTGGCATGACTCCTTTGCCTGCCCTTCCCCAAGATGTGTGGGATCATAACTCCAGCTGTGCTGTGCTCAGAGAAGGTGGTGGAGAGTGTGGGAGGGGGAAGGACCCACAGTGCACCCCACAAATCACAGGCAATGGCCTCAATCCCTGTGCAAACAAGTGAACCTGCCAGAACAGTATAAACCTGTAAAATGACAAACACTAAGTAAAAAAAAAATGCCTACACAACTCCACATGTCCAAAAATCATGTTTGGCCACTCTAGATGATGGTGGCTTCAAGCACCATTAAGTGACGACTCCATTCCCAGCAGCTGTGGACAGCTATTTACTCTGCAGGTCTCAATCCCCAGAGGTGCTTGAGCTGCACGCAGCTGCTGCAGGTAGGCTGGCAGGAAAGCTGCTGACTGGGATGACGTCTGCTGGAGCAGCTCAAGAGCTGTTTGCTTGCTGGTTGTTCTAGGCAAGCTCATCCAAATGACTTTCAATTCTGCTAAGAATAAAATTCATCTAATGAAGTTGGATGTATAGGAGCTTTTTCCCTTCATCCTAGCTCTATGTGGATTTTTATATGTCTGCTTTTATGTACAGTAGTGATTATTTTTTCTACTGTTGTTTGTATCAGAGGAAACCTGTTTTCTGAGGTGTTGCCCTGGGTGGGAAAGTCTGTGAAAGGTGGTTGTGATTTCTCCCAGGAAAAGACCAAAGCAGCTTAAAAAGTGCCTTGGTGAGGCCAAGTTGACTTGATGCACCTTACAGCCATCTCCAGCTTTTGAGTACTTCTGGAGCCCTGGTAATGCAAATTGCAGGAGCACCATTCCCGGGGGTAGGAGGGACTGGTAAGGGTGATGTCCTGATTGACATGAGGACCCAAATATATAAAGGCAATAAAAGTGATTGAGTATTATTTGATAAACATATCAAAGTACCACGACTCCAAAACTTTGTGGTCCCTAATAAAGTGATATCCCTGAACATACATCACTTAGCAGAATTTTCTTGTCCACAACTTCTCAGGTGAACATACCAAATGCAGCCTGAATCAGGCTGCCACTTCCAAGCCGGGCATTTTCATACAGTCACTAGGACAAGGAATAGTCAGGTAATTCTGCAATACAATTCTCCTGACTAATTTAAATTTAGAAAAAAGAAGCTAAAACAATACCCAATGATCAGCACAGGGACTGAGGTGCCTGAGAGAACAAGACCTCTGTTGGTGTTTCTTTGGCCATTCTCCAGCCTGCAGTCTACACTTTTCTTCCTAGTTCATGCTTTTCCAACACTTCTGGGATTTCTCTCTGCTTATTTGTTCTTTCTGGTTGTATCTGCACACACACACTCTTTAAATTAACAATTTCTACCTTGTATTTGCAATCAGAGGTAATAAAAATCCTCTGTTTGCATAGCTTGTTCTCAAACAGCTTCTCAATTTATGTGTTTTCAGACTTTGTTCCTATTTTTCAGCTCTCTTATGCTCAAACAGAAGCTTTACTGTATTAACCGTATCTTGAGAGGAGAAGGCAGCTGCCACATTGGCCAGCTTCCACAAGTCTCCATTTTATCTTGTTTTCCTGGGCAGATCAATATACTCCAAGTGCCTCACAATGTACTCTAAGTCACCTTGCGGTATAAGGGCTTCATTCTGTAGTGCTACAACTAAAGAAACTTTTGGGAATGAACTTCCAGGGCTGCAGGATGGGACCAGATTCCTGCAGCAGTCAAGTCCCTGCTTGCAGCCAGAAGATGGGTGTGCAGGAGGGAGGGAGCAGACCACAGAACTGTTGGCTGTGTGCCGTCCACAGAGACTTGACATGCACAAAGAGCAGAGCTCACGTAACTTACCACAGCTGTCTTCAAATAAAGTGTGTTATTCCTGTGGGTGTGATTCCCTCACTACATTACCCCAGAGTGATCTGGTGTTACTCAGCAAAAGCAGTTCTGCAGTGAAAAGTTGGGCAGGCCATGCTTATTTTCTTGTTTGCATGATACAGGATGAGCTGCTTTTGGAGTTGCTACAAAAATGTATTTGAGAAGATGAAAAAGGATGGATCAATACATTTCGAGAGACCATTCCACACTGAATCATATGGCATTTCCAAATTGTCTGTGGGACGTTAGCTGGTGAACAGTTCCATCTGTGATCTTCCTGCAGGATTACAGTAGTCAAAAATTGACAGTTCAAGTCGCAGTATTTATTTTATTGCTGTCTTTGGGCCAGTATTTACCAGTGTTTACTAGTTGTTTGGAAGCAAATTAATTGCATAAAAGTCATGTTGCCTCTCAGACTCTACTGTGCCTTGGGCAAGTTGCTTATCTCTTTTATGATCTCTGCATGCATCAAGCATCTGACACAGCACACAGGGAATGAAGCACTGCATCTCAGAGGCAAAGCTCACCATGGACCTGGCTCCTTGAACTGTCCCATGCCTCCACTTCCAGAAAAGTGGTTTGGTGGCCTGTGAGGGGCACTCAGACCATGTCAGGAGGTCCCATCTCCACAGTATCTAAAAGTTAAGAACCTAATTTCAAACTGAAGTGTAAATCCATGGGCTAACACTTATTAGCTAGTAAAAAAACTCTTTACAGCTTCTTGAACGGAGGTTCTAGTGAGGTGGGGGTTGGTCTCTTTTCCAGATAGCAAGAGATAGGATAAGAGGAAATGGCCTCAAGTTGTGCCAGAGGAGATCTAGATTGGATATTAGGAAAAATTTCTTCCTCTAAAGGCTTGTAAAGCACTGTAACAGGCTGCCCAGGGAAGTGGTAGAGTCACCATCCCTGGAGGTATTTAGAAGCCATGTAAATGTGGCACCTGGGGACATGGTTTAGGGGTGGACTTGGCAGTGCTGGGCTGGACTCAATAATCTTAGAAGTCTTTTCCAATCTGAGTGATTATGTGATTGTCACTGCAGGCTGCCACCATTTCATTCACCTTTTAGATGACAATATCCAGGACCTACATTTTTCAAGCTCTTGTATGGAAGAAATCAGGCTATTTCTGGCCATAAGCATCATACCTCTGCCTGCTTGGCAGCAGTCATACATAACCAGCCTGATATTCCATTATCTAGCTCCCTTTCTTATGAAGCATCTCCCTAGACTTCTTCAATCACCCAAGCACTACTTTATTTCTCCTGTTACATGGGAAAGCAAATAGTCACAGTGCTGTATTTAGAATGGATTGGTGTTTTTTCTCTTTAAACCAGCATATCTGAGAATGATGCAAGCTGTTATGTGGATATGTCAGATTTTGGAAGGAGGGGGGTGATAAATGTTAAGTTTCTTGATTTTTCACCATAGCCCTAAAGACTCAAACCCCTCAGTTGTGTCTTTGTCTCCTTTTGGCACGAACCATAAGTTTTTAGGCAGGAATTACTTTGGAAGTTTAAAAACTCTGTGAAGTGAGATTGGAGGAATTTATGCATGGCAACTGCAATTCTTTACCTACTGAAAACCCAAGAAAGCTTTTCCCACTTTCAGAAAGCTACACAGTGAATTTACCACAGTTGTTCACTGCTACAGATCAACAGATGAGCTTGAATATTGCCCTTGTGATGTTTCCAAGACATCCTTTGATAGCTAGTCACTCTCTACAAATGATGTCATAAAAACACAAGAAAAGAATAAAAAATAGTCATATTTCTGAGACTTTCTGTCTTTACACTTACATGATAAAAATTGCCTGGCATTTGTCTGGTCATTAAAATCCTTTACTGGACTAAAATGATTCTGTGTTAACATTCACAATTCAGAACTGCAAAATTTCCCTTTACTAGGAAAAACGTAATCTTTCTTTTTTTTTTTCTTCCCAAAAATGAGTGAAAAAAGATTAGTTTCCTTTCTGTTCTAGATGGGAATCCTATTCCTTTTTAAACTGAAACCTTGTGGTACCCATTTTAAGTTTTTTACAGCTGTGCTGTAAGCTAACACCAATGCACAGCTTCCATATATTCTTTTGAATGCTGACTACATCCACATGAACTTTGAACTTTGCCTGTTGCTGTTGTGAAAGATTTCTTGCATGAAGATCTCATCTTCCATTGCTTTTATTCTTGCAGTTATTAATATAATATTATCATCAATGACATTTATGTGTCATTTAGCCAGTTGCTGTACAGACACATAATAAGAGACGTGCCCTGCCCATGTGCATTAGCTAACCAGGATTACTTGGTAAATACAATTCTCCTAAAGACCACGCAAATAGTTCATGTTTCCACATTGTACTTGCCTAGTTTGCCATTCTCCTTGTCTGGTTTCATTGGTTTATCTTAATACCTTTCTAGGCTAATGTGACTGTGCTCACATTCTCCCAGCTTTCTCCACCATTGACTATCATGATGAACTGAGTTGCTGCATCAAAGCAAATCCCAATTTGATAAGAAGCAATAGCATGTTAAGCAGGTTCTGTGCTTCTTTCACAGAATGCTTGATTCAGGTGATACAACCTTAAAATGTGATTGGCTCCATATGTCATGGTTATTTGGTTTTAATGTCTCTCTGGTGCTCAGTCTGCATAGTCAGAATGCAGTGATAATAACTATAGACAGAATCTCTCTTAATGTTGAACTCAAACTTCCTTGAAAATGTACGAAGATATGTAGCAAGTTAGACTTCATCTAGTGGACTGTTATATGTCTTGCACAGAAGTGTATTAATTGGAAATGCACCAAGTCAGAGTTTTGCAGCTGAGCTAACCTTTCAGGACAGCAAGAGATGCCACACAACCTTTATGCAACCTTACTGTGCTGCTTCAAAAACATCCTTTGACAGATTTAGATACGTGAACCAGAGTGAGTCCTTGCTAAAACACTCCAGCCCTGAGGGGGTCCCAGGTAACTTTGAGCTGCAAGCTGCAAGCCTCTACAAGTAATTGACCTGTGTGGAGAGCCAGCTGAATCACCTGCAGATGTTAGTGGTGGTAGTACACACTTGCCCAGAGGAACTGGATTGAAGTTACTCAGCTTTCATCAGATAGCAAAAATTATCCCTCTTTATTGACCCCAACTGTTTTGAGCCTTGACTGTCCAGTGAGAAATGCCTCTGGATACCAGCTCAAGCTCATTGAATAGGGGCAAAGTTGCCACTGGTTTCCTCCCGGCATTGGATGATCAATGCAGACAGAAAGCCTTTGTCATTCTGCCCTAATCACTTGCACTTTTGAGCTCAGTCCAACTCTTAACACAGCAGCCCGACTCTTAGCACAGCATCACAGATCACAACCCTTATCTGCGAACTGTCTGCATCCAGGTCTGTAATGAGTCCCATATGCTCATCTCTCAATGAATCCTGGCCAGAGGGGGTGTCTCAAATAGTCTTGGCTAGTTAAAAGCAGTCCAGATTAATAGTCTTGGACCTGGACATGACTGTGGAGTTAGCTGAGGGCATGAATCACTAAAGAAAAAACTTTGTGCCTGACTGCTTTCAAAGAGATAGGGATGTGTCCCCAGACCAGGATAAGCCAGAAACAGCAGTTCAAGAAATTGGCAATGAAGTAAAATACCATTCCTCAGACTCTGTCTTTTAGTGTGTGGTTGATGTGTAAGAGTCTTTGCTCATTCAATGTCTGCTTAAATGACTGCAGATAGGATCAAGCCAGCTCAGAGGGTGGAGTTGCCGCAGGCACTTTCCAGGAAGACAACCATGTCTTGCCTTTATCCCCTCTGAAGTTTAAAGGCAGCTACAGCCAGCCCTCCAGCTAAAAGGTGGAGATCTCCTGTGACAAGAAACTCTGAGCAAGGAAAATAATGTATTCTGGGAAGATTGGTCGGGTATTGACTATGTGGAATGGCAGACCTAGAATCATAGAATCACAGAATATGCTGAGTTGGAAGGGACCCATCAGGACCATTGAGTCCAACTCCTGGCTCTGCACAGGACACCCCAAGAATCACACCATATGTTTGAGAGCATTGTCCAAATGCTTGTTGAACTCTGTCAGGCTTGGTGCAGACCTCCTGCATATGCTTGAAAGCTGGGCCCATGCTTGAAGATCTTTCCCAAGCGCTCACCTGCCAGGACACCTGCTTTTGCTCTCTGCGAAAGCAACTAAATTAGTTGCAATAGGCATGAAAATGTGGACGCTGTAACAAACTGCATTCTTATTTTAGGCAACATCTTGGCTGTGATGAAGACTCAGTTTTTAAATACAGTTCAAAGAAACCCTGCGACCTGGCCTGAGCATCCAGAAGATCTGGGTGAGGTCAGAGGAGCACAGGTGTGTAAGTTTGTAGGTGTACCTGCCCCTGAGAGCAGAAGCAGTTGGTGTGGACCTCTTTAGGGCTAGGAAGATGAAATCCAGATCCCCAGCTGGCTACCCATATCCTAGACTTTGTAAGAAACAGGTTCCAACCCATGCTGTGAATTTCAGTTTGGGATGCCCACAGTATATGATATGAAGCCCTGCTTGGTATTTCAGCTTTGTCCACCTTAATACTGGAATATTCTGTGTAAGAATTGAGCGGCAGATTGAAAAATGAAGGAAACCAGTGGCTGGGTACTTTACTTGTCAGCAAAGCTAGAGCTATTCTTCCCAGAGATGTCCAGAACAGCAGTCCTTGACCTTGGTGGAAGGGAGGAGAAGGCCTTCTCTGGGACCCCCAGTGTGTATCTCAGAACATGTCAGATGGTGAAAAGCCCCTGGTGGTTGTCTTTGCCCTCTTCACTTTTCTGTAGCTTCCTCCCTACACACATATATCCATGACATTTTTTCTCTTCAGGAGCTGTATAAAGATGACACTTGTCTGAAGCTAGCGACACTCTCTGGTGATTCACACCTTCCCATCAGATCCAAATTATCAATACATTCCTCAAAGGCTAAAAGTCAAGGCTGAAGTCTAAGCAGACAAGAAGAGGACTGGAAAGCCGGTTTGAGAACCAAGAGCACAGGCTCCTGTGTGCACAGCAAGAACCATGGGAGCAATGAGGAGCCCAGCATACACCAACATGTCAGCATTCCCATACCTCCCACAGTCACACCGACACTTCCATATGAAGGATCCATGCTCAAGCTGATTTCTCCTGTCTCGCCCAGAGCCTTGGCTCCACCTTACAGCTCTGCAAGAGAGGACCACAAGCCCTGGAAGTCACCAATTCCCTGGTGTGTCACAGACAGCCTTGGCTCAGCAGATTCTGGGAGCCCAGGCTGCTTTACTGCCTGCAAGACAAGCAGGCAGCATCTCACAGTCAGACTTGATGGATGTGTGCCCACACATCATTGAAATGAGTGTATTTGCTGAATGTTCTGACTCCTGCAGATTGACGTTCAAGCCTGGAAACCCCTGTCACTGCAGAGCTTGCAGGCTGCCCTGGCTCTGCCCTCAGTCCTGGTCTCTGGGATCAGGACAGCCCCTGCACAGTTCCCTGTGCCTCCACCATCACAGCAGGCACCACTGCTTTGCTGTTTTCCACAGACCATGATTCCACCTGAGTGGCCATCCATGCTGTCATGCATGTGGGAGGCTTGTGGGACATGTTTGCTGTTGAGTACTGACGGGAGGTGGTGACCTTTGTGTTTGTGCTCATGGGGATACAATGTGGGTGTCAGCACTGAGTTATCGAAGAGCTTTCACTGCAGGAAGGATTAATAATGTCTGCTTCTTTCCTTCACACTTCTGCAGGACCCACTCAACCCCAGTGCTGTTGATTGATGGCGTGAGCAAAGCCTTGTTGGCGCCGTCTCGAAGGCAGGTGCCTATTAATGAAAGGAGGAGACAAGTGTGAAGGTGTCTTGCAGGACTTACAACTCCCCTATCAGCGCTGGGCAGTCAGAGTGAGTGGCTTGTTCAGGGGGGTGTATTTGCTGACAAAAGTCTGTGCAAACAAGGACCTTGCGAGAACATCCAGGGAACAGCTGCGCTGTATCTGGGAAAGGTAAATGCCGTTTGCAGAGCAAACTCGCTCTAATTCAGGCAAATACTGTTACAAGCAATGTAGCTGAAAAGAAAACACGTTTACTGGGATGTTAACATGACTCGTATCAAGTGCAGGGAAATGGGGAAAATGCCTGTGTCTGTGAGATTGCCACCTGAAGCAAATAATTCCTGCTAGGAAAACCCTTTCACAAAAGCATCTTGCCTTGACTGAACATTCTCAATACCTGGGGTGAGAAGGTGTTTAGCATGTAGCAGGATTCGGCCTTCACAGGCCCCCTCCAAGCACCAGCTCAGTGGTTATTTGCAAAAATATTATTGCTTTGGATTTTGGGTGCAGGTTTGAGCTGCCCTCAGGGTTGCACTGCAGAGGTGGGGTGTGCTGAGCACTTCTTGGGAATCAACATCTTTCAGGGGGATGACACTGAGCATCTCCATGCTGAGCACCTCAAACCACTGTCCCATCAAAATTTCATACCATGTTTCTCCCTTCCCACCTCCAGGAACCACCACCATTGCCCTGACCCTCAGCACCTCAGAGGGGAAATCTGCACATGCCTTCAGGAAAGCAGGAAAACCTGCAAAATTTGGGGACAGAGCCCCACCTCGTGGAAATGATCTCAGGACCTGCTTACCAGAGGTTTTGTGGGTTGGCTTGTGAGCCCCAGCAGGACCTCATGCCTCATATCCTGCCTGCTGCTACATTAATTAGTCTAATAAGAGGTTTTATCTCAGTGTCTGTCACAGTCACACCACACACAGCACAGGCACGGGGTGGTGCCTGGGTCTTCCTCTCCCATAGCTCAAGATACTCTGTGCAGCCCATGTGGATGGTAGTGATATTTGTGTTACTATTGAAAAGAAAAAAAGGTTTTTTCATTACAGCAGATCTCTGATTTAGAGACAGTGGGAGAGCTGGTTGAAGGCCAGGCCAAGCATCTTCCATTGAAGCAAAGAAATTAAATGGCCTTTTAAGTGGTCCAACCAGGCAGCCATGGGAAGGCACCAGGCAGAGCAGCTTCGAGGACCAAGGGGTCGCCCACAGCCAGGTCAGCTGCCAGGGGAGCACTGGCTGGGGGAGCTGCTCAGCAAGCAAGGAGGGTATGGCCCAGGAGAGGCTACAAGTCAGCAGCTCTTCGAACCCTGGCTACCCCCCGGTACTTGCTGAGTTTCTGTAGAAATGGCCCTCTCCTCATTTTCCCACCTGTACTCAGGGAAGGTGATATCTACCCACTTTTTTCATACACAGAGTGTGATACTAACAACAGTTCATTTTCCTCCACCTTCTGGAAGCCCCCCAGGAAAGTCCTGTGGCACTGAAGCAAAGGGTGCCATGCTTTGAAATAATTATTCAGTGGCACCCACAGGTAACACAACCATTCAGGAACTCCTGCACCCGTGTGAAGAGGTACAGGATTAAAGCTGCTCCATCAGACTAATTTGATTTCTGTTGACAGTGTTCTGTTCCTGTCAAGAAAACAAAGTGAACTTGCCCCCTTCCAAAGATTCTGATTTGGAAAATGAAGTCTAATCTGGCAGACAGGTCAGAAGAGTGATATTTCTCTTTCATTTTCTTCTTTTTTTTTTTTTTTTTTCCCAAGACCTGTTACTCTTTCTAGAAAAAATTATACTTAGCTACCTGTTGCAGCCAACACGTAACTGTGGCTGCTGCCCTCAGTGTGTGTGATTAGGGATCCTGAAGGGATTATTTGTCTAGAGTCAGCATGGTTAAAATTCTTCTTTTCATTTGGTTGACACACAAAAACCCCTAGAAACATCAGTGATGTTCTTTGATCCATTTGCCATAAATAGGGATGATCACATTTCTCACTGTTTGGCTGATTTTCTCTCTTAAATTCATATTTTTCTATCCTATGTTTCAGTGCCCAAATTCCTGTGAACCACAGAGGTGACTTAAGAAGCCCATGACTTGTCTCACTGGAGCACAGAGCTCCAGAGCACACAAAAAGTCAGAGCCACTGGTATATCTGATGTTGTTCCCAATTGTCCAGGCTGGGAGTTCCCAGTCTTTTGTTCAGGAATCACTATTCGCTGGTAAGATGTGAGAGTTGGTTAGACAGCCAAGTTCCCCACCAGTGCCAGACACTGGTGTGAGGCAGAAGGTGCTCAGCCAAAGCAGTTGCCTTCTACCAGAGCAGAGAAGCAGCAGCAAAACCCTGGGCTGTGCCCAAATGCCCTACTGATAAGAAGATTAGGCTGTAAGCTTGACTATTTCTAAACCTTTTGCAATAAAAATGCAGGGACTGAGCAGTGTCAGTATGTCTGGGATTAATAAGACTCTTGGGTACAGGGTTTGGGGGAGGGTTGCAGGGTTTTGGTTTTAGATGTTTTATAGAAGACCTGAACAAGCACCATTAGTCAGCTCAGTGCTAATTAATGATTAAGATGGATAGCACCAAGCTACTTTCAATTGATTTTTAGAGTGGAAAAAACAAGCTGGAATCTTCATTTCCATAACACACAATTCTAAAAAGGAGTGACAGGGGCTGGCTCTCTCGGCCAGCCATGCTGGGGAGCACAAGTCTCTCAGCACACACACAGGACTGCAGGAGAGGACACTCTGCCAGGGACATCCCCAGCCCGAGAATGGTGACAGGAGATGGGGATGAAGATGGTGACGAAGACGAGGTGATGGTGGAGACCAGCTCCCCAAGGTGCCGGCACTCTGCTTGGGGCACGTCTCCCTGTGCCCAGCAGAGCTGACAGTAACACCTCCTCCCTTTAGGGCTCACCCCTTGCACAGATGCCGGCAGTGGAGGCAGAAGTTTGGGTGCTCTCCCCATGCCCAGCATGGGTCACAGGAGTTGTCCCCACTCAGGATGCCCATGGCGGCTGCCCTCTGAACAGCCCTGCCGCAGCCATGGACTGCATTTGAGGGAAAACCATCCTTTCAAGCCTCCTTGCCTGCCTTGGGAGGCTCTTTGGGTGGCTACGGAGCGAGGTCTGCGCGCTTGGTGCCTGGTGCGTGGGTGACATCTACCGGCCGCGTCTTCAGCTTCGTTTTGTGCTTTTACGACTCTTAAGAAACCCGGTGCCAAGAAAGCGCCGCTCGAGGCTGTTCTAACTGCTCGTTAACTGCGCCAGGCTCAAAGCCAATACATTAGTTTAATAACTGTGTGAAGGCTGTGCGTCCCATGCCACGGACCTTCTCTGGGGTTTGACAAAAGGCCGAGACTTCAAATGAAGCAGTGCAAAGCCGTAGGAAATCTTTAAACACGAATGGAGCTTATTCCCCTGTACTTTATTCCCCTGAAATTAAGATTAGATTTTGGATCTGTTTCTTTAATTGAAAATTCACAACCAGTCCACAGCGAAACTAAGAATATGAAATAAAATTAGTGAAGTTTTCTTTAAAGAAAATTGCTGCCACTCATCCTAGGATTTATTTGAGAATGGCAAAATAATGGCCATTTCTCTAATATTTTTTACCTTTTGAAGAGTAGTAGGTAAAATTAAAAAAAAAAAGAAACCACCTGCCTAGCTGTGACCAAACCCCAGAATAATAACTAATCCAACACATATTTTCAAAAATTAAATACTTGTATCCTTTTTAAAAGAAATAGTTCCAGGCTGGTGGCTTTTGCTGTATTGGTATTGGATGAAATATTATAGTTAAGCTCCAGGTTATAACACTTGGATCCATGCTCAACAAACTGCCCTGGCTGAATACAACTCACCAAATGCCTGGCTGTGGGCACAGACCAACCAGAAAGCTGGAGCTGGAGCAGTATTGCTCCATGTCCTTTCATGAGGTTCTTTCACAAGACTGAACCTTGCAAATTCTTATCAATGCAGCCATAAAGAAAAAAGTGGTAAATACACCACTCAAAGGGTCAAATTCAAAGGTGAATAGAAAGTAAACAACACTCATACTTTCAAATACTGTGATTTTTAAGCTTTTTATTATTTTGGCACCTGGCATATAATTTGTGTTTAGGTAAGGTGAGGCACTGGTAGAGACTGTACAAGCAGTACTTCGGCATTTCCACAGTATAATAGCAACCGCAGCCACTGCAATATCTGCAGTGCCATAAACATTAATCCAACTTGTCCTCTTTTCTCATGTTATCTCTTCCCATCTATAGTCAGCTCCTAAAGCACAAGACTGGGACAGGAGCACCAGGAGCAAGAATAATGTGCCCTGTTGAGAGCAGCCCTGCAGAGAAGCCTTGGGTGTTCTTGAGGATGAAAGGCTGGACATGAGCCAACAGGGTGTGCTTGTAGCCCAGAAGGCAAACCACAACCTGGGCTGCATCCAAAGCAGTGTGTCCAGCAGGGCCAGGAGGGGATTTTGCACCTCCACTCTGCCCTCATGAGACCCCACTTGGGGTGCTTTGGCCAGCTCTGGAGTCCTCAGCACAGGAAAGACATGGACCTGTTGGAGTGAGTCCAGAGGAGGGCCACAAGGATGATCAGAGAGCTGGAGCACCTCTCCTTTGAAGACCAGTTGAAAGAACTGGGGTTGTTCAGCCTGGAGAAAAGGATCCAGGCAGACCTTATAGCACCTTCCAGTACCCAAAGGGAGCTTATTAAAAGGAAGGAGAGAAACTTTTTATATGGGCAGATGACAGGACAAGGGGCAATAGTTTTAAACTGAAAGAGGGCAGGTTTAGATTAGATATTAGGAAGAAATTCTTTACTGTGAGGGTGGTGAGGCAGTGGAACCGGTTGCACAGAGAAGCTGGGGATACTCCATCCCTGCAAGTGTTCAAGACCAGGTTAGAGGGGGCTCTGAGAAACCTGATGTAGTGAATGGCATCCCTGCCCATGGCAGGGACGTTGGACATAGATGATTTTTAAGGTGCCTTCCAACACACACCATTTTATGGTTCCCATTCTGTGATGGGAAACTGGTTCAAGCTGGGAGAAGGCAGCTTCAAAATCAGCCCTGAACATAAAAATCTCTTTTTTCTTGTTAGCCATGCCCAAAGCATGTGCTGAATTACTGTGGATTTCTTAGCATCCCTTCCAGGGACTGTGAACTTCCATTCAATACAGCTGAGCAGCTGGTCCAGTCTCCAAGGCCACCAGTTCTTCCCCTACAATGTACAAATCCTCTTATGCTCTGACTGAACATCTCCACGTACCATCCTGGGGTTCTGCTCTCTACCTTGGCCACCGAGGAAATTCCCACCATGACCAGTTCCTGAAGGCCACCTCAAAGCCTTACATATGTGTTGTGCTGGATCCCATTTTCTAAAAGCTGCTTGATAATTTCTCTGAGGTCATCCAGTGAGATGCTTTTCAGATCCCCACAGAGACTAAATACTTTTTTTGTGAAGTAGAACACCTGTGAAAAAGACGTCAGGTTTATCTGGTATTACCTACCTTTTCTAGATCCATGTTCTTCCTATTTTTTTTCCTGTTATATGTCCACTTCTTTGGCTTTCATTATTCAGCCCTTCATGGGCATGCAAACTAGTGGGCCCATAAGTTTTTCCTGTCTCCCATACTCCTTCTGGGTAACCTCATCTCAGTCCTTCTTGGTTATATATCTTCCGCAGATCAATAGATATCACCTGCTGCTGTTAATAAATTGCTTTTATTACTTCTTTTATATATTTTCTAATCTAAATATTTCCTGATTAGCTCCATTTGATCACCAAGAAAACTTCCCCATGCTCCAATGCAGGGTGATAGTTCACCCATCAATCACTGCTTCCCCTGCAGTCAGCTCTAAAGATTGGAACACTATAAGCAAGCACAGTATATTTCGCACGTGATGCAAATGACTAATGTTATGTTTTGTTTTGTGAATTATAAAATAAACTCCTTCTGGAGATACAAGAATGGAAATCATGCAGAAAATTATTTGTTCAGATTGTCAACCATGTGGAAGAAGATTGTTTAGCAGCTTTAACGTCTGATCTCCAATACTAGACTGGATGAGATTTTATGCAGCTCATTTTGTGGTGTACTTTTGGCTGAAATCTGTAAGGAAAGCTCCTGGAAGGAAAGCTCCTGCATGTTAACATCCTGCACTTTTATTTTTTTAAGAACATGTTTTAGCTCAGATGTCCTTTGGCAAAATTCTCTTCTTTTCCTATTAGATGTTCTGCTCAGCTACCCCCAGCTGACATCTTCCAACCCTTTAATGGTACTTCACAATTATTGCTTTTGAAGTCCTCTGGAATTTACAGCTGTATAAATGTCAGCGCTATTCTGCAAAAATATCAGTTATGTGAAAATCTTGGAAACCTGCCCAGCTATGATACTGCCAGGAATTTGAATATAAGTGCAATGTGACTGTTTTGATTCGAAGGAGACTAGGGCAAGTTTTTTTTTGATTGATAGCTCCTAATAATCACGCTCTGAGTGCCGGAATAGAGTTTGCTGTGGTTTAGATTTATCCATTCCTGCAGAGGAAGAAATTGCTCTGGCAGCTTCTCGATAAATCACATTGTTTGGGATGCCACCAGGTGGTGCCAGCAAGTCAGGGAAACACGGACAGGACGGACCCGGGGAAATCGGACTGGATTGAAGATGAGACGGCTCCCGGGACCTCTGCTGTCTATTTCTGGTCGGGGACTTCAATCCCAATCCCTTCCAGCTGCTCTTAAAATATTTTTCATGGTTTTGTGCCACTCTTCAATAGCCTATTTTAAGATTCAGCTCAGGATGCTGTAGGGCAGTTCCCTCAAAAATGTCCTTTTTTTAAAAAGACAAGCACTTCTGTTGTTTTTCCTAGTTCCTAACAACTGTTTAAAATCAAATGACATGGAAAATCTAAGGATCTCTATGTCTTAATCCTTCATGCCTCATTTATTTTGGATTAATATTTGACTGTGAGTATTTTTGTTTCTTAGTCATTGAAAATTCAGACCAAAGTCCAGTGTTTCTTTTAAGAAATCGTCATTCTAAGTTGCATACCAGACTCTTTCTTCTGGACTGATATTGCTCACATCCTGTTAAACTGTTGTCAGAATATTTCCCGTCTTTGAGTCTGGATGTGAAATTAAGTCCTGCTTGAATTTAAACATCAAAACTCATAGGGACTGTTGTGAGGAAGCCCAAAGGTCCATAGAGAATGGAGATGTAGTGTTGCTCCTGCCATGGGGTGGTAACAGGGCCAGGGAAATACCCTATAGCCACATCATTTCACTCAAGCTGGGCTAAAGAATGGGGTACATGGACTGTTTCTCAGCCTTTACTCATATAGGTTGAAGTAAAAGGAAGATTGTAGTGGATCAAGAGAAGGGATTATCCCCTCTAGTCAGCCCTCACTATACCACATCTACATACTGCATCCAGTTTTGTATTTCCCAAGTGAAGAAAGATGATAATGGGGATGATGGGGAGAATTCAGCAGAGGTCATCAAGACCTATTCCTGGAGGTGAGTAGGATGAATTACCTTTGGAAGTGCTTTTCTCTCTCCTCTGATAACAGAGGGAGTCTAAATACCTAAAGTTAGGTGATATGAATCTCCTATGAGGTGAATTTCTGAAAGTTGTAGGGGGATCTGGTCCAGCAAGACTGAAAGCGTGAGTTTCTTCAGTGTTTAGCAGCTACTCTAGCAGCTGGCTTGGACTTGATTTCAAGTTTGTCCCTGTGACTGTCCGGTTTGCCAGGCCTTTTTCATTGGTTTCCACCTGTGCAAATGTTAACCTTTAGCCAAGCTTTCATCACAGGTTACTTGCTCAATGCATGTAAAACCTCTGTATCTACACCACCATCTTTCAGGTGATCCAATCACCATTTCAACAGTAGTTTTTGCATTGACCCTAGAAAAAGAAGTCCAGGTCCTCAGTTGGGTCAGTTTTTATGGGAAACAGACTCCATAGACCAGAAGCATCCTACACACTTGTGTGTAGCCCCGAGAGAGAAACAGGTGTGATCAGCAATTCCTGCTCTGTGATTAGCATTTGAGAGTCTTCCTGATTGATGCTGTGATGCTGAAGTAGCCATGGAAGACAGTATCTCCTGCTTCCAGGGTTCAGCCCCCTAATCCGCTCTCATTTTCAAAGGTGGAAGCTGAAGATGCTTGGCAGTGCAGGAGATTAGGCCTCTTGTGCAAGTCTGTAAATACAGGTATAGATGCCAAGATGAAGTAAAGAAGAAAACAGATACAGCTGTCTCTAACATAGCTGCTGCCTTACAGACTCCTGAAATTACAACACACAGCTCTTGTTGGCCACGATTTATATGGTAATAGCTGCAGCAGTAAAAAACATCCTAGCATCTTCCTAACTGCATCTGCAAGCCACAAGAAGGGAGAATACAGATTTAAAATATTATTTTTATCTCAAAGTCACAAAATATGTGGTGAAACTACCTTTCCTTAAAGAAGACAGTATTCTTGGAAGGTCAAATCATCAGAAAGCTGTTTGCATTATTTAGTCATCTCGAGATGATTTCAAAATTTTAAAATAATACAAAGAAATTATAATTTTTTCTTTTATTCTGCTTTGTTTGCTATCCCTGCAAGAGCTCTGTGCCAACAGAACATACAGTCTCTGTGCATGCAGTCTCTTTCTGTAACAGTGACATTTAGGCACAGCTGTTTAAGAACTCGGTGTAAGAGTCTCTGCTACAGGTTGTATTTGATAACAGAAGAGGTGCCAGGGACTCTGTGACCTTTAGTGCAATAAAACAGTGGGATAACAAGGATCAAAACTTAAATCCCGAGAACCCACAACAAGCATGACTGGTGCTGAGCTATTGGAGGAAAGGTATCTCTGGAGCTGTCTGTCATAGCTTGCTTGATATGTCACATTAGCATCTTTTCAACACTGACCCCACTGAAATGTCACAGCCCATTTATTTCATCCCAAACATCCAGTGCCAATGCTCGTGGCACAAGGTTGCATTAGCTCTGAAAGATTTCCTATGCATTGGCCTGAAGACAGAAGACAAATAGGGGTGCTCTGTGCTCTAGCTTGGTTAGTCAGACTGACCTTCCAGAGCAGCCTTACTTGGATTTATTCCAGGTTTCCAGCACTGAAATCTGAGGGAAGTTTTGTGCCTGTGTTGCAGAGAAGCAGGCTCTCCTCCACGAGGGATGGCAGATGTGCACGTGGGAAGAAACCTCAACTAGTCCCTGCAGGAGGAATAATAAAATCATAGACTCATTTAGCTTGGAAAAGACCTCTCAGATCATCAAGTCCAACCATTAACCCAGCACTGCCAGGTCCGCCACTGAACCATGTCCCTCAGTGTCACATCTACACATTTTTTAAATACCTCCAGGGCTGCCTACTCCGCCACTTCCCTGGGCTGCCTGTTCTAACACCTGACTGATCTTTCAGGAAAGAAATTTATCCTAAGGAAAAGAAGCTCCTTTCCATAGGGACAAGGAGAGCAAGGATGCTTGTAGCTGTGGGAGGGAGCTCTATCACCTTTTTTAAAGAGTGTAGGACTTTCTCAGATCTTGCCTCTAGCATCAATGTTTGTTTGCATGCTTGCATGTGTCAGTGTTTAACTGAAACAGGGCTTCCCAGCACACCTCCAGAGGCAGTGGGAGAAGAGACATGTCCCAGAAGACAGATACATGTCTGAACACACTCCTCACTGGTGGTCAATGCTACTGCATGAGCATGGCATAAGACCCTACACAGAATAGAGTAAAACTTTCCAACTCTTACATTAATGTCATTTTCTGGAGGAAAAAAAAATAGTAATTTGATAGAGAAAGCTTTAGAAGCAATTAATATATACATAAAGCAATAGACAAATTATCCTTGTAAACCTTGGTCTACAGTTTTCAATATATGGCAATAAAAACTGGGAAACAGGAGCTCAGTGTCCTTCAGCAGAAACCAATCAAAACTTTCCTTAGTTATTTTAGAAACCTGAACAGCACTGCATAAATATCTTTTCCTCCTTCAAAAGGCAGGTCACAGCAGCCTTAATTATCAGAGGGACAGAATGGAAACAACATAAAAATAAATCCTTTGAAAGTTTGCTCTCATTACCACATTTGGCATATTTAAGCATAAACACCATCTGTGTTTACCAAGAAACACAGCAATAGCTGCTGTCCGCTCTCACAGTGACACCAGTGTTTATGGAGAGTTACATTAAGGGGCACATGCAAGGCTTCCACAGAAACCGAGCTCCCTGAAATTATTTGCTTAGTCACCAGCTGCTCATGTAGATGGAGGCACTTTTGCCAAGAGAAGAATCATCACAGAAGAAAAGCAAAGCCTCGAACCTCTCATGGAAGCTTCTTCTGGCAACCCCAAGGAGGTAAACAGCAGCAAAAGTTACTCACATCAAAGGATAAAGCCATAAAAACACTTTATGCTTTTAATGTTGTAACTGCCATGGCATGAGGAGGAGCATCTGCATCTCTGGGGTCACCTCACTGCTCTGCACCCCTGTTGGCAGAATGGGGACCTGCTGTCCCTCTGTCTTTGCAGCAGGCTGGGAATGCTGGAGGGGACTGAACACAAGGGCTGGCTGGGCTCTGTCCTTGCCCTGGCAGACCAGCTCCCAGGCAGGGAGAGTGTGGTTTGTGACTGGACTGGGCACTGTGTCCTTGCACCAGTTGCTCTCCTCCAGCTCTGGTGCAACAAGAGATCCAGAGGGGTTTTGTAGACAAACAGGACATGATGGTGCCAGTGGGAACAATTCTTCTGTGGATGCTGAGGTAGCTTGCTCTGCCAACCACCTGTGCCCATGGGTCTGGACCCTGGATTATGTTTATTTTGGCTCCCCTTGATCCTACAGCATCCTTCTGTGCAGAAACAAAAGCAGAATGAAAAGACAAGGACAGGAGCAGAAGCCAGTATGCAACACTGCCAAGGGGCAATGACGGCTTCAACCTAGACACCCTTGTCTAACTCAGCACAGGCATTTGGAATCCTTCCACCAGGACCAAACTGTCCCGTGGATCTGGAGCCAGGCAGTTGATCAGCAACAACCAGCAACGACCAGCAACACATCCTCTGTGAAAGTGAAGCCCTGAGCTATCTGAAGCACAAAGCCACAGGTAACAACAGGCCTGCCTTCACTGCAGGCAGTGGCACCAGTCTTTGGTTCTCCTTTGCTGACACACAAGATTTAAACAGATTGCTCATACTAAAATCCCAGTGTGCTTTAGCTTCACCATGCAAAAGAGCTGTGTGAATAAATGTCAACTATTTTCAGATTATAGAAATAATTATGTGAATAGATTACAAGCTCTTTTACACTGAAAAATTAAAAGAAAAAATATGTGGACATCCAAAGTACATTACCTAAATCTGAACAGCCTGGAACAGCATCTGATCTCCATTGCTCTAGCATCATTTGCCCAAAACCATTTAAGAAGACTGATACTAATACTCTGACCATAATTTGGCTCTTCCTTCTTGTAGAGGTGACATTGAGTGGCCTGATTGTAATAGAGATACATTGAATGATGCAAAGACAATCCAATTAAAATTAAAACAAATTAAAAATCCAGAGTATTGATGTTAATTTGTTCAATTCCAGCCTGATGGCTTTATGAGAAGCAGAATTGTGAAAGTTAGCAAAAACTGTAGACAGCAGTTTCATAGCCTAAACTCTCTCACAAATATGCCCATAGTATTTAATTTGAATTTTCCTTTTCTTAATTTTCTCTCATTTACCCTAATTACATTGTCAGTGTGCTTGCCCAAGTAACTTCTTTCTATCAACAGTGTTTACTCTCCTCAGATATTTACAGACTGCTTTTATGTCTGCCCACACACTGTGCTTTACGTCAGAAAAACCCTATTTTGCTTTATGATTTTACCTTAGAAGTTGATCACTCTGGTCTTCTGAAATTGCTGCTTTGCTCTGGATTCTGTCATTCCACTGAGACAGTGGTCTCAGCACCCAGTGTACACTCCCAGAAGCTGTGAAGGCAGAAAGGGTGACCTGCATGTTAAGGACCCTGTCCCACAGCCAGAGAAGCAATTTTCGACCTGTGCTTAACTTTAAGTGCACAAGAATTCCTATTTTATTTGCTGAGATTACACGTGCCCTTAAAATAAAACCTTGCTCAGCTGCTGTGCTGGAGTGGGACCAGAGGGCTCTGTTCTACATCAAGCCCATTAAAAAAGGTATTTTCACCCATTTTTCCATGGCAAAATGCATGTGTGTGAATAGAGTTCAGAGTGTGTTTTCTTGCAAGTGTTTGATTTGCTGCCCACTGTCACCTCAGTGTCTCTGGATGTGCTCTTGTACCTGTGCTTCTCCTCCCTAAACATTTGGGGGTTACGTATCTTTCCTGAACAACTTCACGTTCCTCCAAGCCAAGTCACATTCTTGTTATTTTTTTGTCTGGATTAAAAAGAGCACATGGGCAAGTGGAGGGATGAAGAGAGTTTCGGCGATGTGTTTGCCTTGAGAAAATATGACTTATGGTGGGAATGTAGGTGGGGTGGTTTCCTGGTGGATTTCTGCTGAGTTGCTAGATTCTTCTGTGCCAGCTCCAAGACATTTATCAGTGGCTGTGGAAGTCCTAATGTACCTGTAAAACTTCCCTGGTATCTGTGAAGACATTGGTCCTCTTCTCCTGCTTCCCCATGCAGGCATTCCCAGCGTCTCTTTTTCTCCTGTACATAGCCATTTATTTCTGTGAAAGTAATGGGACACATTGGCTTATGTCAGTCACAGTTTGATAGTGCAGGAATAAGGAGGAACACCTGCACACATGCTTTTCTGCCTAAACCGTGGTATAGTAAGAGCTTCATTTCTTTAGCAAGCCTGGCTAAAAGAAGACTTGCTTGAGGAAACAAGGAGTTATCCCAGATGAGTTATGGAGAGTTGTACCATTCTAATCACATTCTCATTCCTTTTAAGTGAACAACTGACAAAATCAGGGAGATCTGCAATGCTGAGGGCCTTTAAAGACTGATCTGCTTTACTTAGATGCCCAAGAATGGGCCTTGGTCTGTAATGCCACTCCTACAGATCTGTAGCTGAGGCTTTCCAGGTCTGGCTGCACACTGCACTGGTGAGGCACACAGATGTTGGTGACTGCTTCAAATAGAACAGACTTGAAGATGTGACATCTGTGGTGTGAGGGAAAAACAGCATCAGTGTGTTTGAACTCCAGGAGACCACGTGAGCAGTTGCAACATGCACCAGAGGCTTCATCTGTGATAGTCAGACAGTGAAATGGCCACAAACACAGCTCAGAGAGCTGGAAGATGTGTGGGGTGAGAATGAAGGGCATCCAGCAGCCCTATGGTGAAAAATGGTGTGTGCCACAGCCACAGAGGGCGTGGGCAGCCATAGCTCTATTCATGGTGAGCACAGCCAGGCCTGGCACTGCCAGCACTGGTGGAGCAATTAACTGGGATCCTTGAAACACCCATACACAGCAAGCGGAGTCTCATCTCCAAGGTGATGTAGACCTGGACTCTTCTGTCTGTCAGGCTTATTTTTTCGTGAGTTGAGATCTCACAAATCTTGTGTTGTTGAGCCCAAAGAAATTTTCTTCTGGGATGCCTGATTGCTCCTTTTGATTCTTCCTTTGACCCAGAACAGCTTGTAGAGCAACCAAGTGTGAGGGGAGTGCAGAAGGATGGACCCCATTGCCTGCAACTGTATGAGTGAAGTGAACATGTCCATGGCATAGTTTGCATTTGCTTGGATAACCCACCTGCACCTACAGCTCAGGTGTAGATCCATACAGCCCATTGCACCTGTGTGTGCACTGAGTCTCTTGGGAGCTGAACTGTGCTCAGGTGTTTGCTGCACTGAAGGGTGGCTGCTGGGGCTAAAAACCATGCCAGGGGGTGTGCTAAGTATTCCACCAGGACAGCTGCAGGCCAGTGCCAGAAGCCTGTGTCCTGTCCCTTCCTAGTTTACTTGCATAGGTGTATCCAGAGACCAAAAGGAGGCCCAGGAGAAGATGGTCTGTGCTGGTGAAGAGCAAGGCAAGGACAGTCTCTGGCAGAGGTGACAGCATAAGAGCTGAGCTGGAGCTGGAGTAACAAGCCAAGCCACCATCCCCCAGAGCTGAGCTACCAAAAGAGGTGAGCCCTGACCTCTGCAGAGCCAGCAGGAGGTGTCAGGGTGGAAGGAACAGGCAAGCCAGAGAGGGGGACAACCATGCACACCAGGCTGGATGGACCCCCCATGCACCTGGGGGCTGGATGGACCGTATCTTTCAGAAAAATCATCCTCTGGCTCACAGCCCAGACTCTCAAATCTGCTGTGAATCAAGCTGCTCTCTTTCAGCACTGCACATGCCTTTCATATTTGTTTCCCTCAAGGAAGTGTTTTGTGATGATTAATGAATTATGAAGGTCACCTTTTGAGTCTTCAGCTCTTACAGAACTCCAAAGAAAACATATCCGGAAAAGTTCCAGCTAAAAGTGTCATGGCAAATGCATCCATTTTACTTTATTTATGATTATGCTCACAATGGACTTACTAAGTACATTCTTTAAATAAACAGAACTTGAGACTGTTTGTGAAATGCTGGGTTTTTCTGCCTTAAAACATCTGCTGTCTATTTCTTAAGGACCATTTAGGTAACACTGGAGCATGTACTGATATGCATCTATTTTCTGGAAATTGCTTAAGCATACTTCAAAAATGTAGAAATCTGCACCTTTACCACCCAAGAAAACCTAAGACTAAAACGAATGAGGCTGGGTAGTCTCTAGCTGAGAGAAATTCAATAAATCTACCCTGCACATGAACTGTGTTGGTATGTGAGACTGGAAAGCTTGCTGGCAGGAGACAGGGAAGTTGACTGTAAGTCTGTATAACTCAGACTAATAATTCATGATGCTGCATAAAGCAGCCTGCCTATTTGAGCACTGTGCTTTTTCTAATGGTGTGCCTAATGAATAAACATCTGGACTTGCATCTTCTTCTACAACTCATGATGCTCCAGATGGGAATATCCTTTTAAGTGTCCATGTCATTACATGGTTAATAATTTATATCCTTGAGGAATCTTCTTCTAGATGCCAAGTAAGAAGAGGCATTAGGAACATCTGCAGGATAAGCTTTTAATGACATGTGTTCCTTGACAAATATCTCCATGATGCTTGATGTCTCACCCCCTCTGTCAATGAGAGTCCAACTGCACTCTGACATCCAGTGGTTCTATAGACAGTGCTAGACCTTCTCCAGTCTGGCTGCTTCTTGGCTGTCGTCTTCACAACCATCTTCTCCCTAATCAAAAGGAAGTCAGAAAATTAAGTCAGATTCAGCCTTCAAAGTCCAGCTGTTGCAGAGTGCTCCATAGCATTTCTTGCTGCTTCCTACCTTACCTGTTCCTCAGCCCATCACAGCCTTTATGCTCCTGTGAGTAACAGCATGTCCTGTCCAAGTTTGCTTGAGCCATACTGAACTGACTTGAAGGATACAGCTGAGATTGTAAGAAGCCCCTTCAAACATTTGCTGAGCTGCTGTTACATGGGATGTAGATATCCCATCCCATTCATTTATGATGCAGATTGCTGTTCTGTTCTAGAAGAAAACAGAAGTCCAGTTTCCAGTGCATGCTGTTAACATGGCTAGACTTCACAAGGACCTGCCTGTTACAGACAGCATGATAAAACTCATTGTCTGTGCCTGTTATACTGACTGTTGGTCTCTCCAGTAGATGAACAGGGACCACATAAGCTTGTGAGTTTTGGATGAAAGCAGACCTAGACTACTATTTCCCTCTTCCAGAACTACCATACCTCATCAAAGACTAATCTTGTCCTAGACCTGGGAAAAAGAAGAGGGTAAAAAGCACATGGTTGTAATATAATGTGATGCATTGTCTGGCTTGCAAGGGAGGCTTGAGTAATGCACAGCAGGACTTTAATAAGACCACCGTGGAAAGAGCCTTTCTGGTCCTAAACGATAGCCATGTGATCCCACCAATGAACAAGCACCCCAACAACAATTCTTTAGGACATATGACTTTGAACTATCTTAAGAGCTCACAGATCATCTTATGGCAGAAGGATGAGTTGGTACCCATCTGCTCACATCGCTTGCCACCACTCAGATCAGGAGCTGTTCAGGGGACTTACTTTCTGAAGCCTTTGTGTAGCCCCCTTTCAGCTTTGCACTTGCCAGGTTTGCAGAGCATGATATGTGTGCAAAGGCTAAACTGATAGCCAGATTCTTTTACATTTATCTGGGGACATACAAAAACACTATCACAACCCCTTAAGGATCATCTTAATTATTCACAAATGCACAAATTCAAAGCACCTGAAATCTAAACTGCCTCTTTTTACTTAGAGATTTTAATCTCAGTCCATTGTTCCCCTGGCTTTTTAAACTGCTCTTAACCAACCAGTTGAGACACATCAGACTTCTTTTTTGCCATTTCAAAAGAAACATCTTTATGCCAAACTCTCCTATTCCTGCAGATAAATGATTTGTCACTTTGTCAGCTGGCTAGCCACAAATGCAATCTCACAACATCTGGTTTTACACTAGTGATTGACAGCACCCTTATTTATTCCTAACCAGCAATGTCTCCATAGCTACCCCGTCAGCTATGTCTGCCAAGTTGGTGCACATTGCACGGCCTCACTGCTGCTGAGCTGCATCAGAGCAAAGGCACCTTGACCTCTGGTCATCACTCCAAACATTTTGTATCCTGGGAACAGCTCTAGTGACTCACACATGTCTCTTGAAAGAGCACCAGTCTGGATCCTGCATTGTCTGGATTTGTTATCAGTGAAAATGCACTGATCCTGCTGAAGTTTCTTTTCTCTAGTTCTTGTGTGGCTGAAAGGGAGGCTAAATCTGGGCATGAGAGCAGGCTTGATTGCTAGTATTAAATATGGTGTCTCCGGGCCTTGGAGCTTCTTGCGCTATTCAGGACAGTTATTGAATTCTCCAGGCAGGAGCACTGTCTGCTTTGGCTTGCTGAGAGCAAAAGGATGGTGTGATCTAGGATATGTCACTTGGAGAAAGTCCTTCTGGTTAGAGCCTTAGCAAGAGAATCAAGAATCCTTCCTCAGATCAATCCCATCTTAAGCACACATTAGAGGAATTCTGAAGCAATTCTCATGTAAACTGCAGGCTATCGAGTAAGAGGGTTTGCTATGTCATCCAGAAGTCATTAGAGGAGAGAAAACTTTCTTGCTTGAGGGACTTCAGCAGCCACCCAGCTTGAAGATTCTATTTTTCCTGGCAGCAGCAACTGCCTGCTGATATTATTTCTCTCTCACCTGTGAAGAGAAAATAATAGCTCTCTCTTGGGTATGTGTGTTTGATGGAAGTTGTGTTTAAGAACAGAAATTATACTAAGATGCCAGAGTCTTGGCATCTCTGGGATGCTGAGTAATGGGTCTTCCACCTCTGCATACACCAGCAGTGGGGTTGGCAATGGTCCCCATCTCATGCAGGGAATGGCCATGGCCTCACTCCTTGGACTGACCTTGCCAAAACAGCAGCTCTGTGTCACGTGTGTGTGCCAAGGTGCACAGAGTGCTAGGGATTTCCAGACTGGTGAGAAAGCAGGCACGGCACAACTGCTGACCTTGCAAAAAAAGACCATTACACAAATCTTCAAATGAAGACCAAATATAACCTGTTGATAATAAAATTTCACAGGAATTAATCACATTCATCTGGATTTCTGGAGTAGGAAGCTTTTGCTCTGTTCTGATTCAGTTAAATGATGATCTGTACCAGCTGCTGTAAACTGTGTGAGTTCACTTCTTTCAATCGGTTATGCCTACGCATTTTGGAGTCAGCATCCTTCTCCTGAGTGGAGTTATCTTCAGAAAGTTTTGCCCTCCCATGGGGCTGGGGGAGCTTGTCTGCTGGCAGCAGTGGGGCCGTGCTGTCCCACAGCCCACCATTTGCGTGGGCACTGCCTCCCACCTGGCCCGTTGTGCATGGATGAAGCACAAATAACCAGAGGCAAAAGCCACAGCTTGCAGTGAAGTCCCCCTTAAACCTTGTCTTTGCTCAGATGGTTTCAAAACCCTGGGTAATATTTCAGATGCTGATGTGCTGCATCACCCCCTCACACGTGTTCGAGGTTTTTCCCCGTCTCCCTCAGCTCCTGGCCTTGCCAGGAGATGTGCCATCTCCCATCGTGTGCTGGGGCACGGAGCACCTTGCAGGAAGGGACTGTGCCTCTGCACCACCAGTGAGATGGGGGCTGTGGCAAGAGCTCCCAGTCAGGCTGCTGGGGCTTGTGTAGGCTCAGCTCACACTCCTGTCTCTGCACTATCAGTATGGGGGGCTGAGGGTGGAGGTAGGGTGCCTCTGTGTTGGTTTTAGCCTCTACCAGCAAAATATCTCCTTTCAAGATTTCATTCTGTTCTGCTTTTTTCTAGTCACTTAGCCATGGTCTCAGGCCTCCTGCAGTGTGTAGGGCTAATGGATAGTAACCTTTTTCAAGAATGACATGTACTTTCCTGAGACATCTTACACCTTTGGAGATACTCCCTTTACATATAGATGACTCTTCCTTGCTTCTAAAGAGAGAACCCCTTAGAGGAAGGTCTGTAGTGATAGATGTTGCAGAGCCTGGGTGTGGAGGAGACAGAACACTCATAGACAGAGGTCATTTCAATTTTCCAGGTAGGGTCAACTATCCAGGCAGGACAATGAAGTTACTGCTCTCAAGACCTGCCCTATTTTAGGCCTTTATGCCTAGGTCCCTGTGACATGTACTAAGAATAAATGTTGCACTTCACAAGCATTTCTGCCAAATTCACTGACAACACCACTGCAGCTGGAAGGGGCAGTAATGATTTCCACTGTGCTTTCCAGTTAGGAGTTGGGATGTCTTTCATAAACCTTCAAGGAGGAGAAATGTAGCAATGAACAGATTTAGGTTCTGGCCTTCTTTTGTTCTTGATTTGAACAGCTCCTGTCCTAATTATAATCATCTGCCATGTGATTTTAAAGCAATTATGAATTGACTGTAATGCATGCAGATTACTGATCTCTCATGCACAAAATTAATTTACTCTGCCAGCAATTTCAGACGCTGAACTTCAGCTGGTGACTCACAGCTTTGCGTAAATCATTCTACAGAAAACCAGGGAAATAGTAAACCTTCAATACACATTTTTCTTTAACAGAATCTTCATTGTTACTACTCCTTATAAGGAAACTTTGCCAGTGAAAAAGAAAACACTCCCACACAAACATGGGCAATTTACCTGGATACCTTTTATGAGGTAGGAGATTGTTTTATGCCTGATGTATTTATTATGACTACACTTAATTACGGAAAAGAAAAAAAAAGAAAATCACATGGGCAGAGGTGCACTAGAGAAGCTGAGAGCAAAACCTTACCAGGTTCCTTGTCCAAGAGTCATTGGGTCATCTCAGCAGGTGCTGCATGCAAACTGCTGCCGGTCTAGTAACAGTGGCTGGAGTATGCAGCCCAGGAGGAGAAGCTATAAAACATAGAGCAGTCCTTAAAAGATAGAAGCTCTTCCAAAACCACAGGCTTTTTGTGAAACAGGCCAATTCAGTCAAATCAATGAACATTCATGCTTTGCAATCAATAAGGTAGACTTAAGTCTGATTAAATAGTTGAAAACTGCATGGAAATCACAGACTCTTAGAAAGGTTTGGATTGGAAGGGACCTTGAAAGTCACCTAGATGTCCTTCCCAAATCTTGGTCAGCTTTACTAAATTATTCAAAACAATTGCAGACAAGACTGCCAGGGACCCCTCTCAAATCATTCCATACACCAACACTAGCACAGTTGCTCTCCAATGTCAGGGAAGCAGCAGATCCACCATATATGCACAAAAGCCACTTGTCAGGAACTTACGGATGTTAAGAAGCTTGGGAAGCTAACCTGGGAACCCAGGAGATCTCTGCCCAGAGAAGCAGCCAGCCATCTGAATAAACAGGGATTGATAGCTTGACGTAGGAACCTTACAGCTGGTGACACTGTCAGGAGAGGGAACTGACACCAAAACCCTTAGTTCCAGTTAAAGTTATGCCAAGCAGTTCAGGCTGCAGAATTAGATCAGTCAGTTCCTTGGCCTTTATCATTGCCTGCCCAATACTTCCTTCAGCAGACTTGTGATGATAAATACACTACAGATTCATAAATATTACATACAATTGCTTGCTCATGAACCACATTGTGACTCTTCTACAGCAGAGACCGTTACCCAGCAGGAAAAGTGTGCTAATTCACAGCATCACTTCTGGGAGGGCAACCCATGGCTGTGAACATCAAGATCAGCCCCACTGACCAGAATTCCTAATCCCCAGCTCTGAAGCAAGTGTGCTTCTGTCTATTCTATACAATACTTCTGAACACCAGGCTTGTCCTTTTTTTACTTACTGATATCAGCCACAGCATCTGAGGTTTAATTCACATCAAGATAAAGTCCTGCTGGCTCCAGAGAGGGCCAAGCCGGGCCCACAGTGATGAAAAAGTGTTGGAGACCAAGTGTTCAGCCACTTCACAACGCAGGAGTTGTTAGCAAACAATGAATCAGTTGTCTTTTATCTTTTATAAAGGTCTTGCAGCAGTGCACTAAGGGAGAGGAAACCTAAGAGCCACTTGGAAAGGAACAATAGCACTACAGAGTGAATGAACCCTTTATTGCACAGAGGTCCAACAAAAGCAGAATTCCACAGCTGTGGCAGAGGAGTAGCAACTCAGGAGCACTGCAGCCCTACAGGTATATACTTCAGGCAGTTACATAAGCTGAGGTGTCACAGCATCCAGTGCAGGTAATTGAAGGGGACCCTTATGGAGACAAAGCATAGGAGAACTCTTTGTTCCACAGATCTGCAAATACTTCACATCAGCAATCAGGTCAAAATATCCTGGGCTCTTGTTTTTGTGTCCTGAGTGTGTGCATTCACTGTCTGGGGCTCAGGCAGGGACCATGGGCAAGGGCTTGACCTTAAATACAATCCTTGGCCAAAGTTGAGTTGATACCCAGGGTCCTCACACTCATCCCACAAATGTCCCCAGAATGAAACAGAGGCACAGTCGTCATTTATCTGGAAAAGAGAGAGAGGCAAGTGTGCAATGCAGGTGTATTGCTGGGAAATACCTGTGGAAGCACTGCTGGCCAAAAGGTGGGTGAGTATGATACTGCTGGGGACAGCAATTACTGATTTTACTGAGTCAAAGGGAATTTGGTGGGACTTACCCACTAGACAGAAAGTCCTGGAGACTAGATCCAGGCATAAGTGTACTTACACCACATGTTTTGTGGTATCCATTTCAAAGGCAACTGTGACAAATGTGACCATAACTTTACATTATCTTAGCTCTTCCCATTTTCTGCCATCTTCCTGACAGCTCTAGCTCAGGAGGAACTAAGAAGGACAGAAACCAACCCAGGGAATTTAGCAGTTCAGGCAATTAACACATCAAATATGTTTTCTGTTTCTCTATCTATCCATCCATCCATTCATTCATCCATCCGTTCATTTTCAGGTACAGTCTACAGAGAAGGGCACGGCTGAATTGGGTCAATCAGGAGATGGATCAGGTGGTAATCTGGGACTTCCCTCGTCCTCTGACTTCTACCCAGGCAGAAGTTGAACCCCAGTGGCATTTTCACTCAAGCTCAAGTGACTCTTACTTGACTACACTTTGCCCAGGCTGTCCAGTAAGAACTTGCTACCTTTGTCTAAGATATAGATGTCTTTGCTGGCCTGGGGCCACACTTGCTTCTGTGAAAAACATGTAAATGGACTAAAGGTGTAAGAACAACCAGTCTTTAAAGGATGTACCTACTTTACTGAGTAGAAGAGACCCAGGGAGACAGCTCAGGTACTGAATCCCCCAAGCAGTTGTCCACACTCTGAGCTCATTCCCTGGCTCCAATCTGGATGTCTTCAGCTATCACTTTTCAAGAGAAATCTCCTACAGAAGGACTAGCCCTGAGGGTTGTGAACACCCAGAGCAGCACGGCATTGAGGCTGGGGTATGTCTCCAGCAATATTTAGTCTCCAGAATTACTCATCTAGTCTCCACTGTTTAGCAGTATGGAAAAAGCTGTGCAGAATCTGGGCGCTCAGTATATGGATTACTGATCTATCCTCAAGTCATGAGCACGTCCTTAGACTTCCAGAATGAAAAAGGGAGTGAGAAGTAAGGAAGAAAGACACGAAGTTGTTCATGATCCTGAAAATGGAATAGGGTTGAAAGCCCATAAAGGAATCAAGAAGTAAAAACAGAGGTGAGGCTACCTGCATAAAAGTTTGAGAAGTAGTGATTCAGGTAAGTCCTAACTAGGACTTCTCAGGTTTTCTGGGCTGAAAGCAAATGTACTGCTCTTCTGGGAGATATGTGCAGTGTTTCCAGTCCCCGACCCCTGAATAGATTTTTATCAAGTCAAAAGCAACTTGAGTTCATGCCTTCTCCACTGGGAACAAAAAGTGACATGAGAACTTGATGGTGGCAACTTCTCTAAAATCACTGATTGGATCTTAACTAACAGTCATATAATTCCTTCTGTTCAGGAGAGATTTTCAACAGCTGGTTGATTTGGTTGTGCTTCACTGCCCAAAATGTGAAGCTGGAAATGGTAAAGCCTAATTCAAACTCTTCTTCTTTGGTGTTCAGGCAACACCTTGAATGTGTTCCCCAGGAACTGGGAGTTAAAATGATTTTGGAAAGTTCAGCTCCCAACAGGTAGTAAGAACCAGAAGAACATCTTGTCTGTATGGAAAAGCCTTCCTCCTTCTTCTTCATAGCTGCTATGTTTTTTTTCTCTCCATTCTTTTGGTACCTTCCCTACAAATGGGAAGATAGTGATGCTCTGCCCACCTCTTCAGGCTTCTTTGGATGACTCAGAAGCACTGTGTGTAATTTTATTGCTTAAAAGATAAAGAGGGAAGGGCAAAGCTCTACCACTTGTTACTGTACTTAAAGCTGTAATTGTGTGTAAGTACTTGCAAATATCAAGGCCATCTTTGGAAACAATGATGTGCAATGGCTCTTCTGGCTATATCCTGTTTGTCCAGCAGAACATAACAGGCTAAATCAATGTAAAGTGTCATGCATTTCTTTTTTCTGCTCTCCCTGGGGCTGTTCTTTCCAGTTACGTATGTTCAGCCTTGATCTCTAGAAAAATCAATGAAGATTTAGTTGTTCTCAAAAAAAGCCAAGCTAAAAATTTAAAGCATTTTCTGTCATCTTGGCGTGGAATATGTAATCCCTCTCCCCACCAGGTACCCTTCAGAACACGTGACTCAACAAGCTTTTGTGAAATAAGCAGTAGGATAAAAGCAAGTTTTTACTTAAATGGTTTTTTTTCTTGAATCTCATTTTTAACCATAATCAGTGAAGTTTTATTTTTTGTACTCTCATAAACACTACCACTTTGCTGTTCCTGAAAAATAAAGGCAGTTTTCACTCCCAACAAAATGAAATGAAAAAAGAATTGGCTTCTCTATTCATCTTTTGACATTCTCTTTGTGTCAAACCCTGGTTTTCAGTTCACTTCTACACAATAGAGATACTCAAGATGCAGTTAGCCAATGACTACAAGAAGACAAGGCACAGCTATCAGACTGGATGGGGGAATAATCGGAAAATAACAAAGAAAAAAGAGATGGCAAACTAAGCACAAACCAAAATATTTCTATGTCTATACAAAAAATAAATCTTTAGAGAAGATGCAGGAATGCATTTGCAATAAAAACTTCATTTCAGCACTTCGGCCTTCACAGTGGCTCTTGCTTCCAGAACAACTTTCCCTACTTTATAAAGGTCAGATACCACAACCAGTAAAATAACGCTTTATTTCTCAAGCCCCCTTGAGAAGCAGTGAAGTTTCATACCCTCAGATATAATTCTGCTCTTATTGCAGAAAAACCTATGATTTTCAGGAACAATGCCACACCATCAGAACATCTCTCAGCAAAGTGTAGCAGGGGCCTTGGGGGCTAAAGGCATAGCGCCCAGGAAGGTTTGGCATCACAGCTCACAGGCTGCCTGCTCAATGAAGCAGCGGGAACACTGAGCAATCCAGGGAAGATAAAGCAATTCACTACCATTTCGGAAAGTGCTTGGTCCCGATTTTAGCAGCTCCAATTCCAAAGCTGCCTGGATATTGTAAAATCAAAGCAACTGCTTAGGAACGTCAGGGTTTCAACAGGTAGAAGGTAAAAGCTGTGAAAAGTACCTTCATGGCACCTCTCGGCCCATTCCTCTGATTTATATATTCTTCCTGTGGGTTGTGTGGAAGTTTGGGAGTTTTGCTTTGCAGACAGAAGCAGACTCAGAAGCAGAAGAAGATTCAACAGCCCAGTTCAACCAGTTTCTTGTACTTCTTCTGAAGAAGAAAAGAAGACAAATCCTCCTGCAGTGTGGGGTGTATCAGCTCATCAGCTGGGTTACTGCTGACACTGCCAACCAGGCAGGACGCAGAACCAGCCACAGCCATTCTGGTGCTGATCACACCTTCTGTGCCCCAAGCACCCTCATCATTTCCAGCAATGAGCTCAGTGTTGGCAATGAGTTTACTTGGGTCTGGTAGGAAGAATGTGTAACCCCATTTTTGGGGAAAAAACCCCCAAGCTCTTTGTCTGCAGCTGCTTGGCAAATGATGTCATCGAGACTGTTTCATTGTTTTAAGTGGAAAATATTTTTGTCAAGCCTCGTCCCCGACTCTTATGTAAGAACAGACTGCAGGGGGTGGAGATTGCCAGGAACCGACGTACACCTACATCTGCGGTCACTGGTGCCATTGTCACAACTCTCACGAGCAGAGGATAACAAAGGGGAGCTTGAGAACTGAAAAGGCTTCTTGTAATGCCACTCTTCAAACATGATGTCCTTGCAGGCCGTTTGTGGGGAGCAGGTAAGCCAGGAAGTGAAGCTGGAGGGTATGGAGTGTTTGGCTCTGTAAGGAAGCGCAATAGCCCACAGCATCTTGTCCTGGTTTATCTCACTCTCTCTCCCATCTTCTCTGCCTCAGCCAAGCATTACTAGCCACACTGCAGGAATCACCTGGCACTTTTCTTAGAAGCCACAAGCCAGCTTCAACTTGACTGGTGTCTTCAGAGTAACCTGAGGGAAGTTAAACCAGCAAATTAGATTGTCTCATCTGACCAGCAGAAATTTCTGGAGTGCAAACTGAAGAAACCTTGGCATACTGGAGATGGCTCTGAGGATGGGTCAAGCACACAGGAGTTTGAAACACAGTGTTTGAGACTGCCAGACATAAGTGAGGTTTCTGAAGAAAGAAATAAATTTTGGCCAGCACTCAGGACTGTACTGAAAGGTATGTGGGGCAGAGCACAAAGGCTTGAGTAAACCCGGTGCTTTCCAAGCCTTGGTGTCCTAGCTGGGAAGGTGTGGATGATGTCCCTGTGGATGTATGCAAACACTTCTCTCTTCCAGAAGGCTCCTGGAGGATGCCCTGGTGAGACCCCTTCCTCTGAAAGAGCACGATAGGTCTGTTAGCAGGGGATGACAGGACCTCCTTTCCACTCGGCTTGACCATCCATCACCCATTCAGGCCACTGCAGCAGAGACAAACCCAATTACATTTAACCCACCAGCTCCTCCATTCATCTCCTTCTGCAGGGGAAAAAAACATCCACACCAACCTATGCAGCAAAAGCCACCACCACCCTAATAATAACTCACATTTGGGAATATTGAGAGTACAGGGTACCCTGCTCTGCCCAGGCTAGAGGAGTGACGTCCAGTCTCTCCGCAAAAACAAGGGTAGGAAGGAGAGCCAGCATCCCAACAAGGGGTGCAGGGACAGGGATGGGTAGGGAGTACAGGCTGTGTGGTTCTGCACCCCACCACAGAGGACCAGTAGTTGTCCCCAGCAGGCCTGGAGCCTGTGCCTCTACTTGATGAGGAGCTCAGCAGAAAATGTTAGTCACACAGAACTCAGCAGAGGTTTAAGACTGCATTATACACACAAAACCAGTACATGCTAACAAGATGAGATTATATACTTATTATAAGCTGTGACCTAGCTGAGCTCGTCAGCATGAGCCTTGGCATGCCCTCAGACAGAGGGGATACAGCGTCGCTTCCGCAACGTCCTCGCCAGACAACTTTGGTGCAGGAATAGCACAAGATGGATGCACGTGCTGGCTCCTCCTTAGAGGAAGCACGTCAGGGAGCCGACAGAGTGGGCTCACATTGACCCGGAGACAAAGAAGACAGGAGGGGCTCTTGGTACGAGTTCCACCACATTACCGGTGAGAAGACTACGGACCAAGGAAGCATCGAAGAAGGCTGTGCATGACATTTTATAGTGGGGTGGAACAAGGCGCGGAAAAGGGAAACAACCAGTGAGGTACAAGCAAGGGGGTGGATACAATTCAACAAGGACCAATAGGGGAAACCGGGAGGGGGGAGTTACAACAAGGAGCCAATGATCAACCTAATAGGGGAGAACATTCTAGAACAGGGGGAGGAATTGAACCAGGGCGCCGCCCAGTGGGGGGTGTGACTTCAGACCTCAGTCCCGCCCAAGGATCCACCCCCAGACCCACTATCTTGGGCGGGGGAATCCACCCAGTGGATGGCACCAGCTTGATAGACACCCAGCCCATTGGGGGGTTGGGCTACCACAACAGAGCTGGAAAACGGGAAAAAATAGTCTTTACAAAAGACCCTGTAACTTTCTCTTGTATTCTCTCTTTTGTGCTCAGCTTGAGCTGCCACGTGCTCGTCTCTATGAGGCTGGGAACAGACAGCAAGATCCCCACCTTGGGCTGCCACAGAGCTGAGGGTACTCCCTGCCACAGCAAAAGCTCTTGCTCAGGTGCGCTGAGATTCCTGGGCTCGGTGTTAGCCTGTGCACAGAGGGAAAGAAGACTCAGCAAGTCTTTTCTGAGCATTATAAATTTTTGGTGGAGGTGCATCCTACCTCTGAGGTAAGAGCCTCCCAAGGTTGTTCACGTCATTGATGCCTACAAGCACTTACTGAGCTCATTTTAGGAGATAGGACTAATGCCCACATCCCACCCTCTTCACTGAGTCAGGGCTAAACGGTGTCAGTAGCTCCTGTCCTCAGTGCAATCTGCCCCAGGCAGCCGCCCCCAGCTAAGGCTTGTGCACACAAGGCTTCTGCTTGCTGCACTTTTCCTCCCTCAGCTGTCTGCTTGGGCTCTCCTAGCTGAGCACAACCCTCTGCCCCATGCTGATTGATAGCAACAAGGGCCTGATTCAAATTTGAGCTGTTGACAGCAGCAACTTGCTCAAGCCTCTGAGCACAGCCCCGGGGAGATTAAACAAAGCTGTCAGAGTCCCCAGTGAGCAACATTTCCGACAAGCATAAGGGACAAATCAATCAAATTTCCCCAGTCCTGGAGGAAGAGTGCAACAGGAAAGCAAGCAGATGATGTACAGTAACCAGCATTTCCTTTCCCAAAGCACACCGACCCCTGTCTAGAACTCTCAAGAGCTGCAGCTCCCAGATTTCCATGACTCAATGATTTTGGCTGACACCACTTTCCTCAGCTCACTCCAATGGATTGCGTGGCCATTTTCTTAAAGTACAGAAAAGCTGGAGAAGGGAGAAAAATCACCACAAGCCATCCTTTCTCTTTCCTAATTCTCCACATTAATAGATTGATTTAAAAATCATACAATTTAAAATATAAGCTTTGGAGATCAGGATGTTCTCTAATTTTCTGGGCCTATGGGTCGCATTAGATCATTGCCCATCACTTTTCTTTTAGTGTGTGAAGGTTAGAAATTTGCATTGAATGACAGGAGAGATTTGTCTCCAGGAGCCGAGGGTTTTAAAGTCACACCACAGGACTTGTGCTGTGAAAGCAAAAATTTATAATATTAGAAATAATTTAGAAAAATAGGTAAGAAAAGTCTAGCCTGCCTTTGACTTCTGGTGAGGAAAGTGGCATTTTCTTGAGAGCAGCAGCAAAGACTATACAAATCTATCTTTATTTTTCAGACAGAAGAAACTACTGTCCATAGTTGTCAGTAATAAAATCTTCTCTCAGACTACCTGCTTGTGGATAGATTATACAGAGTTTATCAGGAGAAGAAAAGGAACATAAGAAAGAGAAAAAATATAAGATATAAAAGTCTTCCAAGTTCCCATTTGCTTTGGGAAATCTTTCATTAAGGCCTTTGATGCCACAAAGTGTCCTTAGGACTAAAATTGGTATTGACAAACTTCAGGAGGCCTCCTGAGGCTTCCCCATTTTAAATGTTGTTTAAATAGTATAAATACTTACAGCAGTTGCATTGTACTGCTTGAGTGCACACTGTTATATGTACAATACCTGTCCCCCAAAAGAAACATCACCTTCCCTATCTCCACCCTTTGCAATGTGCAAAACACTATCCCAGAACTAGATCCCACCTTCCTTACAGTTTTGCAGCAAATTCTGAGTGTTGACTGGGAACTGAAAGCAGTGAACATCCATGGGTTAATAGTTTAATAAACCACTTTTGAAGAGCTGTGAAACTTCACATTGCACAAGCTCATCATGGAATAGGCTGATTTCATTAGGTAATGTGGAGGTTAGAGATGGTTTTGCTTTTATCACATCTGGTTTTTGTTAACTGGGGCAGAGATTTGTGACTTGGGATGGCTGTGAGTGTTCTTAACTGTGGCTCCCATGGGGTAAACCTGACCTGCAGGAGGCCTGAGGAAGAGTGAATGTGATTAGAGGTCACTGTTTTTTCTAGAAATGCACATGCTGAAGTGAAGAGCTTCAGCCCAGGTTTGACTGAAGTTTTTGGGGAAAGCAAGGGTGGGCAGCACAGGTGGGAGCAGCTCCTGCCCTTGCAGGGGTGGTATCCGTTGGAGCCTCCCCTGGGGAGCCAAGCTGCACCCTGAGCACCAGGGCTTTCCTCTCCAGCGAGCACAGAGCCCCACATCCCACACTTGATAGCAACTGATGAGGTGGTATAACCTTTCCATGGCACGCTGCTGAGCTGGAGACGGAGGAAGTGTCCTGACCACAGGACCACAGGGCACAGCTGTGTTGTTTTGTCATATGGGGAGGACAAAAGGGAGTTACTGCTGAGAGCGGAAATTATGACAATTATACCAGATTTCTGCTGGTATTTGCTGAGTGATTCTCTAAATGAAGTCATCTAAAATGATCCCTGGCAATGTTTGAGCTGCTGCTGATGGTCATGCCTGAGAGCATGGGTTCCCTGCTAGGTGGGAGCTGCTCCAACGGACAAAGGGAGGTGGCCAGTTCCATCTCACCCAGCAGCATTCCCAATGCTGGTGGTGGGCAGCCATGCCAGGGGGAGACTTGTTCTGGTTTATATTTCCAGCTCCCTTTCAAGATCAGCAGCACACATTCCCTGCATTTCTCTGTGTCCTCTGGGGAGGAGCTGATGGGTGGCTGGGCAGCCTTCTCCAGGGGAGGATAACAGCCCCTTTCCCCAAGGACCTTGTGTGCTCACAGGCACCCACTAGTGTGACTCCATTGCTTTTCAAACCATGAAGAGATGGATCTGCTGGCCATGAAGAGATGGAGCTCCTGGTAGTGAAGGAATGAAATGCATTTTTCTAGACCAGAAAATGGGAGGGTCAGAGGGAGCCCTTGAGGACCTGGTCATGTGGAGAAAGGAGCTGAAATGAGCAGAAATGACTGAACAAGGCAGATGGTACATTGAAGAGAGGACAGAAAACTGGGGCTGAGAGGGGCTTAGGAATTCTTCCAGCTTTTCCAGACCCAGCACAGGAATACCTAACCCCACTTCCCTCTTCTTTCCTCTTAAAAAATTCTGAAGAGTGAGATTGTATGGGATTGCTGTATTCCTTTTCCAGACTTAACTGCCCAGACTCTTAGAAATTATGTTCAAATGTCTTGCCTAAATCCCCGTGCTGCAGTTTATATCCATTATTTGTTGTCTTCTCTACAGCTGACATGAAGGAGACAAGACAAGCCCCACAGAGAGGGAGCTGAACTGTCGAAATGCCTGAGGGCAGGAGGGCTCCTCAGCACTATGTCTTCGGTTCTCAGAAACGAGGTGAGATCTGAGGCGGTGCCATGGACCCAAAGTGCAAACAGATGGGGAACTGCAGTCTGGAGGTGGGATGCCAAGGAGGAATGCTTGTGACCTGACACCCTAAATCTAGCTGAAGGCCTGGGAGATCAGAGAAGAGTAACAGTGGCTCAGGGAGTATGAAAATGACAGCTTGGGAGCAAACCATCCCCTTGTGCAGCATTTTGTCTGAGCAAGTATATTCTCAGTTAACTGACATGCAAAATAAGACATAACAACTGGAAACATGGGCAGACAACCAAAAGGAACCTGCAAGCATTGTTCATTCACTCTGGGATGAAATCAGAAAGGACAAAGCCCAGCTGGAGCTTAGACTGCATGGGACAAGAAGAAATGTGAAGGATGGATGCTACATGTGTCTTAGCAGCAAAAGCAAACGTGGAGAAATTTTGAGTCCATCGACAAACGTGTGAGCCAACCCACTGACAGATGATAAGCAAAAAGATGATAAGCAAAAATCATGCTTTTTTTGCATATATTTCCATTGGCAAGGCTTACTCCCACACCTTCACATATCCAGCATGATTTGGGAAGAAGGGGAACAACCAATAGGAGGAGAAACAGATGAAGATCTACTTTGAGAAGCTGTAAGTATTCAGATTCAGGTGAGCAGATGGGATTCACCTGAGGGTGCTGATCTGACCTCATGGCTGCTGTCCATCATGAGAAACAGTGATCAGAAACAGCTCTGATAGATGGAAATTCTCCTGCAGCATTTTCATGCAAAACCTGAGCAAACATGAATTGGATGAACAAATTGTTAGATGGATTGAAAATTAGCTGGACCAAAAATTAGCTGGACCATTAGGTCAAAGAATTATAATCAATGTTGTGATGGGCCATCTGGCAGCCAGTAATGAACAGAGGACCCCAGGGAATGACACAGGAGCTGATATTGTTCAATATTTTCATCAGTCACCGGGCTGATGACACAGAGGGCACTTTCAGCACATTTACAGATGGTAATAGATGAGAAGTAATGACAGCCATCTCCATTTGGCAGAGCTGGCAGATAGGCAGTCCAGAGGGACCTTGAGAAACTTGGGATGTGTGACAATAGAAATCCCACGGAGTTCAACGAGAGCAGTGCAAATCCTGTGCTTTGGTGTAGGATGGCATCCTTCTGCCTACATAACAGCCATGCAGGGAAGGGCCTGGGTTTTTCTATGAGACTTCTGGGAGAATTCAATGCAAATGAAGCAAACAGTACTCTGGAGATGCATTATGAGCAATGCAACCAGCAGTTGATGGGTAGTTATTGCTCCCTTTCTATTCAGTGCTAGTAAATCTGCCCCAGAAGTGTTTTCCCATTTAGGACCTGTAGTTCAGTAGTTCATTGAGAAACTGGAGAAACTCCACGGGATGGGCAGTGGCCTAGAGAACATGAGCCACAAAGAGATGCTGAGGGATGTGGATTTGGGTAGTTGACAAAGAGGTGGCTTAGGAGAGCTCTAAAATTGGCCTGAACCTGCATTAAGGGGAGTGACAAAGACAGTGGAGCCAAACTCTCTTCACCAGTGGCAAGCTATACAGAAAAATCCTGATCTTCACTGGAGTGAACAGGTTTGTCTCTTCAGGGGCCTGAAGGAGGGTCATGGAGTGGACCCCTGTGGTGGAATTCTGACCACCTACTCCAGCTGACAGCTCACTGCCTTCTGTGGGTGGCCCCAGCCAGCTCCCTCCAAGCACTGCCCTGGGAACAGCTCGTTCCCACAAGCTGTGTCCCAAAAGACAGCATGAATGGTGTGGTGCTAGGTCCTGCCCATACAACCTTTAACAGGACCCTATTGGGCATGGCACTCTAAAATGCCTCCATGAGCCTCATGCAAAGAAACAGAAAGCCTGTTTTGCATGCTAGAAATACCACTCTTTTAGGCTCAAACACAGCTCTCAAATAATTTGGGGTATTTTGAAGTGCAGGGGGAAAGAAAACAAGGGGGAAAAAAAGAATCATTAAGGACCTGAGTATCCCAGAGGGCCCAGAAGAATCCCAGGATTGAATACTATTTCAGGGAGACCTGCCTAATCTAGGGGCAATCAGCTTTAAGAGGAGTGGGTATGGACCAGTCCGCTGGATGTTGGGACTGGGATTCAGTCTCCAGCTCTCTTTCAGCTGGCAGCATAGGCACGACCATGGAGACTTTCAGTCAGCTGCCAGGAGGAACCTCCCCAGTATCTAAGGCATGTCTGCCAGCTCAGCTCCCTACTGGGAGGATGCTGAAGATCAGGAAGGGCACAAGCAGTGAGTGGAGCCCATTGTGTTGCCTCCAGGTAAGCAAGAAGCTTTTACAATTACTGGTTCCCATTGTACAGCACGCAGGCACGTGCCTGGGTGGTGTGGCTGGGAGCAGAACTCTCATCTCCTTACCTCTCCTCTGCTGTGTCCACATGAAGGTGGACCCCTGAAAATTCCTGTTTCCTCCTGTGTTTTTCCTTTATTGTGCAAGAGGACAATGCAGCCAGCAACACAGCTCACTGCCCAGGTTAAAATAGCTCAGTTCTGCTTCATGTCTTCCTTATATTTTATCAGCTTCATATCTGAATGTCTCATTAACACAGACAAATAGATTATAATGCCTTCTAGCAAGCTTGATCAGAAATCCCTGAAACAAAAGCCTGGGAAGACAATTCATTGCATTTGATGCATCAGTTCTTGGAATTGCAGCTATATTAGGCAATACGTCTTTGTTCACTCTCATTAAGCTAATTGAATGCATATTTATTGTGCAGTGTTCTTCAGCATCCAGGCAAAATCAAACGAGTCTGTTTCACTACCGAGATGGTTATTTTGCATAAGAAATATGGACAGGTTTACATCAGACTATTAATGCTATTCCATTATTCAACACCAGAGCTAAAATTAGGAGTCACCTCAACAACCAGATGCATATTTTATCTTCAAGGTATGAGCCTGAATTAGCACAGACCTCTGCCTCCTGCCAATAGCCCATAATTCTAGACAGGCTCTTCTACAGCAGGATCATTGGCATGAGAGAGGCACATGAGACTCAGACTAACTCTTATGTTTGCATCTCCCTGTTTAAATACTGAAGGGTCACCAGAAGTCACGCTCCATCTGCATCCATTTGCTACATGCTGAAAAAACATGAGCATCCAGATATGAAATTTTATGAACATTTTTTAATAGCAAATCACTTACCGATACCTGTTTGAAGGAAATGGAGCCCACGCTGCTTCTGACTGAGCTCACTGCAGAAGCACCAGTGCTTTCTTGAGGCCTTCCTTTAAATAATACAGCACCTTTCCCCTTGCTGCGTGTCTGACGGATGGGGAGCCCCAAGCACCGAGCAGGTGCTGTAGCTTATCTGCACATTCTAATAACAGCCAAAGCCTTGTTGTGCAACAGCCACAAACCAGCCCATTAGGAGCCTTTTTAATAGGCCATATGTGAACAGCACTTGGGCAGATGTAAAAATTCCCTCTTGACTAATGCTGTGTTTTAAGTACCTTTAATCTGCAGGGACATTGCTGCTTGGATGGGATACTAGACACCTTGAAGAATGCAATAAACCCAAGCAGAGCTGTCTGGTTTAGCCTCTATATGCTGTCTAAAACGTGAAGGCGTAAGAGAAAGGGTAAAAAAAATCATAATTCCGATATACAATCCTCAAATTCTCCTCCTGTCTGTACTGATGGAGTGGTTACTTCATGTCTAAAGCCCAGGCCAGCTTTTCCCCAACTCAGTTCAGAGGCTCAAAGATAGTGAAGAATGAAAAAGTACTGTAGGTCTGGACCATGGGCTTATCTCCTCCTTGCTGGGGAGCACAGACCGGGGATGGCTGCCCACGATGGGGGATCATGCAGGGTGGTTTCTCCCCGTGGAGGAGCAAAATGATCTATCTCAGACATACCTCCTTTCCATGGGCTGCAGGGCATGCTTTACTCAGAAGCTGCTGAGATGTCTCTGTTGAGGTGAGGGGAGCCTCCCTAGCCACGGACAGGACCCAGGGCTAACCAGCTGCCCTCGTCACTGGCACTGGGCACGCTGGGGTGACAGCCAGGCCTTTTCTTTCTCAGCATCTGAGTGCAACCAATGAATTTTCACCCAAATCAGCCTAATCACATCCATATTTATTGCCTGCTGTTTTGTTACAGGAAGGCAACAGCTCCTTATCTACTTCAGATCCTAAGGGGCTACCAATGCCACGCTGCTGTCGCTATGGTTGCTCCATGACCTCTGCACTCCTTGGGCTTCTGCCAGATCTATCTTCTAGGGTTAAAAGGGACATTTGGACTTCTTAATGCCCAAAAGAAATGGGATCATTGGGAGGTCTGCTTGCTGAGTGTGGTTCAGATCAAACTACCAAGCTCTTAAAGGCTCATGGAAGGGTTCTGGCTCTGAGCCCCAAACAACAGGCACATTACTTTGCCTGCTCTGGGATTTGTTTACGGGAGTGGAAGGAAGTATCAGCTGGAGGACCGGAGTCTGTAGTTCAGCTGACTGCCCCAGCTGGGGGAGAGTGTAGTCGCCTCTTCTCTGAACTGCTCCCAAAAAAAATGTTTGCTGATATTGGCTTACCATCCCAAGGGGTAAAATTACTACAAAATGTTTACAAGGACCATTTGAAACCTGAGAAGAGGATGTTTTTAGTAATGCAGAAAGAGCCAAATACCTTAGAAGATAAATATTCCAGCTTTAAGAATTAATTATTGCTTCCCAGTAATGCAGGCTGACAAATAACCTTGCACAATCTCCCGGACAGATATGTTTTAATGGAAATACTGTGCACAGGTCAAGAGCAAAATATAGTTACTGAACCACGACCCCACAAGCTTGGGTACATGGGTACCTCTGCCCTAACATTGCCCAGCAAAGCCCAAAGGACGAGGCATGGGGCTGAAGCAGCCACCTCTACACAGCAGCTCACACCATGAGGGTCTCTGGTGAGGATTGCTCCTAGGGCTGGTTATTTTCTGTCACAAAGGGAAAACGTGGATAGAAAACAACCAAGTGCATTTTCCAAAACAGCAGCTATGACATCTATGAAGCTCTATAATCATTATGCAAAATTCACTATGCAGCTTTTCAATTGTAAATCAAGTATCACAGGGCACTGAAATGAAAGCTCAATCTCCATTTCCTAATTTTTCTTTTGGTAGTGTGGGAAGATAGTATACATCTGATTATGCTCCACAATATACACTGGCATAACAAGTCACAATATACATTTATAGTTCTTTTGGTCAAAAGCATCAAGCACTGAATGTAGTAAGAAAACTTCATGAGCCAATTCTCTCAAAACCATTTTCAATAAAAAGGCTTTGCTTCTCCTTCTTTTTAGATAGGGGAAATGAGGAGAGTGGTGGAAGAGCAAGTCTGAGAACCAACAGGGAAATCTGAATTGTCATTAATTACCCCAGATCCAATCCGAGTTGCTGTTTTGTGGGCCATGCTCCATTCATAAGAGGCTTCTTAGGGATGTCATTCTGAGGGTTGGAGTGTTGCATGTAGTGTGCAGTGACCCAGCAACAGCATCACCCTCAACGATGCTGCTCCTAGAAGGACAACAGATTTTGGATCCTCACTTCAGGAGAAACTGAAGAGATCCTGCTGCCATACTGGTGTGAATCACCAGTGGTCATGTGCCAAGTGCAACTGCCACAAAAGGTCACCTTTGCCTAAAGGACTTTATTCTGAATCTATTCAGACCTTCCATTCACCAAAAGCTAATGAAGTCCCTCAGGAATAAAATCATTTTACAGCACATCCAGGCATGGGATGCAGATTTGTTTCCATCCATCCATCCATCCATCCATCCATATCTCAATCATTTTTGTTCCCTGTCTGAAGCTTGAACCCAGCTCTTGCCCATGGTGTGAACACAGTCCTTGCTCACAGTCTGCCTTGTCCACGATCCTTCATACAAACAAACCACAGGATAGAGCATGAGCCTGCAACACTGACCATTTCCTGTGCTGAGAGCCAAGTCCCCATCAAGAGACAGTGAGGAAGCAGCTTGGGTCCATGTGCTCGAGTGGGACAGAAAATAAAGGGAACATGAGAAAGCTTTTTGAAGAAAACATCCCTATCTCTGTCTAGGCATGTGCAGCTTCTGAGCTGAAGTGCACAGAACAGGTTGATGGCAGCTGCTATTTTAAAATTCATGAAGTCTTAAAGCATTACTGGATGATTTCAGACCTTGGAGATAAGTAGACAAAATAGTCCAACAGGGGGGAGATGCTGATGTAGTAGCAGCCATAATAGTGTGTGATGCCGCACACATCCCTGCTTCTGAAAACCCACTCATCCATCTTGTCAGGGAAAATTGCTGTGATTCTGTTTCATAGCGGAGGTGGTGGGAGGAAAGAGGCAGATGCATATTTTTCTCTGATCAAGGAGAAAGGCCAGGCTATGCACCACTTACCCTCCTGAAGCCACCCTACCCTCTGTGTGAAGGGCTTAGAGACTTCTTAGAGACAGAAGGGGATGGTAAGTATTCAGTAGGGAGGGCATAAGTGGCCATTTCCCAGGAGAAATAAGGCTTTGGATCTCCCCTGCTAGTACCTGAGAGATGCTTTGCCCTCCCTGCCCTCTTTGCTCACTCAAGACTGAAGTAAATGCTGGCGTAAAATGAGCTGGGAACCAGCAGGTTCTTCCTGTGCTTTATCTGTCAGCTCAGAGTTGAAAACTTCTGGGCAAGAGTAGATCTGTGCCAGCCAAGGAAAATTCAGACAAACAGGATAAATGCCTAATTTATGTACTCATCATCCTGCTCCCCTCAAGCCCAGAGTCCTGGGCCTGGCAGAGCAACTCTCACAGTGAAGAAATATTTGACATGCGTTAAATATTGTCTTAACATGTTCAAACAGTCCTTTGGTATGTCCAGGCTGGCACCATGCTTTTGACATGAATTAACTCCAAGAGTTTTGGACCCAGCTTGCAGTCCCCAGTTCCAGTCTGTTCCTGCAGGTCTGGGTACCAGCTCTCCTGTGCCCTTTGGTAGGGCAGCACAGGGCCTTCAGGGAAGAGACATACAGGTGACATGCCTGGACTGAAGATGTGCACAGAGCCCTGCGTGGGGAATAGTACTGCTGGCATCCCAGACCCCTGCCCAGTGCTCACACAGGCCTCGGGTGCTTCTGCACAGAGCATCATCTCTAACGTGCTCAGTCACCCTTCCCTCAATTATCACCATCAGGAAGAGTCATCTGCAGATAAAGAGTGAAGGTGGCCCAAGAAGCTTCAAGTCACAGGGGTCAGAAACAACAGGGGCTGCCCACTAACTGCAAGGCACAGCACCTACCTCCCTTTCCTGACACAAGGAAAGAAAAAGGTGGTCTTTGGACTTAATCTATGAGATTTTTTAAAATAAAATCGTACTGGAGTTGCGCTTGAATGAGGACATCGAGTTTCCCAGTGAGGACACATTAATCCACTTCCACACTTTCTACTCAGCATGGAGCAGTTTTATTTCTTACATACACAATTCAGAGGCATACTGGAAGGGCAAACCCCACATTCCATGCTCAGACAACCAGCAAACAGTTAATAAAACCCATTCTAGTATGGTTTAGAGTTTATGTGAAGTAAGAGTAAAGTCTGACCTGTTTCAAATAGCTACAGAATTACTCTGGGGAAGATAAAGGTGTGATTCCCTTTAAATGTAGCTATTTTCTGTCCAGGAAACCTAAGCTTCAGGCCTTCTTATGACACATCTCCAGAGAAAGCAACAGCCATCCCACATACTCCTCTGCTGCAGATTGCTCAGCACTTTGTTCCATAGCAATCTGTAGGAGAAACTCAACCCTCTTGTTAAATGCTTGGAGCTCAAATGATTGATTCTGTAGAACAGATCTCTAAAGCACATCAGAATTTGGAGCTCATTCCTACAGCCTATCAGCATTCAGGCTATTACAGGTGCAAGCAAAATAGCAGCTTTGAGGGAATAAAGCAGACCTGTTATAATCAGAATTCTTACAGACACTTTTATATTTTCATGTTTAATAGAGCCTTTTTTTGTCTCCCATAAAGTTTTCCGCCAAGGGCTTTCCAAGCATTGTGTAAAGGCAGGTAGTGATTTACATCATTAACACTCCCATTTTACAAACAGGAAATAGAGGCCTCCAAAGAAAATCACATGAGTATCTTAATACAGAAAATTCCAGGCCCCCCAAAAAAGAAATGGAATCAAAGCCTCCTGGCAAAAGTCCCCTCTCCAGCTACCTCTATTTAGTTGCTATGCAGCTTTTTTTTTTTTTTCCCCAAAATAACCCAACCAGTCAAATGAGAGAACAGCAAGGAAATCTTGAGCTTTGACATACTTACTTCTACACTGCTGGCATTAGTATAAAAATAAAGATTTTTATTAACTAGTTTACAAAAATAAATTCTATTGAGTCACACAGGATCTCATTGGGAGGTTTACTTGACTTTGGAAGATAAAGCCTGTTTGAAACGTCTCTTTAGATCTTGCATGTTGGGAGATTTGGGCCGAGGGATGATGGATGACCGCCTCCTGTCTGTGCTGCCGGCATGCTGTAGTTTGCTGACCTCCTTGCAAAGATACTGGAAGACATCACAGACGCCTTGGGAGTCCTCACTGGTGGAGATTTCCAAGAACAGGCTGCCCAGTTCATTTGCCAGCTGTAGTCCCTCTTTTGCTTGTACTTGCCTGGCGTGGAGGAGGTCTGCTTTGTTCCCCACAATAATGATGGGAGTCCTGGCATCGGGGTGCACCTTGCGTATGTGCTGGTGGAGAGGCTGGATGGACTGGTAGCTGCTGTAGTCTGTGATGGAGTAGACCAGCAGGAAGCCCTCTGCCCACTTCACACACCTGGACAGGGAGTCCAGCACCTGCACACAGTCTTCCTGCACCTGAGGTACAACAGAGAGCACAGATTCTGCGTTGGGTCATGAAAGTATAAAGGCTGTATCACAGCACCATCAAACAGGCTCAAAGGGAAGCCTAAGCTCTGTCTTAGGAGACTAGGTCTGGGCATGCAGGAAATTTGGGCTCAAAAGCTGAGCCTCTGGGCGGCAGAGAAGAACCAATTGATCCAAAGTATGTCCGTACCTGGATGCATCCCGGCGTGTCTTGGATCTGTACGGCAACGTGGTCCCCGTCCAGATGGACCAGCCGGGAGTAGAGGTTGCCTGGGGAGCAGAGAGCCGTGAGCCGCCGGACGCGGGGCTCGCCGCGCCCGGCCCCGCCGCCCCCCTCCTCACCTGTGTTGGGCTCGTAGTCACCGATGAAGCGCTTGGTCAGAAACCGCACGATCACGGCTGAAACACAGAGCGCCGCGTTAGGCGGGACGGACGGACGGACGGACGGGCAGGGGAAGGGGACGGGCAGCCCCGCACTCACCGCTCTTGCCGACGCCGCGGGCGCCCAGCACGGCCAGGCGGACCTGGGCGCCGGGCGGCCCCGGAGGGCACTCGGCGATGGGCGCCAGCAGGAAGGGCTGGGACATGCTCGGCAGGCGCATGGGAGAGGCGGCTCGGCGGCCGAAGGGCTCGCACGGCTCCGCTCGGCTCGGCCAGCAGCGCCCGGAGCGAGCGGCCTCGACAGCTTTTAAAGGTCCCGGCGGCAGCACCGCCCGCGGGGCCGCTCCGCTCCCGCGGCACCGCCCCCCGGCAGCACCGCCCCGCGGCCCTCCAGCCCCGGCTGTTCCCCGCAGCCCTCCCCGCACTTGCCCCGCGGGCGCATCCCCTCGCTGCCCACCCGGGTTACACCCCTTCCCCTTTCTCCCACCTTCCCCGCTCCCAGGGCGTGGGGTGGCCCCGGCGGGCGCAGGCACCGGGGGGCTGGGGGATAGCCTGGGCAGGCCATGCACCCTGCGGCCCATGTCTGGGCATCCCCCCACCCGAGGGAGGCGGGCAGATGTCAGCACAAGCCATCCTGGGCTTGAGATGTGCACCTGCACAACCACACCAGCCCCAACTGCAACGGGCTCTGGCTTAATGCACCACCCTCCCTGCAGTGAGGAAGTCCAGTCTTGAAAGAAAGGAATTATTTATTCTTCTACCTCAGACTATTTTGTTTCCCACACCTGAACACATCCCTTTACAGCCAGTGTTGAAAATCCAGCTTGTGGATCAAGCAACAGCCAGACCTGAAACCTGAGTGGTCTTGCTTGGGCTTTTTGGGTTTTTTAAATAGTAAAGTTTCAGAGAATAGTGCTCCACCACAGGCTGCCCTTAAATGAGCCTCAGACCTGCAAGCAGCTGTGTGAATGTTTCAGTCTCCACAAACTGTTGCCGTGGCTCCTGCTGTGCACTGCTTTGCAAGTGTCTAAGTGCTTGAAAGATAAATAATCTGTTCAGAGGCTGCTTTAATTTTTATCAGGGAGACAGCACATGCCAGCAGGACACAACATGGAAGAGGATAGTGGATGGTACACGAAAGGACTGATCTCATGGCATGGAAGGATGGAGCCACTGTGAGAGCTGCTGTGCCCTGGATGTGGGGTTGATGCCCCAAAAGCAGCCCAGGTGACCCCGGATGCTCACACACAGGCAGCTGAGTTACAACAGTACTAATTAACATCAGTTAAAGTAGTACCTGCAGAAAAGCATGGTGGAAGAAGCACTGTTGATTATTTGTGGTACTCCAGTGCCTAAGAACCCCTATGGTAACACCAGGGCCCCTTCTGACTGCCAAAACGTATTGCCTCTAAGGTTTCTACTTCACTCCCCATCATGCCAGCAAGCTCTTTCTTTTGGGAAACAAGATTTCTCTTGTATCACTAAAAGCTTTTGGTTTCCAGAGGTTCCTGCTATTGTCATCTACTCCTGTTGTCAGGGGATCACTTGTCTTTGGCCTCACAGTGCCACCAGCAGCTATTTTTATACATTCCTTTACAGAACAGCTATTAGAGTACATTCAGTGTGCCTCTGAAAAAATGCTGCTGAAACAAGTCCATTCCAGACAGATGATTCCCAGGTGCTGAGCTATTAAAGCAGTATTAACCAACCACCCTTCTCAAACCTTGAGGAGCTGCCCCTTTCTGGGCAGCTGTAGAACTCAAGCTGCCTTGCCTACTGCTGGGAGCACCCCCAAAGGGCAAATGGGGATGGTCAAGCAGAGAAATAACGTTGCCCAAGCCCATGTGGGACACCCTGTGAACGAATTAATGTTCAGGGTGCGATGGACTATGTCTCCACCAACACCTACCCAAGATGCAACAGGAAGAGCTCAGTAAATTGAAGCAGTTGAGGCTCAGCTTAGCCATCCCCATCCTGCAGACTAAGCACTCCTGGGACGTGTGGGCTTCAAAGCTATTCCAAGGGGCCTTTCTTGGCTCTGCAGGCCCCATTTGGAAGCACCAGGCTTTACCTTTTCACCCACCGTCTGCAGGTGGCCTATGCCACTATCCCTATGGTCCATCACTATCCACTTTCCCATAGGAACACTGCTCAGTGCCAGGTATGCCATACTGCTGCCTGACACATCTCCCTATTCCAAGCCGCAGTAACATTCAACAGCAGTACTTTCAGGGAGAGAGCAGGTGTCCTACTCCTGTGACGGTGGCAGGGAGGACATCCTGAGAGCCTCTGGAGTTTGGTTTTTTTTGTATTTTTCTGGGTTCTTAAGCTGTATGGGTGCTGCTGGTGGGAGCAATGTTCCTACCCCATGCTTGAGCAAGGATGGTTATGACCATGTAAATCCCCACAGCTGTAACTTGATTCTTACACAGACCTTAGCAGGGCATCCACTGAAGCCGATGCATGGACACAAAAAACTCATAACCTGTCTTTCATACCACCACCCTCACCATTGCAGGGACAGCTGGCACCTTCTTCCCGTGCAAGGAGACCATTTGCAGCAACAGGGTGCCCCTGCACTGTGGGAGACATTACCCACACCCCAGTCAGGAGGTCCTACCCAGGTGGGCCCAGTTTAACCCTGTCTTTTTCACAACACAGTCTGAACTACAGGAACAAACAGTGCCTCCTCAAGCACAAGGTGAGCCTGTCCTGCCTGTGCCGGCACAGGGAAGGCCACTCTCTCCGGCAGGTGCGTGCACAGCTCTTGGCACCCCCGGGATGTCAGCCCCTGCTGACACTCCAGCACAGCACCTGGGATGCCAGCCATCTTTTTGACCGTGAGGGCCACGAATATGCTGAGTCCAGGATTGTGCTGAGAAGGAAAAAAGAGAGAACATCAAGACTGTTTACTCCATCCAATACATACAATGGGAAGATTATAAAATCCCTTGCCCCACTCAGGGGCATGCCCTGCTCCCTGCTCTGCTCCCTCCTGGGGTCCTCAGCCTGCAGCCTCTGCACTGACACAGTTTCTCCTCCTCCTTCCCAGTCCTTTCTGCCCTTTCACTGACCTTCCCTGCCTACACAGTCCTCAGGAAATCTCAAATCCCAGTGTTGCCAACATGCTAAAAAAGATGAAGGCAACAGCTCAGAAGGCAGCTTCCTTGCTGCTTCTCTAGGAGACAACAGATTTCGCCAGGGCTTTTGGCAGGGAACCAGCAGTAAAGGTTTGTGACAGTAAAGGAGCCTCAGAACAGGACTGCAGAGAACTGGTTACAGCTTATGGGTTTAGTGTGTCAAACCCCTTCCAGGGCAAATCAAAACTTGTGACTCCAAACCCTGTAAGGAACATGCTTCACGTTTCAGCTCAGGACTGAGATGTCCTAACAGGCAGCTCTTCAGCTTTTCCCAATTCACAGATCTCCCTCTTTCGTCAGGATTGTGCAAAAACAGGGCAGCCAAACACACAGGAAGCAAACTTCAGCAGCAGGTGCTGAGACCTGTTAAGTGTCTGGGCTGTGCTTCTGCAAACCTCAGGTGATCATGAAAACCCCACAGCACTGAGTGCAACAAACAGACAGGTTGCACCTTAGTTTATCTGTCCTGTTTCCAAACACTAAAAACAAACAAAAAAAGGTTATTCTCCTCCTGTACAAACCCAGCTTCATTTTCAGTTGTTTCTGGGAACTCTGACCAAGGAAAGCACTTCCTCCCTCTCTTCCCAGCCCACGCAGGGCTTCCAAATATGCATTTATGACGAACCGCCGTTGGCATAGTAACCTTAAAAACACTTTTACTAAATTGGAAAGTGTTGCAATGCAGTGCCTCAGGGAGCAGAGTTCTTAAACAAGACCACTGTAATGCTGTCCAGTCTTATTATTCCAAATTGTTGAAAATAAGTTCAAAAGTTTAGAACTATGCCCCACTTAGGATGTTAATCATTTCATCATGCTGATACAGCTAATCCACCGTGATTTTGACAAATGCGTACAAACCAAACACAGAACCAAAATAGCTTAGACACACATGCATGAGAAGCAAATTTAACATGTCACCACCGAAGTTTGTATCCAATAGCCTCCCACTTAATTCCTAAAAAGCCTAGTGGAAAATGATGCTTATCTTGGGAGGCAAATGCCAATTTTAAATGGCTGTGGAAACTGACAAGCCAAAGAGGTTGATAAAGTACACAAATCTTGCTGCTCCAAGAAAAGCCGCTTGACCGTAAAAGCCAAGTGCATAAGGTGCAACAGTGAGGGCTTCAGGATACAGTGCTGCACGCCATGTCCAACACCTCTGGTGTCAAAATACAGCACTACTCTCATGGATCAGTCTGCTAAGGGGCAAGCTCCTTCAAGTCACTTCCAAAGTCATTCCATCTATACAGCCTGCTGCATCTTCTGAGATGGAAGCTTGGAAAACCTCAAACATAGCAATCTGCTCACTGGACCTTTGAAACTCTAGCACCTAAAGCCCACCTAACCCTTAAATTCCAGCCCAAGCCAGACTGAATTCAAGGTCCGAAACCTATATTAATTCCATGGGAGTGGAAACACCCACGATTGAGTTAGGTAAAAAGCAAACTTCATCATCTCCCTGTTTCTTACTCCCACACTTTAAATGCTGCAATTCACTGCTCAGTAATTTTCAACAGTCAACACCTACAAAGAGCTTGAAGTCACTTGCTTCTCTAGTATTCTCTCTACATGGAGACGTTACTTTTACATCACTTACTGAAGGTAGCTGAGCAATGCCTGACATGATACTTCAAGGTAAAGTACTATTTACCTGTAACTACAACACAATCTTGAGACTGTGCATTTTCAAGGCTAACCAAGGAGGTTACCTTCAGCGGTCTCTAGCAAGCTTCACGCTGTCCCAAACAAAGCTCACTAAACCAGCACTGGTTAGTAAACACTCAGCTGAAGATCTTCTTCCATGTAAGAAACTGCACAGGTAGCACTGGGCTTTTGTGAGAGATCAGTAAATCTGGGATGAGAGGAATTCATTACAACATTCAACAGGCATGCAACAAACATGTAAAATCCAAGTGTTTAGCTATGCCAGCCAATTAAAAAGTTAAAAATCAAAATACAAAGGCTGGCAGTTTTGGAATTAAAACCTTGTTTCTAAACTACTTTTGTAAGAATGCTTATTGGCATGGGGATGTTAAACATTGTTCTGCAGGTTACAATGGTGGAACACCAAAATCTGCCCACAGGCCATTCTCTAGAGAGGTTGTTTTCAAAAATGGTTTCAACAATTCCTTGGTAGTCATGAGGCCCCTTAGCCAAAACCTTGTATCAATGAAATCTGAAGGCCATTATCTCTTTTCCTACAAAAAAAAAAAAAAAAAAAAAAAAAAAGCCTTTAAGTGACACTGGACAGTTCTTGGTACAAGTTCTTAGTTTGCTGGTGAAATATTCCATGTCCCCTCATATTACCTCATGATCATTACTAAGCACTAGCAAATTTCAGTGTTTCTAGCATTTATAATCTATGTATATGACTAAACTCGTCAGCAAAAGCTGCAGATGATTTAAATGACTAAGCATCATGGTAAATGCAAGCTAAATAAATAAACTTCAATAAAAGGTTTCTAAAGCATCTGTTCAAACAAAAAAAACCCCAAACCCAACTAAATGAATCAGCCACAATCACATACACTTGTCCAAAACCAGATCTTTAATTTATTTTTTTTTAAACGTGCATTACGCCATGAATTCATAGGGAATTGGCTCCAGCAGCTCTGGATCCTTGCCATTAGTTCTCACAAAGTGTGCTTCTCTTGGTGGAGCAGGCTGTAAACAGAAAAATAAAAAACAAAAACTCATGGCACTACAGCTCAAAAACCTTTCAGAAAACAACACTGTCAACCATTTAGCACCTTACTGTATAAACACTACAGCAATTTTACCATTCCTAATCTCATAAATTTGATTCAAGAAGTAGCAGTAAGAAAATGATCTGCTAGAAAATGTGCTGCTGAATTAAAAAACTTATGCTTTACTCTCTGCAGCTGACCAACCCAATGAACATGGAGTGATGTATCCTGCAGTTACAGAAGCACTAGCCACTGTATCTTCTGTGAAGTCTGGTTATTCTTTATTTCAAGGGTTACAACAGAACCTGTTGCAACTTAAAATTCAATTAAAACAAAGACTCTACTGACCATAAAACCATCCAGAGCTGCTGCAGATTAGCAACAGAACAGGAAGCACCCAACCCTTTGCTCACAGCTACAATTTTCACCCAGCACAGAGCTCAGGCACCAAACATCCCAGACAGCCCGGACGCTGATGCACTGCATGCAGCTGCTACTCCAAGAATTAAGTAATCTCCTGAAGAAGGACTGTGACCCCAATAGAAACATTACCTGACGTTTGAGTTGAACCCAAATGCCTTTTTCTTTTGCTTCCTTTTTCTTCCTTTCATTTTCCTTCACACGCTGCAGAAAGCTGTCTCTGCTCTTGGAATGTTTAATATGCTCTATACGCACATTGATTCTCTTGGCCAGAATCTTTCCCCTAAAACAGGGAGTCAGTTTTTAATCCACACTTGAAAAAGGTCACTTTAAAGCAAGACCTACAGCCCTTACAAAAGTAACTCCAGAAGCTCAATTACAGGTAATTTTTCTTTAAAGGCCAATACCTCAACACACAGCTGCAGACGCACATCAGATGTAAGTTACACATAACCAAAAGGTTATTAATGTATAACAATATAATATATAACCATGAGCTGACACTTTCAAATTAAAATTGTGGAGAATACATAATTTTAGCCTCTTAGCATACAAACAAGTCATTTTATTACCAATGCACAGCAGTCCAGCTCCTGGAACAAAAAAAAACAGCTTGTCTGTACAAAAACCAGCTGGATACAGCTACAGACTAGTATTTATAAAGGGCTTCAGTACCAGCACACTGGCTGAAAACCCCTGCTAGGTAATGGGACTTTAGGTGCTGGTAAGAAAAACAAAAACTGTTTCCTCTGACAGGATCCAAGTCAAATGAGCATCATTTGCTTGGGTTATAAAAAGGAAATACACTTTACCCACCTTGAATGACCAATAAAGACAATAACTGTCCAACTGGCAAAGTGAAAGGAGGGTGCAATTACAGGTCAACTTTCTCAAATACCAAGTTTCAATACATGGAATTTCATTACTTACTTAACCTGCTTGTTAACAATAATGCCCACAGCATGCTGAGTAACATTATATACCCTTCCAGTCTTGCCATGGTAACACTTGTGGGGCATGCCTTTTTGAACAGTACCCATACCCTGTTAAGAAGCAAAAGAAGGGGAAAAAAAGAAAGGGGGGGGGGGGGGAAGGTAGCATCAAGAATTTTTCTTTCAGAAGTAATTTGAAGTATACATTTCAAAATATTTGAGATTAATTTTAAAATATTTCCATTTTAAGCTGGAATTTATAACCATGCACTTTGCATCTGAAAACTACCAAATTTTGCTACATCAGTTCTGGTTGCTTTCAGTGTCGGTGAAATGACTGATCACTTTGCTTACAGAAAGAGCAAGCAATCACAAGAGACATTCATCATCAAGCTCCAGTGCGTCAGGAATTGTCAATTCTGAGCAGTACATTCTCCAGGAGTCAAACAACAAACAAGCAAATTGTACACCACCTTCTGTGTGACTGTTACAAGAACGTGGCGTTACAAATTAAACCAAAGGATTCAACAATGTAGGAATCCTAGGTGAAAGGCTTTCACATTCATTACAACTCAGTTATGAAAGTACAGTTAACTTTAAAAGTTCTAAAAAATACCAAGCGACAGGAAATGTTACTTCAACCCCCCCCCCATATTTATATACATGATGGATCCTTAGATTTATTTCTCAATTTCTAGTTTTAACATAGCTTTGCAATCACATAACTATGAACTGCCCCACCATAAATCATGGCTCATCTGAAGAGAAAGCTCAAGTCGAGCAAAACAGAACATCTACTGAAACGACAGCTGAAGTTCCTATGAAAGTAGTGCCAGTAGCCAACTCAAACATTAGCTATGGCATATTTCACTCCTGTTTTTCAGCTGAACACACCATAAAAAAGCACAGCCAAATGATATTCATCTACAAAACCCCACATACACCAGCATATGACACTGAAGTGCTGCCACTGGTCCGGAAGCACTGTCGTTCCAATATTGCTCCGAAAGCGAGCTTGTGTTGATACACGTGACCCAGTTAACAAAAAAGTCCACCCCAAGGAACTGGAGACTGCACAGGACCACACTGCTTTAGCTTTTAGTTACACAGCACTGCAAAAAGTACCTTGATATCAACTATGTCACCCTTCTTGTAGATCCGCATATAGGTAGCCAGAGGGACAACTCCTGTTAAGAGATACAAATTTGGATACTTAGGAAGCCCAGAATTTTGCACATACATAAAAAAGGATGGGGGATACAGATCATGCATTTGATAGAATTTTCCTGAATACCTCAAAAATCAAACCATGTTTTTTTAAAGCAGTAATTACACACTTCACACACTTCAAATTTTTAAAATACTCAGCTAAAGAAAAATTAATTTGTGTTCCTAATGCCGAAGTTGAAGAGACTTGTTTAATATATCAATACAAATGGAACTGCTTATTGATCAGAGGAAAAAACCCTCTATGTTTTAAGTAACTGCTGAAATAGTTTCATCACTTTTAAATTAATTTTCAAGCACTGACAGAATTAGCCCTGTGACTACTGTCAAGCAATTAGAATACCAATGCATTTGCTGTAAGAGTTCAGCGTACGTCTGCGTACGGCCCCAGTTTCTAGCCCAAGTTGTCAGAAATCCTTTGGCACAAGCCTTTGTTTCGCAGTCCATCCTCAGGGACTGCAGAGGCCCATCAGGTCAGTAACTGGATGCAGTGTTGGTACTGTAAGGGATACTCACCATGCTTGCGGAATGGCCTCGAGAACATGTAACGTGTCCCCCTCCTCTTTCCCTTTGTGTTCGTCATTTTGGCTGATTACTGTAAAAATGAAGGCAAACTATTCAGAACTACTAGTTCACTCACCACAAAGTTGATGGGATTTTCAGGTATTTCAGATTAATGGAGTCTTTAAGCCTATTCAGAATGGCACTGCTTCAATTCAACCAATGGTATTCACTTAGGCACCCGAAGAAATCGGTGCTTAGAATGGATGCCAGCAAGGCACTCACTTAACTCCTGCTTAAACCAAGGTCTACTATGAGATCAAACCAGGCTACTCAAGAGCTTTGTCCATCCAGGTCTTGAAACCCTTTGAGGATCAAACACCATTCAGCATTGGAAGGGACCCACAAGGATCACCAAGACCAACTCTTGTCCCTGTGCAGAACACCTGAAGAGTCACAGCATGTACCTGAGAGCATTGTTCAGAAGATTCTTGAGCTCTGTCAGGCTGGTGCTGTGACCACTTCCCTGGGGAGCCCATTTCAGTGCTCAACCACACTCTTCACAAAGGGTGAAGAACCTTTTCCTATTATTCGACCTAAACCTCCCCTGACACATCCTCATGCCACCTCCTCGGGTCTTGTTACCGGTCATCACAAAGATCAGTGCCTGCCCCTCCACCTTCACTCATGCAGAAGCTGTAGCGATGAGGCCTGCCAAGGGACCTCAGCTGCTCCTTGTATGGCTGTCCCTCCAGACCCTATTGCACATCCTCCCCAGGCAGCGTGTCTGGAGGCCTGGCTGTTCCCATTAACATTATTCCCTTTATATCCAGTCTGAGCTTCTCCTTCTAACTTCAGCTCGTTGTTTCATGCTCCTTCCACGTGCTCTTTCCAGGCACCAGGATACATTCTGTTGACTGTGGCGCTGTGAAGTGTACCCCGATGACACCTCTGCCCCATTCCCTCAGCTTCTCCTTATAAGACATCCATAAGGCAGGATCTCCACCACCACATTTACCGGCTACTATTACGTCTGACACAACGCCCAGACGCTCCGCAAGCCTACGGAGCCATTCCGGGGGTGTCTGCCCCGAGCAGCCACCCCTGCCGCCCTCCCAGCCCCGACATCCCGCCGGCGGCCGCGGCGTGTCCGGGCCCGCTGCCACGTGCTGCAGCCCTGCTGCTGCTCCGCACCTGCACCCTCCGCGGGCCCCAGCGGCCCCTTCCTCGCTCCCTCCCCTAGCAACCTCCCTCCTGCCCAGCCTCCCGCAATCCGCCCGGCCCGGCCACCCGCAACGCGCGGCCTCCTCGCTCCCTCACTCCCCGGCCTAGGAAGGCCGTGGTGCTCCCATCGGAGCCGGCGGCCCCCCGCCCGCCCCCTGCCGGAAGCACGACCCCTCCGGCCGCGTCCCCCCTCTGTATCCCCGTCCCCCCGTGTTCCCACCGCGTCCCCCGGAGCGGCAGAGGGCCGCGGGCGCTCACCGTGCGTGCGCACAAAATGGCGGCCCGGCTCCAAAGGAAGGGGGCGGCGCCGCGCCCGCCCTTAACAGCGGGGCCTTGGCGGGGCTGCCCGCGCCGCGCCTGACGGGAAGTGCTGCGGCGGCGCGCGCGCCCGCCCACGGGAAGGGAATGTCGTGAGGGGCAGCGACCCCCGGGAGGCTGATCCCGAAAAACAGCAGCGGCACAAGTCTGACCCTTTGGCTAAAGCAGGGACAAACACCGGGGGTTCCACGGCTGTGCATGTGGTTTCGTGGCAACGGGCAGAAACCGATGCACAAGAAGTTCCAGCTGAACATGAGGAAGAACTTCTTCACTGTGCAGTGACCACGCACTGGAACAGGCTGCCCAGAGAGGCTGTGGAGTCTCCCCAACTGGAAACATTGAAGAACCGTCTGGACACAACCCCGTGCCGTGTGCTCTGGGATGGCCCTGTCTGAGCAGGGAGGTTGGACCAGATGCCCCCGGTGGTCCCTCCCAACGTGAGCCGCTCTGCGGTTCTGTGAGGTGCGGCGGGAGGGGTTTGGCAGCGGGGATGCCGGGGAGGGAAGGCGAGCCAGGTGTCCGTCAGGGATCCCGAGGAGCCAGTCCTGCGGCGAGCAGCTGGCCCGCCATCCGTAAGGAGTTGAGTTTGGAAATGTGAAACATAAGCAGCCAGCAGGATGTTTTACGACATTAAAGTAGTGCACCAACATTTAAATTCGCGGCAGTGTGAGCCTGCTGCCGCTGCTGTGTCAGTCACGGCTGCCCGACCGGCGATCCCGGATTCCCGGGCAGGGAAGCGGGGTGGGAGAAGCATGCCAACACCACAGGCGAAGAGGCTGCGCAGGTTTGGGGTTTCTTCGTATTATGATGCCATAATCTCCAATTTGTGTGCCAGAGATTTCCCCCAGATAAATAAAGCGCGGATTGTCTACGAGGAGTCCTTACAGTGCCACAGGTTGCATCGGCTGCGAGGTGCCTGAGAACGAAGGGAATGGTGAGCGGGTTCCCGAGCTGGCAGAGTGACTCAGTGTGTTTGTGCATCTCCAGTACCGGAGCAGACAGGAATCGCCATGGGAAGCTGATTGCAGTGAGTCAAGAGAGGGCCTCCTTCCTCCAAGCTAAACATGCAGGAACAGTTCAAAACTTGTCTCAGCGAGGAGTTGCCCTACTGCAGAAATTTTCGTTTTGAATGAACGAAGCACTTATTTAATTTAGGGGAGGGATGATTACTTAAAGCAGCGTATAAAAACATACTTGATCCTCTGACTAACTTCACAGTTGTACTAATGTTGTCTTGCAAAACTCAAGCCCTTTCAGTCATCACTTTAAAGCAAGTTTAATATTTATGGATCACAAGAATGGATATGGAGGATTAAATACACTATCAGGTTCTGCTTGCAGAGCTACTTGGCAGGACATGTTCTGACAGACAGGCCCCGTCTCCACATGAAATCTTTTGGAGTAAAGTGTTACATTTAGAAAAATGTGTCTGTACTCCATCCTGTCACCATGAAAAATCTAGAATTTACAGTGCCTGATATATATGCAGAGAAAAATCTATATAATTTAATATGCATTCAGCCTAGGTACCATGAAACTTTTCCAAGCATGAGCATCATTACAAGCCTGAACAGCTCTTAGATAAGGAAGTGCATTGGCAACAGATTTCAGAGAGGATATCAACCAAAGTAAAGACAGGAAGCCAAATCCTAAAAGGCATTATTGGATGAAGGAAGCTAGGCATTTACAGTGAGTGAGCTGAATGCCTTAATCTTACCAGTGATTTACATGGAGGGCAAATCTCTGCATCAACCTGGAAGGAATGGGGAAGAAACACCACGTGTTGAAACCCATGTCCACATACAGAACACATATGGAAACACATATGGAAAGTGTCATTCATAAGGGAGTGGTAGCTGTGAACTTACTTGAACTCTGCTCTATTTGTGGCCAAGTAACACATGCGGAATTTGGTACATATTTTTTCCTGAATAAATCACATGACAGGTTGATTCAAAATTTCAGTAATGTTTTTATTCATAAATTTACCTTGATTAGCACATTCCCACGATCCTTCTTTAGCTCCACATTTCAAAGCAATCATGTTTCACAGTTTGTCTCCATTGAATCATTCCTTAGGCATGCTGAGCCTGATGCAGAAGTCCATCCTACCTCACAACATTTGATACATGATTTTCCAAAACTGAGACCTGATGAGCAGTTAAAGGTTGTAGAGCCTTTGCAAGTTGCTCACAAAAGGATTTCTTAATAATGGCTGTCTCCAGCAGATAAAGGTGCACAATTTGTGGGGTGATTTCTGGTTTGGAAACTGGAGCTAAAAGCCAAGCAGATGTGGGGGAGACCTGCAGCTCTGCATTTCAGACTGCATGTGCTCCCCTTACTGCCCTGCTCTGTCCTCTCAAAAAGCCAGCCTAAACTGCTTTTCCCTGATCAAACTGCAAGTTGTAGGACCCAGACTCCAATTTCTCCTAGGCTGTAGGGCAAGCACCACATCTGGTTCTGCTCCAGAAACACCAGGTACTCAAGGTGGGTGAACACAAGTAGCAATGCACAGCTTAACACGAAGATCCAAAACACCATGAAGGTCCCAGACTGGTACTCCACCCACTGATGTACTCTGGAAATCTTTCTACACCATGCTAGACTATTTGTTTCCTTCCCACTTTGCCTGGCTTGGAGGTAAAGCAAGACAGGGAAAACAGCTTCAGTGGGAACCAATGCAAAAGTTGCTGGGGAAGGGAGCTTGAAAGGGAGGGCTCATTAGAAGTCAGAGGAGTGGAGAACAGATAAACATCACTTTGTTTTTCAGAGTGGAAAATACCATGCCAAACCCCAACCATTTTCAGTCCCCAAGCTCCCACAGTCAGGATCCTGGTATCTTCCCTGGGAGAGCCGTGTTTTGTTTCTGACATTTCTCTGCAGCATCTGTCTGGATGATGGCTCTCTGTAAAGAATAAATGTGCTGTGATGATTCTGCACATGGGGTTGCCAGGAATCCTTCACTGAACTTTTAATGCACAGTGGGATCTGGCTTGCTCCTATGCTCAGCGGACCAAGTGATACACAGAGGGATCTTGAGTGTGACATTCCATTTGTGTTGGGTTATTCAGCAGGGGTGTGGAAGGAATTTAAATTAATGAGAGTTTGTAAAGGGCTTTGAGGTGAAAAATGAAAAATATTCCCCTTCAGTAGGGTGTAGGTCTCCTGTGTCTCACATAATGCATTCATTACATGAAAAGAAAAAAAGCTGATGAGGACTGGAGCAAAATTTTAACAAATAACTGAAAATAGATGTTAAAGAGGATTAAAATCTCCAGTTCCTTTTGTGATAGCATTGCAAATCCAAGAGCCTAAATTGAAAATCAAGATTGTGAAGTTAATTGGTTACCCCATCCACAGCATCTACACTGCGCTTTTGATCGAAAAGTTACGGACCAAAGTAATCTGTGTTACCTCCTCAGTTGACCCAGTTACTCCCTTGTTTATTCCTTCCAAAAGGATCATGTTACATGACATCTCAGAGTCATGCTTCTGTCCCCTTTTATGGTCTCTTCAGCTACCCCGTGATTTTAGCCCTAACAACCAACCTTTTTATTTCTGTAGTTAGTTCATCTCTTTATCCACAAAACCCCTTCTGAAAATACAAGCCTGAGCCTAGTTCCAGGGGAGTTAAAGTCAATCAAATTAGTGTCTAAGCAACCAATCACCTTCCAAAAATGACAGTGCAGACAAACTTCTTTGAAGGGCTCACTGTGGAATTGCTGAAGTGCCAGTACAGGTGACTGTACTGAGATGCATTGCCAGTGAGGCATATCATGGGGAAAGGAATGGGAAAAACGGCAGCCTGCCTTTGAGAGAAATGAAAAGACAAAAACTCTATAGACTAAGAATTGTGATGGGGCTCAGCATGTCACACATAGGTGGAAATTTTCATTACAGTTATGGTACTTATAGATTTGTTGCCAATTCAAAGTGTTCCTTGATGCAAGTGGATTGACACTGGACTGAAACAAATGGCCTTTTTTCCATCATTAGACTGCAACATGAAATCTGAAATACTGAACAAATTCTGTCATTCAGCTGCTTATTTGATTAACATGGCATTCTACTTTTTATGTCAGTGAATACTGCACTACTGCCCCTACAGAAATCATCAGGAACTTCCAAGGAAGCTGTTTTGTAACTATGACCATCTTCTTAAAAATACCAAATAATACAATTATCAAACTTCAGATTTATCAGACTTCATTTCAAAAGAAATTACGGTCCCTTTCTTCCCTTACTAACAGAGCAACTTCTCAATCAACTGGTTTTATTATTCAATGTATCCAGTATTCAGTTATTCAGCTGGTATCACCATTCAGTGTTTTCTCAAACTTCTTGTGTTACCACATTTTTGTCTCTGTGTAACCTCTCCTGAGTCCAAACCAGTTACCCAGGCACAAGCAACTCCTTATATTGTCACCATCAGCTTCACTGTACATTTACTTGTTTTGGCTAAAGGTGATTAGCCACTCCTACACTGATACAGCTGATAATTACACATAATTCTGCTCCTTTGTCATGGAGGAACTCAGCTGCTGCCAGTAGTAAATCTGCATAATGTGGGGATTTTTGTGCGGATTTTCTTTTGATAATGTACTGAACGTACATATAGAATTAATATTGAAATATATGATTAAAAATCTGATCTTTCACATTCCAACCTTGAGCCCTTTGCTAGCCCTCTTGGGAGTTACTAACTACAGTTTAAGAACTGGCTTAATGATTAGGATGCTATTTTCTCTTTTGTTTATGTCTGACCTTAGTGTACTTCTAGCTGGAAGAACAATGATGCTTGCCCTTTTTCTGTAATTATTTGCACAGAATATCTCCTTTACACTTTCATTTTACCAAGCTAAATACTCCATGCTCTTGAAGCCTCCACACACTTAGCAGGCTCTGTGCATTTGCCCCTACCTCCCACACACCTCTCTTGATTATCAGTGTTCCAATTTATACACAACAGTCCCTGTTAACTTGCTTACTGTGCACCCATTACTTCTGAGATGCTTTCTGCTATTACTGAAGATGATCACAATCATCAACAAAAAAAGGTGTTACAGTTATTACATCTGATGGATGTAATAGCACATAGTGAAAATGTGGGTGGAATAATTTTCTATTCTATAAATACTCTATGGCATTCTATTAGCGTATTGGCATCTGGAGTAGCCATTTGCATTTTTCATTAATTGTTCTGATCACAGCTATTAACATAATTGTTTTTAATTACTTATAAAATGGCAAAGAACCTTGCTGGGAGGAAAGGTCTATATAAAATATTGCTAGTTTCAGGTAAAGAAATGGTTTTTACTTAGTGTTAGCTGAACTCCAGTAAGCACAAATTTAAATTTATCTTCCAACTATGCCAGATTAAATTTGTTTTTCTGTATGAATGCCTAAAGACAAAGTAGAATGTTTACTATTTTAATAGGGCTACAAAATGCTCTTTTTAATAATGCATGAAGTAACCAGAGTTATTGCAAACTCATGGTAACAATCTTTCGGTAAACATTATTGTCTTGAACCTAGTTCCAAATACCTTCCGGATGCCAAAAGAAAATCCTATCCTGCTTTCATAGCATCTTCTTGAAAGAAAAAAAAGGAAGGAAGAATCACATCCAGAAACTACAAGAGTGAAAAGCTCACTGTTATCTGCATTAGAGCACTTCACACGTGTTTATAATTCCACTTACATATTCTTTCCTAGGTGCTTTAGCAGAGTTTGAAGCTGTGGTCAGAAAATGTTAGCCTTCACTGAGTGATTGGCTTTCTGCCTCCTTTCCAAAGTGGGAAATGGACTGTAGCTTCTGCAGTCTTACACATACCAGTATCTTAAATTATGAACCTGAGACAGAGCCCTTGACATCACAAGGTACAAATGCCTTTTAACAGTTGTATGTTTAAAAAGTACACGTGCTTTTATTTTCACCCTGTTTTGAACATTATCAGTCCTGCCGTCATTTTTCAGCTTTCTAGCTTATTGAGCCATAAACTTGTTATAATAAGGTGAATTTCTCAAGTAATCCTCATCACCTGAACCCAAGAACTGTGGTTGCAAGGGAGCTATCAAATATCACAAGGCTTGCGATAAAATAATGAGAGTTGGCTACACTCTGACAACGCCTGTCAATGAGACAACAACAGCTGCTCTGAACAAAAACTGCAGCCAGAAAAGAACAAATTAATGGTCAGTCAAGGAGAAGTGAAACAGAGAATTAGCAAAGGATAAACTTGACCAAACTTTGACCAAACGAGGATAAACTGGACCAACTTTCCCATCTGTGTAATAGGAATAATAGCACTATATATGGAGCAGGGTTATTGTCAAGGATCAACTAATTAATATTTGTGAAATGCTGTGGAGTCCTTCATGGAATAAGCAAAATAGCAATGTGACCTAATCAGCATATGAGCTGCTCCAAGGTAGCTGCAACTTATCCAAGGGAGAGAGGCAGCTGAAGGGACAAAACAAGGAAAAAATCCCCCAGGGCAAATGGCACTAAGTGCTGCAGGGAGAGAGAAGGAAATGAACTTGCAGAGGAAATGGAAGGAGGAGATGAGACCACACGGGACAAAGAGGTGATGCTTGGATTACTGCAGTATAAAGACACAGGGCACAAACTCTACGAAATGGAGCTTTATTAGTTCTGCTGCTCGTGCAATAACTTGTTGTTGGTTGGTGGGTTTGGATTTTTTCTTCGTTTGGTTTTTTTTCCTTTCTTTTTTGTTTTGTTTGTTTGTGGGCTTTTATTTAGCTTTGTTTTTAGAAAAAACTAAGTATAACCAGATGGAAGTATTTAACTGACCATCTGCAAGTACAGAGGGCAACTGTGGATTCTCCAGGGTATAAATCTTGCAAGAGAAGAAATCAAAATCATTCTACTTCTGTATTGCTGACAAAGAGAGCATTGTTTGAGAACTGATTGCAACAAGGACTTGAACAATAGCTTTAAATCAGCGGAAGGACAAGATATTGCTGTGACATATGTCTCAATTAAAACAAAAGTAATTCACCACCTGTTAGTGTCATGAAAGACACAGGCCATTAACAGTAAATGCTCTTTAACAAATTTATTCTCTCCCCAAAGCAGTTTCCAGTATTTTTTTCTACCTCTTATTGGATATTTTTTTCTACTGCATATCTATCTCCATGCTGGTTTACATATTCCTCCTTAGCTTCCCTTATATCTTGGTACTGTAGAGAACTGATTAGTGGGGGAGACTGTAACGATACAAACTCTTCACCTGGAGGCTGCCTGTTGTCAGATTGTGCGTCACTGTTGTTATTCCATGATAGCTAATCTTGCTTTTGGGGAACTGCTGCGCAGATCACAAAAATAAAACCTTGCTGACTGCAACGGGAAGTGTTGCTTGGTATTCTGGTAGAGAACACAGAGACTGAGGAAGCATCTTGCACTTCTTACCTCTAATAATGGATTTTCCAAGTTAGTGTTAGACACTGTCACTGACTCACAAAGTTTCAGACTAAGGAGAAGCTGGAGTTACTGAAACAATGGCATCTCAAGTGCCTGGGTCAAAGATCAAAGCCATTAATTTTTAACAAGTTTCTGTTATTGAAAGCATTTCATTACAATATTAACCCCTCCTTCTTTTTAAATATACCTGTGGCCCTACTTATCCAAAAGATTCTGTTCAGAACAGTGTAAAAAAGCGCACAGTTCTTTTTTTGTGCCTAGCCCATGTCCTTTTATATCAAGATCACCAAGACCCAAGCTATACACACTTCTCTTGCAGAATACAGTAACATCTTTCCAAAGAGTTACCATTTTATAAATGGACTCTTTTTCTATGAATTGGAACTTTATTTTCAGTTAGAATTCCACCTTCTTTTAGAAGTCTAAAGACTCAAACAGTGATAACAGTTTAGAAATCTCTGTTATTTTCAACACAACTAAATTCTTACATTTTACAGTCCATTGGACATCTCTCTTAACTGATGTATATTTTGTGTAGAAATTTTCATTCCGTTTAGTAACATAACATTTTTTATTTTCCCTTTTAACTTCTCAGATGCTGGTTATCCTTTGTATAGCAGATTAATTGTTTGCCAGCTATACATATATGGCAAGACGCCCAGTATCAGCTGAGCTGTGAATATCAAAGTATCAAAATATCTCCATGTGAGAACTCTGCAAGAAACAAATACTGCCCTCTGCTTAATAAGAAAAAAGTAGAACAAACCAAAACCACCAAAAACACAAACCAACAAAACCCCAACAAAACTCAACACCTTTACTGAGGAAAGCTTTGATCTTCTAAAATGAATGTAAGGGAAAAAACATCATAAGCAAATTTTACCCTGCCAGAGAACTCTTGTCTAATCCATTTTCTTAACAGATTTGGTCTAATAATAGTTATTTCTCACATCTCTTTGTAAAATATTATGAGATCTACTGATAAAAACAGCTAAGAAATAAAATAATATTTATCTATAGTACAATTATACATCACAATGTGTACACTTTATATGCTTTCCTGAGATAATTTATTAATATATTGCTTATGATTACAACTAAGACAACTTACGCTTTTGAACCTATGCATAAAATGCATCACTTGTTTAACTACTTGCTCAGATCCTCCCACATCAGGTAGTTCAGCACCACCCCTGTATGGCTCCCAGAGAGCATGCACAACTGTTATGTAAATAGTTGTATTTTCTGAAAATGTACCCTCAATGTAATTTACAAAAATAATTTACTAATATAGATGTTTCACTAGCTGTCAGTTAGTCCAAGGTGGTTTGATAATATTATTTTCCAAATATATTTCCTGTTGTCTCTTCAGTTCCCCAGAAGGATCCAGTTTCAATTTTCATAACATGTTAAGAGTCCAGTTCTGTATAATTTATGCAGCATCAGGTTTTCTTGGAATTATGAGATACAAGTTGGGGAAAATTTCTTTTATGTCTTACCCTCTACTGCCTCATAGCACAAATCCTGGAATGCCCATTGACCACAAAGTAAGGTGCATTTCCATAGTAAGGCTGGTTAATCTATCATGAGAATGGTGGATGGCCTTCACTGGGACATGTGTCAATAAAAATACAGATGGTGAATTCAGATGGCTTTCTTGCACGGACAAAACCGCCTCCCCTCCACCCCCACTATTCAGTCTGGATCCAGATTTAAGAGTGTCTGGAACAAGTGGAGGTATATAGAATCATAGAACCATTTAGGCTGGAAAAAGACCCTTAAAATCAAGTCCAAGCGTTTAGCCAGCATTGCCAAGTCCACACTAACCCGTGTCCCTAAGTGGGACACAAAGCAACCTGCTCTGGCCTCAGATCTGACTGTGCTATGAGCAGAAGGTTGGACTGGAGACCTCCAGAGGTCCCATTCAACCTGATTTATCCTATTATAGTATGCTCTTGCAGTCACACTGTACAAGTCCAAGAACAGGTGTGGTATGTTTGCATTCAGGTAATGCAGCAATAGTCCAACCAGCTGGTGGTTTGACTGGTTAGTGGAGGGCTAAATAGACTTGTGGGACCAATTCTGTTGTCAAGCAACATTAATGAAAACCTGACATCCCCCAGATTCAGCAAAACCATCTATAGTCACAGATAGATGATACAGGCACAAACACACCTGTGCCATGCCTACTCTTCAATTTCTGAAGCCAGCCTACTCACACACCCTAGAGTAAGCCGGGTGCTTGCCAAACCACAAGATTATGAAACAAGGAGAGGCACAGGTTAAGCAGCAGCAGTTTACCCTTGTTATATTTTCTCTTTGCTTCTTTGTGTCTCTGTACATTCGGAATGTAAGTCCTTCAGAAGATAGAATGGGGTTTTCTCTTAGTGTCTCACATATTGACTGAGGAGGCAAAGCACTGTGGCTTCTGACTTGTAGTCTTAGATGTTGTGGTAGTACAGATGTTATGCAATAACAAGTATATGCTCCGAGACATTTTCAGGGCAAGGAAATAATTGTATCTGTTCAACTAATGTACCTCTGTAAGAAAATAATCCATTCTTTAGTGAAGCCCTTAGGAGATACTGTAGGTGGCATTTCTCTTGGCAGCATATTCCAACCATTAATGTCTTCCACTGTTAAAAAATGTGTGCCATTTATAATTAAAATTTGTTTCCTTTCAGTTTATAGGTATTTATCTTGTTATGCCTCTCACTGTGCAAGATTAAAGATCACTGTAGCCACCTTCCAGTCTGTTTGAAAAGCCAAGAAGATTGTGCTCTTTAAGTCTCTCCATACAAAGAATTTTCTCCTGCCTCAAGTAATTTCTCAGCATTCTTTTGACAACAAGGACACCAGAGGTTAGTGCACTATTACCACAAAAATCTGTTCAGTGCCATATCTAAAGGGGAAATTATGTCCCTTCCTGCTTGCCCCATCTCTGGTTCCCTTGTTATATATGCAAGGATTCCCTTATTTGCTTATACCATAGCATTAGACTGGTCCCTGACCACTCTAAATTTCTTTTCAGTCACCGCTCTCCACAACAAAGCCCCTCATCTCTGCAGACATGACCTGCTCACTGTATTTTTAAGTAACTCTACTTGAGTATATATTGAAATATACTGTAACTGAATGGGATGAATTTACCAAACAATGCAGATCTTACGATAACCCCAGACTGAATTTAATTTCTCATTTAGCTACTCTATCTTGACAGCATATCAATTTTGCTTTCTCAGTAATACCTCTGTTTTTCCCACTGATAGGATCCTGGCACTCTCCTGCCAGCTTTTCTGAGTAACTTTACCCTTCAGTGCTGCTGTTCAGTGCATCCCACCTACCAGTTTCCTGAACAAACTTGTCTGATCCTCTAAATCCAGGGCTGGTAATCTCCTACTCTCCTTCCTCAGACCGCAGAGGCTCATGTACTCCACTCCTCAGTCACTATAGCTCAGGCTTTGATAACCAAGGGTTCGATTACTACATCCCCTAGTTCTTTCTTGTTAGTGAAGACCAGATCCAGCTGTGAAACACTCCTGGTTGGCTCAGCCACGATCAAGAAGTTATCCTTGATGCCTTCCAGAAATCTCCTTGATTGCTTGCATCCTAATGTGTTATACTTGCAGCAGATATCAGACAGGCTAAAATTACCCCAAACTCCAGGGTTTGTGATCAAGAAACTTCCTTATTTGTTATTAAAGTTCTCCTCAGCAAATTGGCTAGCCAGTTGGCAAAGATGCTCTGGTTGCCTTTTGTCAGTGGATCTTGTCTCTTCCCAGCAATAGAAGACATGACTGATACCTTTTCTCAGACCAGGTCACTTACCATGCTGCTGTTTATGAATTACAGTCATTCTGTTTTCAAAACTCTGTAGCCTCAAGCATACACAAACATATGTACAGTCCTGGTCTACCCACCCTATTTTTCCTTAGCTCATCAAATATACTTAATTTTTGAGTAATTCCAATTGCCCCAAAGGGCTTGATGATGACAATTAAGGGATAATTTTCAATTCTATCCCTCATTTCCTCATATTTTACTCTAGTTTAATGGCTGATAGTATAGAAAGTGTTTCTGTATTTCCCCTCATTCTATGTGGCCTGAGTCCAGTTTGCTTAAAACACAGCAACTCAGTTTACACAGCATTTTGGAACAAAACCAGTCTCTCTGTATGTTACTAATTTAGCGTCTTCCCAGCTGCTCTGCTTAATCTCTAGCCACGATTACCCACATCTGCCAGATACAGGCCAGCACAGCCATATATTCTCCCCACTTTTTAAAATGTAGTCCAATATTCCAGAATGATTGAATTTTTGCCTTGGAACTAGAGACAGAAAGAGCATTTCAAAACAAGTATATTTTACCTTCTTTCTCTAATTTATGAGCAGGAAGAAACTTCTAGGCAATCTCTGACTTTCCGGTTGTGTGCCTTTCAAAATTTCCTGCCGTATTCTCTGGCCCGTACGGTTCTACTTGATGCCACATAATTGGTTCCAAACTGAATTACCTCCCAGATAATGGTATCAGCTTCTGCAATAGTGCAGTTGCTTTTCATGCTTTTCTGCTTCAGGGAGACAGCACATTGCCTTATTTTTCTCCTGTCATGTTTTGAAGATTTGGTCTTCCCTGGATGATAGAGGAGTACCTGTTGTGGTGGATCTGATTAATAGTGTAAGGAATTGTTTTGGAGATGTTTCTGGCAGCAAATGTATTTCAGTGGATGAACTGTTAGATATCTGAAGGTTTGACACTTCTATCCTGCTAAATACCCATTCTTGCTTTTTTTGCTCATAAATGGCCAATCCACTACTTTGTTTCTATTCTTTCTCATTCCCCTGATGCTGTCCTCCCCCATGGTTTCTGTGGCAACAGTTTCAGAATGTAGTCATCCAAGTACTATACTTTTGAAATATACAATTCTAGATGACAGGTATCATATAAAATGATTTTATATGGTATTTCAGAATATTTCAGGTTGCAGTAGAGTTCATAATTTATAATATTTTCTGAAGTCATATTCTTTATGTTTCAGCTGAAGGAAAATTTACTAGTCCATTAACTTAGTTGCTAAAGAACATTTACTTCTGAAGATCATAGAAATTGTAATGATTTAATGTTATAGATATTAAAATATATTTTTTACAGTGAAAGGATGTATTTATGGTCAAGACCTTGTGTGCATTGGCATTGTTTTTAATAATAATGCATCTTGATCTACTAGATTTTTGTTTATATACAAAAAAAAGACAGGGTGGCAGATATCTTGGCTAGCTTTGTGCTTCTTTAGTGCAGGTATCAACATCTTGAACAAGTCATCCAGATTTCTCTTACAGTCTGCAGACAAGCAACATGATTAAGCTCTTTCTCAAGTAGGTCCCTCAAGTACTTGGTATGACTACTCTACACATCAGCTTTACTTTTCAAGATGTCTGAGGTGGGGGCATGCAAATCCCAGACTCACAGAAACCAATGGGTTGGTCATCTACAGCCAAGGCAGGAAAAAGAAGACAGGAATTAATAGGCACGTGCCTTTCCACATCCCCATCCTCCTGGGAGGTACCCCAGAGAGACAGCTTTTACAGCTGCTGTTGCGACGAGAGAAGTCACTTGGAAGTTATCTTGGCATGAGTGACTGAGCTGATAGGAGGCAAAAGTTTTCTTAATGCCATTCCATAATTTTCTTTTATTGTTTAGCTGTGAGTTATGCCTATTCACTCTCCTCACCTCTCTGGGCCACACAGGAACTCTTTCCCTGGACTTCGCTCAGTATTTGCATTAAGCCATCACACACCAACTCCCCTCACCCCCAAGTCTCCCACTACCAGTGCTCACCAAGCACCTACTCATTAGATTTCAACTACTCTCTTTTTAGTCTAGAGAAGAGGAGGTGATCCTTCCCCTCTACTCAACCCTGGTGAGGCCGTATCTGGAGTGCTGTGTCCAGTTCTGGGCTCCTCAGTACAAGAGAGACATAGAGCTCCTGGAGCAGGTCCAGAGGAAGGCAACAAAGATGATTAAGGGACTGGAGCAACTCTCTTATGAGGGAAGGCTGATGGAGCTGGCCCTGTTCAGCCTCAAGAAAAGACGAGTGAGAGGGGACCTCATCAATGTACATAAGTATCTAAAGAGGAAGTGCCAAGAAGATGGAGCCAGGCTCTGCTTGGTGGTACCCAGTAACAGGACAAGAGACAACAGGCAGAAACTGATGCACAGGAAGTTTGCTTGAATATGAGCAAGACCACACACTGGAATAGGCTGCCCTGTTCAGAGAGGTTGTGGAGTCTCCCTCCTGGAGACATTCAACAAGTGTCTGAATGCAAATCCTTTGCCATGTGCTCCAGGATGGCTCTGCTTGGGTAGGGATGTTGGACCAGACGACCTCCAGTGGTCCCTTCCAACCTGATCCATCCTGTGATTCTGTGGTCAAGTATTGGAATAGGTTGTCCTAGGAAGTGGTGGCGTCACTACCCCTGGAGGTGTTTTAAGAGGCGTCTGGATCTGGCGTTGGGTGATGTGGTTTAGGGGTCACAGTGGTAGTGCTGGGTGGACGGTTGGACTTGAACATCTTAGAGGTCCCTTCCAACACTGACGATTCGATGACTCTGCATAAACGCCCGGGCCACCAAGGGACCTGACCACTCCCTCCACCCCTCCCGCGGCGCCAGGCGCGGCCAGCCGAGCATGGCCGGCCCGGGCGGGGCGGGAGGCGGGGCAGAGGCGGAGGGGCGGGCGGGAGCCGGGCGCTGACCCGGCGGGAGGCGGGGCCGCGCCGAGCCGGGCGGGGCGGGATCGCTGGGAGCCGGCGGCGCGGGCGGCGGGAGCGGGGCTGCGTGGCGGCGGTGGGAGCTGCGCGCCCGGCCGCGGGGGCCCCGCGCCGGCGGGGGCGGGGGGCTGCCCCCGCCGCCTGCCTTCCTTCGCTCCGTCCCTCCCTTCCCTTCCCCTCCTGCTCCCGCCCGGCCCGGCCCGGCTCCGCTCGGCTCGGCGCTGTGATTGGGCGGAAGATGGCGCTGGGCGGATGGAAATCCTAATGACAGTCTCCAAAATCGCCTCCATCTGTACCATGGTGAGTGAGGGGCTGGGGCTGTGCCGGCTCCCCGGGGGTGGGGACGCGGGCGGTGGCAGCGGCTGCGGGGGGCGGCCTGCGGGGGAGGCCGGGCGGGGGCGCGGGGCGGCGTCCGTGGCGCGGGGCGGGAGCGCTGCCGTGGGTGGCGGGCGGGAGCGGAGCGAAGTTAATCGGCTTTGGGAGACTCAACCTGGATGCGGGCGCCGAGGGGGTTGGGCTGGGCGGGCGGCGAAGCGCGGTCCCGACTGAGGACGGGGCTGGAGCGCGGGGTGACCAAGCACAGCCTTCCCCTAAGTGTGCCGAAAGCGGGGGCATCGCGTCCAGCTCGGGGCTGCTTACTGCGGGCGTGTGGTGGTTACGGTCGGGTTTCTGGAAGCGCCCTCCTTCTCCCGACACACTCCGTAGCGTCCCTGCTCTCCCTCCGAGTGCAGCGCGCCTGAGCTGGGGCTGGAATCGCCCATCAGCGGGCCGGTGCTCCCCGGGTTACCCCGACAAGTGCGGGCATCCCATCCCGCCCGATGGGCTCGGCCAGGCGCGCTCCTTGTGATCTGACTGGTGTGCATCGATCCTGGTCCCGTAGGAGGCTTCTCCCTGTGACTGCTTTCTCATTACTCTCTCTCGTGATGAATTAGAGCCAAAAGCAGAAGCACAGATGTGATAAGGCTCTCTCGGGTTGTTTTAAAGAGGGATGGGCGGCTCAGTAGATTCGCTGATGGAGGAGTGATGAATTTAAGGAAGGAAATATCCCTTAGTCAGTAGAAGTTACTGGTTGTCATGCAGAGGTGTGCTGATGGTTCATAGCAGAAGGTCTTGCATTTGTGCTCTCTTGTACCTGTTCCGTGGCCATGTGAAAGTTCTTGTTACCAAATCCGTTTCCACGGGGGAAGGAAAGAGATTATTAAGTGGAAGAACGCACTCTGTCATCTACTCTGTTAATTTGCCGAGTTGCTATTACAATGTCTCATAACATCAAACAGTGGGAAGTGCTTACATTTCATATTATTGGAAACTGATTTATGGTTTTCATGAATCTTGCTGCAAAGAGGCTTTAATGTCTCAAACAGATATTTCAGAGGTGGCCCATGAGAATTTTGAGTGAATGTCTGGAAGCCCATAGATGGGATTGCTCAGGTGGTGTTTAGTCACTGGCATAATGTTTTTTGTGACATGGGAGATGACATCTTTCAGTTTGGAATTAGAAGAGTCTGATAAAATTCTTGATAAATTCTTGAATTTATCAGCTGTATACTGATATCTTTTTGTGGCCAGATTTGTAGGACGTGTACCATGTACTTGAGGAGTTTCCATTCTCTGGAGGCAGGTTGTTGAGGAATCAGTGTGATTGATCCCTGAGCTGGGGTGATCTCCTTTTCTTGCAATTCTAGCTGACATCTTTTCACCCAGAGTTGGCCGCTGGCCTTTGTGTCAGCATAAATTCAGTGCTGGCCTCTTGATTTGGGTCAAGTGTCAGACCTCACTGCTCTGCTTCTGGACTGCATACAAACCCTAGGTCTGGACTGGCCAAGCAGATAGTTTAAGATTATTCTGTGTGTATGTTTATTAGAAATGATGTTATGTCACTGAGATTTAGGTCAATCCCAAACCAATTTTTTCAACTAAAAATCTTCTTATTACTAACTAAAGTATCTGTATCCATAAAGCTGAAATTCTGATGGCAGTTCGATATTATCTGTCCAATCATTGTCACGTGTGCTGAGGTGGATAAACTCCAGGCATAAGATTTTTGCTGGGCCTTTCTGATCCATGAGCTTTAATAGTATTGTGATATGGGACACCTAGCATAGGATACCAGCTGTAAAAGCTTTTCGGCAGTTAATATAAGATGGTGCTTAAAAGTATATCCATAAAGATAGTGTGAGGGAGCACTTGGTAGTTACTGTGGAGCTGTTCAGAAGTGTGGTTGTGGTGAGGCAGATCTTTTTAATTTTAACAAGAGTCAAATACTTATGTTTAAGCATATGTTTTACAAAATTGAGAAGGATTATAATTGCTGAGTAATACTATTTTTTTTTCTGGCAATGCTTACATCGTGTCAACACACTTTGATAAAGTGCCAGACAACTACCTAAGAATTCTCACAAGTTTTTCTTGCCTTTTCCCATGCCTCTTGCAAGAACTCTCAGACTGTTACTTCTCTTCTTATGATTACTTAGTACAAAACCAGTAACAGGCATTTTTTTCAAGAGACAGTTTGTGCCTACACAAACCTAGCATGCATGTACACTTATAATCTCTAAGAGCAGTCTAGAACTATTTTGAAAAAGCTCTTCCATTGCAATTCTGCATTTCACGACTTCTTTTTTTTAAATCTGAATTCAAGTTTTGCTTCTGCTGACTCATTTATATTTTATGCATCTTACCCTCGTTGTTCAAGCCCTGAATATTATAAAGCAGTATATTATGTTTTGCAGTACTGGCACGTTGTGTGGGTACAGTGAAGAGTGATAACCAGTATGTTTAGTTTACCTGTAGTACCTTTTGGGGATGGTCTTCCAAGAGGACATCCCGTCTGTGTTGATTGGTTCCTTTGTGTATGCTCCATTAGTTCATTGATCTACACCCCAGTGTTCATACTAATGTTAACAGAGCTCTTTCTGTAGTAATGTTTCCTAGTGTTGTGTCGCCTTTCAACTTCCTTAAAATTCTTTGCTCTATATCACCATTCCCATGCTTCCTTGTGCTGTACTAAGTCTTAATGACAAGGCTGGAGATTGTGGAAAAGCACTGGAAATACCTTTGCCCTTGAGTGGTTTAGCCACTGTTCCTGTTGTAAAATGCATGAGGTTAAAATTGTGTGGTCTATTTTTTTAAATTATTTTTAATGTCTTTGCAGTAAAAGTAGAACTTGATCTTTTACCCTCATCCATGAGTAAAACTGCAGTCAGAGTCTTACCTGACTGAACTGTTTGGGGTTTTTATGCATGGCTGAGGAGGGATAAAGTAACCCAGGCTAACTACAAGGAAGATGTGCCCCATGCTATACTCACAGATTGCATCTAGTACTTCTGCTTCTGTTGTCTAGAGTCCAGGAAACTCTTGCCAGCAGTTGAAAGGTATCAAGTCTTTGAGTCACAGAAGCAAAGAGAAGATAGAAATTACATTTGTAGCTTAAAAGCTATGAAAAGCCTCAAAGATGTCAGCCTCAGACATAGACAAGGAAGTTGTAATGGTAGTAGTACTTGTTTTCAGTGTTTCTTGTAGAAAGTGGTTGATGATGTTGGCACAACCTGGAAAAGTGTGATATTTTAAAACCATGCTAATCTAGGAGCTGTAGCATTAGACATCAAAATCTTCATGTTCTGGGTATTTGTCTGTGTATTCCCTTCTCTGCCTGGCAGCTCAGCATCTTGCATACAGAGTCTGTCACTGAACGTCTTCAGTGATGGTTTCAACCCCTCAGCACTGACATCAAATAGATAGTTTGTGGTTAGATGTTGACTGTGTGATGTAACAGTGTGTTCTGCATGAGGACCTCTGCTTATCTTACAATCCAAATTTTTGTTTCGTTTTTGAAAGGATTAAGACGTGGAGTCACGCTGAATGGCTGGCTCTTGTCCTTTTCCTGCCTGCCTCCTCTTGAAGGGCAGTTATGTTATGAGTACCCTTTTGCCCATTTCAGTCACATTTCACAAGGGTGAAGATGTTTCAGAGGTACTAGAGTTCAAACAAGCATGTGTGGGAAAGGCGTCCTAACAGAGGAAACAGACCCTGGAAGTGCCCAGCTGAGGGAAGGTTGCAGTGCACCTACCTTGAGTGTCACAGCAGAGAGGCTTTATAAAAACTCTAAATTGCAGGAAAAATTTGTAGCTAACTGTGGGAGAGGTGTGGATTTATGGGCTTTCTTACTGTTTCAGGAATTGTTTGTTTACAATAGGATTTTCAAACCTGATTGTGAAATCTGCACTTCATGTAAATTGATGTTTGCCAGAGTCTACAGCCAGCCAGAAATGGCTATGAGGTACTCACTCCTGTTCCTTCTAATTGCACTGTCTCCTCTGAGGCATGAATTGTAATACTTAAACATTAATTGATGATCAGGTTAACAGATTCCGCAGGAAGGTATACAAAGGATCCATGCTGGAAGAAGGGAGAATTGAGTAACAGCAAGGAAAGAAAAGTTATGGGAAAACCGCTTCAAAAGAGGAGGTGACAGAAAAATCCAGCAGAGAAGGAAAGGACTAAAGTAACACAGAGGAAACAGTGGTGTTGTGGCATTCCTTTATCCAGCTGTCTACCTTGCTCATGTAGCACGGTTGGCAAGAAGGAACATGTGCCGCTGCTGCTCATCTCAGCCACTGCATTTCACTCTGGCACCATGACCTGAATCTGCCGTGCTCCGTGGACCAGAGTGCTCAGGGACATGTTCTGTTGTGGTGGCTCTGTTGCAAGCACAGGAAATTTTGGAGAAGTATTTGTTAGGCAGCTGGGGTAAGAGTTTACACCACAGTGTGGAGGTTCACTTGTCTGTTGGAGTTCTTATCAGGAGACTATTTCATGATAAACATTATACTAAGATTCAAGCATGGTTGTGACATCTGTCATCATCATTTTTGTAGCTGTAATATGCTACAATATGGTAATAAAAGATGAATGTTTTTATTTGGTCTTTAAACTACTGGGTTTGTGACACTTTTTAGTATACTAATTAATTTAGACAATTTCGTTTTCAATTTTCATCAAAGTAGGAATTTGACTCTAATATAAAACAATTGTCAAATATGAAACACAAAAAATTCTTGAAGTTACGTAGTTGTAAAGCAGTATTTATACCAGCACAGGGAATTATTTAGTTGACGTATTATTTAGGTGGATAATTTTATTTATGTAAGTGTTCCATTTTCTTTTTACGCGTACATGTGTATATTCATCTTGCAAGTTCTAAGCTCAAAGAAACAATGAAATACGAATTTGGACTCTAGTCTTGGCAGCAGGATTTTTAGCTGTGTCAGTGTGAACACCTGATCCTGTTACTAGACAACACTGGAATATTTAGATCGGTCAGTTATGTGCTCCTGAAGCAACTCAGTTGCATTAAAACTTATACGAATGATTCTGTAAAAATGTGGCAAAAGGGGCTTTTCTCTTCAAATTTCTTGAGGGAAAGAGGTGTATAAAAGCCGTGTGGAAGGGGTAACTTTTGTTTTTGTAGCTTAGGAAGATTGCCAAAATTAAATGCTTTTAACAAATTATTTATTTCAGTAAGGTGTGCCTAATCTTTCAGCTGAGGGAAAAAAAAAATCTAGATCTTTTTTGTAGTGTAAAACCAGAAGGTTGTATTAACATGAGTAGACCAGAATAGGAACACATTTTTACCACCTCTTATAAACTTAAATTCTTTTTATGATTCCATGAGCATGGGAAGTTATAAAAGCAATATATTTGTTTTCTGAAACTGGAATTACGTAGGTTAATAAAAGCATGTGAAACACATCACAGGATGCAGTTTAGCAAAAACAACGATTGAGCAAATGTGTTTTCCCCACTCACCCTGCATTTTAGGTAGTAATTTTTCTGAAATATTAACTTGTCTCTGACTTGGGTATTCAAAAGGATACGCCGTCATACACAAGGAAGTGTGACTATATGTAGTTGTGAAGGAAAATACATTGTGAATGTTCAGTGGGGCTCAAAAAGATTGGCTTGGTAGACATACCAAATACAAAGAGAAATTAATTTTGTGATTTGGTATAATTTTCCTTACCCAGGCAGAGGTGTTTTTACTTCATACTCAAAAAATCTTTTGTCTTAGCTGCACATGATATGAATATATATGTCTTAGACTGATTAATTAGTAAAATAACACTATTTGGAAGTATTTAAAAAGTATTAACTGAAACTATCCAAATATTTCATGTATTAATAATGCATGTTCATTTGTAAAGAAATGAACAAAAAGGATTATTTAATTACACTAGTATTTCGATGCTGCTTCCTGGCTGGAAACAGTATCAAAATAATTGCATTTCAGTCTTGGTTGCAATTGAAGCAACAAATATAAACTGATTTAATATAGCTGTTTTCTTTGCTCTTAATCCTGATTCCTATGAATACATGGAAAAGTATGAATTCACGTATTCTGATAAAACATAACTGGAAGAGCAGAATTCTGCATTTCTTCGTTAAGAGAGGATTCCTTCAGTCATAGTGCATTAATTAGTGCATTAGGCTGTGAAATTCTCCATATCTTCACTAGTGGCGCAGACAAGGATAGCGAAAAAAAAAGAGTGAAAACACTAGTGAGTGCTTCTATACTGAGATTTATTTTTGCAAATTATAGATAATTCCATTAATTTTACACTTGTTCAGGAACATTGTTCTTCCTGATTACTGAATTTCCCTTTTACTTGTAATGCCTTTTGGTCACTAGGAAAGGTGATAGTTCTGTGTTGTGTGGTGGTATTGTTAATTTACCTATAGCTAAGGTCATGTTTTAGAGATTTGGCTTATATATACACCCGTGCAACATGGTTTAGTTGTATGAACCACCTTTAATCAGTGTTGTTCCTTTTCTTGAGCGAGGTGGAGGGCATTGTAAGGAAGGATCTAGCATAGTGCATGTGTGAAGGGAGAAATGGATCTTCAGGATGTTGGTGACAAATGTAAGTTGACAAGAAATTTGTTTTAAAGGTGAAATTTTGATTTTACTCAGGAAGTTTACAACTTAATCAAACTAGAGGGTAAAGCTGTTAAACTACTGCAAAGATAACCCACAAAGCAATCAACTGATACTTACTCTAGAAAGGGATAGATCAAAGCCCCTCTCCCGTGCCAGTAAAAAGTGTAAGCTTCCAAGCATGTTAGGCTGGTTATGAATCAAGCCTTTGTAAGGGAAATTCTGCCTGCCAGGTTGGATGGTAATGACAAGGTAGGACACTTCAAAACTGCAATTGTTTGCCTGCTTGCTGACATGTTTTTAGACAGTATTTTTAATATAGGGTGGCATACCAGTTTACCATGCTTTGGTTTGCATTTTGGGAGCACTCTTAGAGTGCACAAATTAGATGGCTTTTGAAGGAAACTACATCAGACAACACAGTTCAGCTGCAGCTGGTATTCAGTCACAAAACCAGCCTACAACTAATCTGGCAAGAATGCTGTGAAACCCAAAGTGTGTGTGTCAGATCCTAAGCACCAACTGATTTGTTTCACAGATTGGCTCCAGTTATCCTATCCATGTGTCAGCTGTTAGTGTGTCTCAGGAGGACTAGTTCAACATGTAACACCGCAGCAGTGTGGCCTCTGAGGCTGTGAGGAAAGGCAATAATAAAAATGGAAATGGCATTTAATAATATTATTGTTTCAGCAAGTGAAAAACTAAACAAAAAAACCCATCTGCGTTTGTCTGTGCTTTGTTTTTTCTGCCCTTTTCCATTGAAATGGATTGCATCAGTGGGTTTTTTTAGTTTATTTTAGTAATTTGGGAGGATGTGTATTTATAAAATGTGAAAATTGGGAAAATACAACTGTACTCAATTCAAAGAAAATACACTTTCCTATTCCACTGTGTTTCCTGGGCTTTGATTCCACTAAACTGAAATAAACCCCTCATCTGGCTAATGTTAAATGTGTTGATTTGTAGAAAGCTCAAGCTCTTTTAAAAATAAAAGTTGAGAAATTTAATTAAGGGGCTTCCGTGGCAAACACAGATTCTTATCCCTTCATTAAGAAATTAGCATTTACGGTGATATTTATAAATCCAGTAGTATAGCTTTTTTCTTTAACTTGATGGGGGATATAAGCAATAAATGTTCAACTGGTTTGAACATGATTAAATAAAGGTTACATGACATATCATTTTGAAGGGTGAAATCCGCAATAGTTCAGTTTTACACCTAACTTTCATTAGATTTGTGAAGATTTTTGTATAGTCATTGATGGTTTAATGTTTCCAAGATAATTTTCAGTAACAGATAAAAAGCAAATCTTGATTTCATGTTGTGTTCTTGTAAACACACCTTAGTTGCTGAACTTTCCACTTTGTAAAGGTGTATTTCATCAGCTATGAGAAATTCGTGTTTTCTGTGCCTGTATCTCTTTGCTGGAAGGGGGTTAATGTAAGGCACTGCTAGGTTGTGTAGCTGTATAGCTTTTACACTGATACAATGCAAAAAGTGGTAAATCCTAGTACTACTGCAATATTATTAGCGTTTTGGACTTCTGCTGTGCCTCTGTTCCTTCTCATTTCTGGGTAATGACCTTGTGTGCTTCCCCTCAGAAGGACAAGGGAAATTGGAGGTGGAGGTACTGACCAAACTTACTGATGTCTCCTTCTGTCCCCTATATAATATCAAAGCCAGGTTGCAGTGTGGGGACTGAACACCTGTTGTATGTGTTATTAAGTGAGCCCCCCAAAGAAGAGGGATTTATTTGGGGATTTTCCCCAGCGATCCCATTTAAGTGGCAGAGGAATCAATTATCTGAAGTACCTCAGCATAGAGCACAGCCTGAAATTTCCTGAGTCTAGTTCCCAAGTCCAGTAAGTCCGACTTGGCTGATGAAAAGAGAGACACTCCCACTTCTGCCTTAAACCTCTGCTGTCCTCATGTCCAAGAGGTGATATAGTACCGTAATAGTTGGTGGTCCTGCAGTGCTCCCCCCCTGCATCTGTATTTGCATGATGGAAGAGTCAGCTGAGACTGATAACATGTACTGTAATCACAGCTGGGAAACATTTTGAAGCAAGGGGTAGTTAGGTTTTAAAATAGCTTTTATGGGTCAGTTGTGAACATGCATTTTAGTGTAGTCTCCCTGTGTTTCTGCTTTTGCAACCAATACACTGTGCACAGTATAAATGATCACTTTGGAGGGAGAGATAGATCCTGTATGACAGACAAAAAGAGAGCTGTAAAGGGAAGTCTGAGTAGCTCGAGGGTTTTATATTGGTGTAAAACATCCCTGCTGGTTTGTACTAACATTCATAAACAGCTGCATTCAAACATAGATGATGCAGTGCTTTGAAATCATGTGAAAGTCTGAGCCTTGAATGAAGCACCTTTGAATAATTGGAAAACCATGACAATCTTGTAGTATCTCAGCATGTCTTTCTTATTGCCAGGTTGGATCTTTATTGTGCTAGAAAACTAAATACAGTGTTCAGGTCTGTACAAACAGAAACATCAATGTTTGTATCATAATATTTTCCTTTCAAATATAGAATAAAGCAGCTACTCCACCCTAGCTTCGAAAAGAGAAGGAATTTCCTTAAGCCTGCTCTTGAATTTATTTTTAAAGAAGTAGAGATTTTAACAATAGTATAAAAGGCCGCCACAGTTCCTTCTTTTTCCTGGTTTATTTGTAATACTCACCTTGCCAGAGCTTGTGGGTGCATTTAAATAAGGCTGCAAAACTAAATATTCAGAGTCACAGAGTGCTTTAATCTTAAATGAGGGTTTATACCCCTTTTCCTCACCACTATAATCTCCATTTGAGAACAGCTTCTAAGTAATAAGCCCTGCAGCTAAATCCCCAGTAACGGAGAGGCTTTATCAAACTGGGTAATTGGAGGGGATGTGACTGGTGAAAGCAGCTGGGGCTGTGCTGTGAATGGAGAAGAGCTGTAGTGTCTCAAGTGTGGAGTTTTGCTATCTTTTGCCCTGTTCTAGTTAAAGTTGGTACCTCCTAATGGGCCTTTGAGCATGTGCTTCCAGTTTCAGAACTGCTGAGGTAGTTTCTGTAAAGTTCTGCAGTACCAGGGTCATACCATGGCAGATGCCACGTTGTATACATTTTGATACAGTTCTAGTTTTCATTCTGTTCCACTTCTTCCTGTCTGTAGTTAATCTGTGCAATCCTGTGTGCTGTTTTTAGTGCACTCTGTGATTTTGATTTAATTTAATTATTGTGATAGCCTATGTAAGGGCTATTTGCTATATCTTTGGTGTAAAGAAAGAACTTGTTGGGAGGGAGTTGCACCTGGTTTTAAGGTTCTTTGCTGTATATTATGTGCTATTTTAGCTGCAGTTAGACTTGCTGGAATATTCATGCTCATGTATTAGTCCCATAGGAGAGAGAGAGAGAGAGATAGATAGATATCAGTTTTGTTGTGTGCAAAAAGTTGCATGTGTTTCCATTTCTCTAAAAGCAATCAGTGTAAGAGCTCATAGAAAGCTGGGGGTTTTTTTGTTCTCTGAATTTTCCAGCATAGAGGTTTTTCTGTCTCTAAATAAAAAAGAAAACAACACTTTCCTTTGAAACCCAGTGTTTACTGCTCCAGTTCAGTCAACACCCACAGAATAACCAAAGTTACTTGCTCTGGCTTCTTTTTGAGGATCAGACCCAACAGATTTTTTTGGGCAAAGGCTGCAGCCTTTGTAATGCACACCATCAGTAGCTGTACTGCATTGTCTTTTAGTTTTACAAAGTTCAAGGTGTTTAGCAAAGCACTTTGTACAGCTTGTGTTTTCAGTGTAAGTGGAACAGACTTATGAACAATCTGCATCTCTTAATTTCTTCTGAAGTGTGCTTTACAGAATGCAAGTTAGACTTGTTAGAAGGAGCTTGCCAGTGGGCCTTGTATGACCTGCTTTGCATCCTGCATTAGTGCAAGTGCTATTAAAGTAATTCGACTCTGAAAATAATAAGTACAGAACATCAAAACAGTGTAATTGCATGAAAATATGTGAAAATTATATAACTTTGAGATGTTTTTGGACAGAACATATTTGGAAACATCTCTAAGGTAATTTTTAGTTGTAATCAGTGTGTTTTGCAGGGGTTTTTTATGGATGGTTGATTGGTTTTGATCATTTATCCTTGCCAAAAATTTCTTTTTCCTCAGCAGCTTAAATTCACTGTTGCCACTCTAATATTTTGCTACTTTTGATTTTCTTCTAGGGCGCCAATGCCTCAGCTTTGGAGAAAGAGATTGGTCCGGAACAATTTCCAGTCAATGAGCACTATTTTGGTTTGGTTAATGTGAGTTTCAGACCGTAACTTACTGCTTTGAAAGGACAGGGAATGGGTTTGTTAAATAACAAGACTGTAATGATGAGTGAATACTTAAAAATATGAAAGATGTAGTCACTGGATATTCATTCTATTGAAATGTGTTTCAGTACTTAGGGTATTCATTGAAATATGCTACTGAATTGTTGAGATGGGCTTTCTATTGAATACTTCATTTCATTTTATTGGTTGTAGGGTAACTTTTACATCATTTTCATGTTACTAAAATGTCTAAATCTTAAGAAGGCTATTTAAAATATGTAGTTTGTTGTTCATAATATGCCAATGAAGTAAAATAAATACATAAAAAGAAAAAAAATCTTGTGAAAGACTATTGATGATATGAAGTATTTATGTCTGCTATTTGTATTAAGATTAAAAAAAAAAAACATAGCCCAAAGGGGAAAGCAGTGGTGGAAAAAAAAAACCTGGATTGTTTAAATCAATAATTGGTTTTAAGGAATGACATAAACTTTAATTTCTGGTATTACTGATGAAAAACATATTTTGTTAGAAATTGCATTGTACTGATATGAAATATTATTCCCTTTATTGGGGCTTCAGAAACTACATAGTTTGAGCAAGCTGGTCTAACAAGAGCTATTGTCTGGCTTTTCTTAATGAAACTGATTATTTAAACGTTGTCTTGGTGGCTGGAACGTGTCTCTACCTCCAGGTGCTTAGCACTGACCTGGTTCAAGAGTCTCCAATCCGAGCATGCACTGTGGAGTCTGTAAACACTGATAAGCTGACTTCCATGCATCTCAAAATACCACCACTTAAATTTAAGTGATTTCTTTTCCTTTCTCATGAAAGCTGAAATACCCTCCAAATGCCGCGTTATCAGAAGAGGAAATTCAGGAGTTTCACTGTTCATACCTGTCAGTTCTGCAGCTGAGCTTAGGCTTTCCATTTTTCCAATAACAGGTTTTTGCAAATCTCTTACTCTGTTGACAGATAAACTGTTTTTTCCCAATTTCTTGTCCAAGTCCAGAGAGGATTTAAGACTTAACAGTGAAATTGTATTGCACACCTAAGCTTGAAGTTTTTTTACATAGTTTGTACCCTTAAGAGGAGGCTCAATAAAGGACAGTCCTCCTAATATGTAATGAATATCAACAAGTTCTGGCTTTTTGTACTCAAGAGGGAGTAGAAATTTGAGGGAATATGTGTCATTCAGCCCTCAACCATGCACATAAGAGACAGACAACTACAATATATCAGAGTGCTTTTAACTTTCTGTTTACTGCAGGAATTTTGCTTATTTTAGCTTCAAACAATAAAATTTTATGGACTAAAATTTTCTGCATTGTAACATATAATAAAATGGGATCTGTTATATTTATGGCACACTGGTGCTGGTTTTCAGGTACAGTGGTTAGCTAAGGAAGTTCAGTGATGGTGATGCCTGAATGGTTTTAGATCTGTTCTGCAGGTTGTGTTTACTAACACAGCACATATACACCATGAATGTGTAATAAGCCCGCAGCATGTAAATCTGCCAGGAAGAGTGAAAGTAACAAATTGTGGCCAATGACTGGAAAGAATGACAGAGATAATGATGATGAAAAGAAATACTAGATAATTAGATAATAAATTAGTACTATTAGATTGAGAAGCAATAGAAATCACAATTTTTGCCTTCATTGATTTCTCTAATTTTTGGTAGCAATTACAAGAAGTGAATCTCCTAGATGTTCATTAACATTTACTGCTAAATTTTTCTAATTTGTTCATTGATTTTGTTTGTCCTAGCTTTGTCCAGAGTAATAGAAAAAAGTGAAATGATGTGTAAGTCAGTAGCTTTCTTCTAACTGTGTGATAGCTAGCCATTTGAGGTGTCTGGAATACAGAAAAGCATTTTAGATAAAGATGACAATCCTGAAACAGAGCTCTGTCAATTTATCCAGAGGCAGCATAAAAGAAGCGGAGGCAGAAGCACTGTCTTATCTCTTTTCCAGCTTTGTGGTAGAATCTAGGGATTGTTCAGAGGATCTGCTGAAAAAACAGTTTGAGAGGTAAAAGAAGGCCTAAGAAAGGGCAATTATGGGAAACATATGGATGACCAGATGGTTGATGGGAATGGAAAATTCATCTTAGAGGGGCAATACCATTCACTAAATCAGCAGGAAATATGTGAGATATGTGGTAAAATGAAAGTGTTAGTAGTGTGATGTCCCATGCATATGGACACCCAGGATCATCAAGTCTGCTTATCATTCTTCTTTCCCTCTTCAGTGCAGTAATGCAAACTAGTCAAATCTATGTGCTTCACAAATTAAATCAATCATTTTATCCAGTGAGCATGAAATAAGATATTTAATCTCAAAGAGCTGCTCTGGGAGCTTTTCAGCAGTTTACCAGACTTGTAGAGCAGAAGGTTTGGTTATTCAGTCCCTTGCAGTGGATCCGTGTGTTTTGTAGAAATCCTATGCTAATGGAGTGGCCCATGTCAACAAGGAGAAGTTGTTAGAGCTGCCAGTACATCAGAGCTAGGAGGAACCCTAGAGCTGCACAAAGACAGTGTTTCAAGCAGATCTAAGTTCTTGTAAATCCCTTTGTTGAATGGAGTTTAACAACCACATTTCTTCCCAGCTGTATGTGCATCAGAAGAGTAAACTATAAGTGTTCATGGATGTGCAGTGGTTTTGTTGCAGTGTCTTTGTTTTCCCTACTGTCTCATTCTTCTTATTTCCATATAGGTTTAGGTGCTGTAACTTTGATTTCAGAATTTAAAAGAAAAAAAAGGGGGGGGGGGTGTAAAATGTAGAGAATGCAGTATTTTTGTGAAAGGAAACAGTCTGATTTCTCAGAATTTAGTACAGAAGAACAGTATGAACTGATAATAAGAGAAAATGTGGATTTCTTTGCATCTCTTAGAAGTACACAGTGTAAGATGGTCTTTCTTATATTTTTTACTGCTCTTCTGAAGCTGGCTGGCCAAGCATGAAGTTACACAGTGCAGGGCTTGCATTCCCAAGTGTTGTGGCTCTGAGGCAGTGCTGGCTGGAGTGGGGAGGAGTCGTAGCAGAGCCCAGTGCTGGAGACCCAGGATTAGAAAGCAGAGTATAGGTGTCGAGTGGGTGGTGGGAGGATGGGGAGACTGCAGCAAGGTGTTGGGTGTTTCTCTGTAGTGGAGTCAAAGATGGGAACTAAAGTAATAATGGTGGTAAGACCAGAATGTATTCATTTATCAAATTGAGTATTTGCATCGTCTAGAAGCTTCCCAGCCTTTTCCCCCATGTTGTTTAGTACAGGTGCCATTTTAATTTTTTTAATGATTGGAAGCATTTATTTTAAAAATATTTTGAGTTTTGAAGTGATAAAGACTGATGCTTTAGAGATAAAACAAATGTGAACTAATTAAATTTTCTTCAGGAGTTTGCTTTCAAACATTCTTCTATTGCCTGCTGTGTTTCTGAATTTGGTCAGAGAAAGCCTTTTATGAACTTAATCTGGTTGCTTTTATTTCATACTCGCAGGCATGTAGGTTAACATACATTCATATTAAATTAATCTGAATTTTGTTCAGTGTTCTGAGGTCTTCATATTTTGTTTGTCTCTCACTGCATGGTTGCCTTCCTAATTAATTTATTATCAGACTGCTCCTTTTTAAAATTGGAATCTCATGAAATTTCTAATTTGCTTGCTTTTCATCTTTTGACACTTGCTGTAGAAATTTTAGCACTTTTCCAATTTGATTAAACTTTAAGAACTTTCTTAACCTTTTAATGTAGTTCTCTTTTTATGGCAGTTTCTAATTATAAACTCAAAAATAGCTTACAATATTAAATGCTTTGTCAGAAGCTACTGTGTGATTCATCAGCTTCCTTTAAGGTAAAAAGCCCTAGTTTTTCTCTTAAGTTCATTGACTTGTTTGTGGATTTGGACCACAAAGAAGCTAATATAAGCAGTTTCCTCGCCTAAATAAAGAAAAATAATGTATTTTAAACTCATCACTTTTTAATATGGATACCTTAATGACATCTTAATATTTTTTTTAAATATGCTTCTTACTTATTCTTTGAGTGTGTCTTGGTTATTTAGAAAGTAGTTCTTCAAATTCCATTAGTTTAAAATAGAGGAAAGTAATTAATTTTTAAGTTTTGTAATGAAATTGCATTTTTGCAATGCATCTTGTTTGTCTTAATTGGGAGAGAGCAAAAAGTAGTTACCTCCCTGTTATTCCTAAGATGTGAAGGCTTTTAGCTCTTTTTCTCTATTGAAGGAACCTGCTCTTAAAATAGCTCTAAAGGCTGTCTTTGCCACATAAGTTTCCCCATCACAGTAATGAAGTCTCGGAATTTGCTATCTGTATGTGCTGCTGTCTTTATATAACGTAAATCTGAATGTTATTTCCACATTTTGCAGAATGTGTGTCGTAAGTACATGCTTCCATTTGCAAGTTGCGTGACTGCAGCTGAAAGATTGGATTACTTGCTGAGGGCCTTGTAAAGATGTTTCCCACACTTTCAGTGTTGGATAATAGGTTTCACTGGAGGAGGGCAGCATAAGATTAGAATGGCAGCATAAAATTAGAATGGCTTTATCCACTGACAGCTCACAACGCCTTCACAGATGTGATGGGGACGTTTGCAGTGTCGGGGTGAGCTGCAGACAGTGTCAGTGATCTCAGGTGCCTGAAGGAGTCTGGGGAAGGGGGACATCTGGAGTGTCCCACCTGTAGTGTCCTGGTACAAAGTGGGTTACAGATGCTTTTCCTGCTGACTCTGCTTTCTCCTTTCAATCCAGTGGCTTGCCTCCTTCAAAGTGTGCACATCCAAATTGTGCTCTCCTTTCCTTGCAATCTTGATTTCAAGCTACCAACTGCCATAGCTTTGAATCCTGAGCAAACCATGTCACATTGGCATTCAGGAGTTTCCTTAAATCAATCTTGTCACCCTGGAACAAGAACTGAAAATGTGGGAACTGGTTACAGTAGTTATTTCTGACTTCAATGGCAGCTATTAAGATTTGGAGAATCTAATTTCTGTAGTGTCTGACTGTATTTTCAGCTGAATTTCTTCACAGTTCAAGGTCATGCTGTGCCTGTTCTTTGCTGTTGTGGCTGATGTGTGGTAGACAGAGAGATATTTTTACCTGGGCATATTTTGGTAGCTGTGAAATTGGGGGTATTTGTTTGAACATTTTGACCCAAATAGATGTAAAATATTACCAGTAAGTTAAAATTTAAGTGAGACAAAATTAAATAGTATTGTTCAAATTTACCAAGGTTTTTTGTGCATTTACCTACTTGGTAATCCTTTGTGTGATATTAATATGGTTTTTCTACCTTAAAGTCAGGAAGAAACATCTTGCAGAAAGTTGGCCCCTGCTTATGCACTCTGTTATAGTTTGGAATTAATTTTACCCCTCTACCATAATACAATGCAAACTAATAGATCTGTCTTTTGTTTTGTAGTTTGGGAATACGTGCTACTGCAATTCGGTTCTCCAGGCACTTTATTTTTGTCGACCATTTCGAGACAAAGTCTTAGCATACAAGAGTCAGCCAAGAAAAAAAGAGAATCTCCTTACATGCTTAGCAGATCTCTTCCACAGTATAGCCACCCAGAAGAAAAAAGTTGGAGTAATACCTCCCAAGAAATTTATAACAAGATTACGAAAAGAAAATGGTAACTTTTTTTTCTTTTTCTTGTGTAATAAATGCAGCAATTATGATTTAATTCTGAAGTTTACGTAGTGGAATACCTATATATTTGTTACACATAGAAAGTGTTCTTGGTGCTGTAGTATAAACAAGAGGTGGCCCCAGGATAAGGGTGTAACCCTGGAGCAGTTTTGAGAGAGAATCCTTGTGTCTCTCTGTCCCCTCATGTAGAGCTAAAGTGTATTGTCATATTGTCACTGGCTGCTTATGAAATTTCTTGCTAGTTTTGTTTCTCTGTGAGTTTTAAATTTGTAATCAAAATTCGCTGTAAGACCTTTGTTTTAAAAAAATACTTTTTGAATGGAGGAATCAGTCTCCCAGATTGAATGTGTAGAAAGACTTGTCCATAAGAATCTAGCTTAAAACCCCCCACCATTTTTAAATTGATTTAGAATTTATGCAATATGCAATTTGACCTACTTTTTAAAGAATTAATTAATTTTAAAACCACTAAGTAGTTTTGGCAAATTGTTTTTTAAATGTCATTGTTATCCTAAATTTCAAGAGATTTCTAGGGATTTTTCACATTTCTTGTTTCTTCTCTGCAGGGCTAATTGGTCAGAATGTTTTAGTAAATGATTTGATGTTAAAATAGAAATGAAGCCTTGTAATCTACTACTCAGTTTGGATGCATTTTTATAAAACTACAACTTTTTTTTCCCTTAAGAAGTAATTACTGTATTTAAATAAACTGTTTGATGTACTGTACTTAACACTGCTGCGATAGATATGTTCACACTATTGCAATCTTTCCAAGGCTATGAATGGAGACTTAAAAAACATTTAAATGGTATGATGACTATCTCTGTCGTAAAAACAAGAAATAAAATATTATAATGACATTCCTAGTTTGACATGGCTGTTCCAGCAAATGCACACCGTGAGTTGTAATGTTATTGTTAAAAAAAAAGCTCTTGGGTGCGGTACTTGCCTGTGCAGCATAGGAAACTCAAATTCCCTTCTTTGGCACTTCTACTCAAGTAAGTGTGCTTGTGTTTGATACAGGTGCAGAAACAGTTCATTATAACAAATGCAGAGAATCATTCAGATGGAAAGCAGAAAGCAAACCACAGGAGCTATTAAGTTCATTTTAGAAAGTGTTCTTTGTAATGTGTAATTATGTCACGCCGCTAAAATTCTGCACAGGGCAAGGCAGTTGGAAAACCTTCAGTAGAGAAGTCACATATGGAAGTTCAACCCTTGTTTTCTTTTTGGGTCTCTTTTAATGATGATACTCTCACCTTTTGTACAAATAAATAGCTACATTCAGGCTGCAATTACATGGGTATCATATATGCTATTAAGTACTTATTGTGAAGGTATATAATTTTGAGCCTTAAAGAAGTTTAAGAATCGGGTAGGTGTGCAACACCAATCTAGAGTGTCTTCCAGTTTGTATCCAGCTATAACTGATAACTGAGGACATAGTTTTAATGTATTCCAGACTACAAAGCTGCTGCTCCATCTTTTATTTTCAATGTCTGAATACAACATGCATGTATTATACATCTCTGAACTGGAGAGGAACTTTTCGCAAGGGTGTGTAGTGACAGGACAAGGGGAATGACTTTAAACTGAAAGAGGGCAAGTTTAGATTAGGTATTAGGACGAAATTCATGCTGTGAGTGTGGTGAGGCACTGGAACAGGTTGCCCAGAGAAGCTGTGGATACCTCATCTCTGGAAGTGTCCAAGGCCAGGTTGGATGGGGCTTTGTGTAACCTGGCCTTGTTGGAAGGTGGCCCTGTCCGGAGCAGGGGGGTTGGAACTCAATTATCAATTCTGTGTTTCTCTATTAATGACCTTAAAGTTTAATTGGCTGGGAAGCAGCTGCTGTCTTGAAGTCAGCTCAAGGTATACTGTTAATATTTGCACGAAGTTCTTCTAATTGTAAAATGAGCAATCTGTTGTAGTTTTCATTTTGCTGTAATTAATGCTAATTACTGACTGGGCACATAGCCCTGAGGGGCCTGTGATACTACACTGTGAAGAACCTCTGAAGTCTTTTATCTCAAGAGACTTGTAGCTCTTGTTCTGCCTTGATTTACTTGATCAAATAAAGACCTTGCAGTTGGCTAGATTGAATTTACTCGTCTCAAAAATACTGTAGTAGTTCATTAAGTAAACTACATGGTTCATACTCTTGCCTGACCTATTGCACTACTTAACCTCTCCAAATTACCTAGATTAGCATCACGATTTCCCTACTTAGCTAATAACCCTGGACTTTTTTTCTATTTCTGTTTATTTCTGGGTGCCATCAGGTAAGTGACAGTAAAGCTGCCATGGAGTCCCTGTATGCATTTCAAAACTTGAGCTTCACTGAGTATCTTTTTCATTCATCTTTCCACTCCTGTACTGAAGACATGTCTCTTAGAACATTCTTGGACTGCCAGCAAAGTGAAGTACTTGCACAATAAAAGACTTCTATGATATTAGCTGAGGATATAGAATGCTTTTTAAATAGGCAGGTACATTTCCTCTTAGCAGTTCCTGGTCAGACAGAAAAGAAGTAATTATTAAATCCGTGTTATCCCAGACATTGACCTAAGCTTGGCAGAGATACCATAGCCCCTGTAGGAGATGCAGTGTCATCTGGAGGCTGGACAGGATGACCCATACAAGTTCAGGTGGCACTCCACGTACACCTGTGTTTAGGCAGTTGAATTGTGCCCTGGTTTTCTTGCAGTCTTCTGGTAATTTCCAGTGATTTCTGCCAATGCAAGCTGACTTGCTGTCCCCTCTCCCCACCCCGTTTTTTTGACTTAGTTTATCAAGTAGGCATTTTGGGTTGGTGTTGTATTGCCATGAATGATTCAAGATGTGAAATAAAGGACTGGTTTTGAAATATGACGCTCTTAAATTAAAACTTACCTGTAGTACAGCACTAACCAATCAATTGCAACACCTTCTGCTTTATCTGGCAGAACTTTTTGATAACTACATGCAGCAGGATGCGCACGAGTTCCTGAACTATCTGTTAAATACCATTGCGGACATCTTGCAAGAGGAAAGAAAACAAGAGAAGCAGAACGGGCGCCTGCCTAATGGCAACGTGGACACTGAGAACAACAGCCCGCCAGACCCCACCTGGGTGCACGAAATCTTTCAGGGAACATTAACTAATGAAACCAGATGTCTTACCTGTGAAACTGTAAGTCTTCATGTGAACTCTGCCGTGTTTCCGAACGGCATGCTTCACGATTCATTTATCCCAGCAGCCTGACAGATTAGATTAGTTTCTTTCTTTAGTGATCTTATATTTGTGGGGATATTTGCAGTTTTTCCTTCTTAGTGAGAACATTCTAGCAGCTGGTGCATGAATTGTAGGAAAAGACACGTGTTCAATATTAGGAAAATTCCCAGTTGGATTTTTTTTGTCAGTGTGATCATAATCACCTTCAAAGTTTAGAGCAGAAAATTCTAAAGTGATGCATTCTTAAACAAAATAAAAATCTGTAATTTGAGGGTTGTGAGGTTCTTCTCAAATTTAATGTCTTAATAACTGAATGTCATGCTTAGTGATACATCCCATAAGTAAGTATTGTCAATCAGTTTCCATGGATTCCTAGTTTTTAAATTTAAAGCCATTGAAATCAAGATGGTTGGCTTTTGGCACTAGGATAGTAGACTGGGATTCTCAAAAAACATACCTGCACGTTCACAAAAAGTAATCCTTTCCTAAATGTCTGTCCAGAGGAATTCTTCTAGTACTACACCCTGAAAAATAAACTCTTTCTCTGAGTATGCTATACAGAAATATTCTTTGAGAAGTTCTACAATAAGAGATAGAATGTATTTCCTAAAAACTTAAAATTGAATTTTACCAGCTTGAGAAAGAGTAAAAGCAGCACAGTTTGAAAATTACAGTAATTCTGTCATCTCTATTCCTTAGAGATTGTAAAAAAGCTAAATGACTGTGCTCCTATTTTCTTTACCTGAATTAGATAATGCAGATATGTCAGCATGACATCGGAAAGGAGGAATTCATCAAATCTGTATATTTCACATGCAATTTCTCAGTCTTCTAGAAATACCCACCTCTTTTATTTCAAAGAAAGAGCTTCATAATGTCATGTATAATGTAACTGCAGACTATGAGTTATTTAGGTGGTGATTCCAAGTTACCACATTTTCTTTTCTGGCAGATTTCCCCTCCCTAATAAGTATTTCTTGTCAGCTGTCAGTTGCTTCTCTTCTAGTTCTTGAACTGGTTGTTGTTTTTTTTTCTTGAAACATGAGTTTAGCTTAAGTCTTTTGACACAACTGACATCATTGCCTTTCCTCACTGTGGCATAATGGATTGCTGCTGTCAGGATTTTGATCTAGGTACCGTCCTTAATGCAATTTTAAAACACTGATATGCTCTTTGCTGGCATATTTTATTAGGTATCAGGCCTGTCACAATTCTGAGAATTCTACTAACACTGCTCAGGTTTTTTTTTCCTATTAGCTATTGCTAATAGAAATATTCAGCTATTGCTGGACAAGATGATAATCAAAGTAATCTGGAAACTATTTTATCAGTTTCTGTCTTTTTAGTATATCAGCTTGTGTCTAAAACACAGTGATCTGAAAATGAGCACTTAGAAACACATTTGGGCACATTAATAGGTAATATCACTGTGAAAAGTGTTTTATTTTCAAATATAGTGAGTATATATGATTGGTTTTATGTTTATTAGAAGCTGTTGGCATTTAGATTATTTCTGTGTTTAGAAATATAAATTAAAATGTTAGGACTACTTGGAAATAGCTCATGTAGAAGATGAATTACTGCTTCTTAATGACACGACAATAGCCCTAGTATATTTTTTAATTTAAATTGGAAATTTATTGCATATGTAAATATATAAAGCATATCATATATCTTTGCTCAGAGTGACAATGGTTATCTTCTAACTGGACTAACCTACTCAATGTTCCTAAAATGAGCAAAATATTTATTCTAATTTTAGTTGTCCTGGTTATGGAAAAGAGCATCTTTCCAGGATACGCTGTTTCATTAGCCCGTCTTAACGATAAAAATTGAACTGGCTCAAGATGTATCCTCAGTCTAAGTATGAACAGTGGAGTATAAGGAACATAGATATGATGCTTTAACAAAGATTTGTGTTGTGAATCAAGCTACAGTCTTAAATGAATATGTTACAAAAAGGATTGTAAGTTGCCTTTACATGCTTTAATGTGATTCCTCTTTGTAATGCTTTCACCCTTCCTCGACAGAGGCAGAATGATGAAGTGAATGTAAATTTTATGGCTAATTTATAGAAATTATCTAGAAGTTAATTGGTTTTACCTATTTCTCTCACAGTTTAAGGAAGAATAACAGTAAATCAGAAAATAATGTAATTGGCTTCATTAAGATTAAATTTCAACATCTAAATGTGACCAGTACTTCTACAGAGAAATATAGGAAATTGTCAAAACCACCATATCAATCTCCAGGTGATGGTCTTGCTCTTGGGTTCAAATGACTCTACAAGGCATACAATTCTTTGGCTCAATCCTGCTTTGGACTGAGAGAAGGCAATAAGGAAAATCTCAGTGTCCTCTCTTTCATGAGTACTATAGAACCTTTAACTCTGTCTGATTTTCATTTCTCTTTTTTTTAAAACCAAAATAAGTCGCACATTTTGTTTCAGCTTCTTTAAAAACTGCTTTCTGTCTTAGAACACATGGGAGTCTGTAGCTGAAAGAGCTCTTTGCCAGTGCGCAGATTCGCATTGCCAGTGAAATTCCCAGCTGTAAGAAATAATGGATTCTGTGAGTGTCAGCCTTCTGAGCTTTCTGTTCTGCACAGCTTTGGTCATCAGAGTACAGCTGAGCTGTGTGGGTGCAGGTGATGTCCTTGACGTGAGAACAGCACACCATCCTCTTCAGCCAGAGCACTGGAACATCCAAATTCCTCACTATTACTCAGATGTTCCTGTTAGGAGCACTCAGACAGCTTTTTGAACGCATCAGGGCTCGATTCTGCAGGTGATGAGGTTTTCTGATCATGCCCATCTTTTTTTCATTCTACAGATGATTGAAGAACATAGCATTGGTGGTCGTAGTCTAAGAAGCTCAGTGATGTTTATTTGAAACAGAACCTTTACAGGAGGGGGGACTCGTAAGACTGCAGAGTGGCTTTTAATTTTTTTTTTTTTTTAATTTAAACTTTATGAGTTGATGTTAGAAAAATCTGTTCAAATACTAAGGCTCGAAGAATCTTAAAAATTAGGGAAAGCAATTAATGAACTACCAACATAAATGGAAAAAAATCAACCTGGCTGTTCTTGCAATAAGGCCTTTAATGGTTCCTCATGATCTTAAGTGCACAATGGACTGGCTAGCTGGAGTGTGGTTTTTTAAGGCCATATTGTCACAGAGAATGGAAATTGTCCTTTTGTGAACTTCCGATTTCAATACCAATCTCTTTTTAACCAAGTACAGCACATCCCTTCCCTCCTCTCCATATCCTCTCTGCCCTTACAGCTTCTGCGTGGGATAAAGCTGCCTGTGAAATCTGTATTGTTTTGCAGAATTTTCTTTGATTAGACCAAAGGAGGAAGAATTATCTAATTGCGTGTCTGAATAACACTGATCACATGACTCCCTAATTCCAGCTGTCCTAGCTGAAGACTGCAGCAGCAGAGTATTTTCTAGAACTGATTTTTTTTTTCCTGAGCCATTCTTAATCCTCAGTTATAAGGACTTCCACCAGTCATTAGAGTCATAGAGAGTAATAAAGAAAAAAAGTAAGGTCTGATAATCCCAAGAGTGATTGGCAATGGGATATTTTGAAGAATTGTCCACACAACTAAACCATAGTACATCCCTGGATTCAGGAAATGGTGCAGCACACTGAAGATGCAGGTGGCTTTTTTCTTCCCATTCTAAACATTTTGAAAGATTTCCATATGTGTTCTGTCATCTCTCTGAAAGTGAGCATCTGAATATTGCAGTAGAAATGATTTGTACTGACATAGTGGCGTTTTTTTACATGCACACTTAACTCTTGGAAAGACTAGGTACAGAACAATGGGAGCCCAGTCCTCTCACAGAAGCTTTCAACTTAAGTTTCATGAGTTTTTGGACTTGCCTTATGGTATTAATTCTCAAAAATACTTGTCTTGACCACCTGCTTTTTTCTTTTTTTCTCCAAGTATGCTGCCCTTAGGAGCTGTGTGTTTCTCATCTCTTGATTATCAGAGAGCAACTTTACTTTTTTTTTTTTAATCCTGAGTTGAATTTCCGAAAGGAACATAAATCTCATATGTTTAAAAGATCATCTTACATTACTTCTCCTGTAGCCATTTCACTTTTCCTGCTTTCAGTCAAGAAACTGCAGCCAGATATATTTTCTAAAAGCCTTTACTTTTGTATCTAGGCAGAGGATATTCTCATGAGTGTCATTGAGTATCTTTAGATACAGAGAGGAGACACTAGCAGACAAAAGATTCCACATTACTGTTTTCTAAAACTTCAGTGATATAGTTGGTTTTCAGGGCAGCTGTGGCTTTTTTCATCATTTGTCAGGATTTGTGGTGGAATTTACTTTCTGCTTCTAGAATATTCTGTTTCACTTGTTATTCTTACATTTTTGTGAGAATTGGCTACTATTCTGCCTCTATCAGACCAAGCCCCAAGTTCTCATTTGCCAAATTTACTGTCTTCTGTTCCTTTAAGAGTATGAATCTAACCAGGAAGAAGCTTCAAAATATTCGTGCTGTTTATTAGGTTCATTATGGCATGCAAATACATAACTTTCAGTTCAAGGGAGTCAGAGGAGAGGAACAGAAGTGAAAGCGCTCAGCAGAAGATTCTGTTCTTTTGAAAAATGTGACGTGTAGAAGAAGCTTGGCATTAATATTGTTGATCTGAAATCACAGCGTAATGACAACTAGCATTATCTACACCCAGAGATTCAGACACACTGCCCCATTCCTGAGCGAAATCAGAAACTATAGCAAATCTCTGAAATAGAAAGGCCACTTGCAAAAATTTCTAAAAGGATGTTATAGGGTAAAAGATGCATTCTGTCAATAAAAGTGGTACTGAAAAACAGAGGTAAACTAGTATAATTTGTTTTAACTATGTTCTGTTGGTTCTTCTTTTCATGCAAGGTAAGCAGCAAGGATGAAGACTTCTTAGACCTTTCAGTTGATGTGGAGCAGAATACTTCAATCACTCACTGTTTAAGGTAGACATAAAAATCCGAATTTTTGAAATTTGCCTTCACCTGTTGCCCAGAAAGCAGGAAGTAAAACTAAAAGCTGACAGTTCTATCTTACGTAGATACAGGTGTATAAAGTTATGTTCATATGGTACATTTATGTGGCTATTTCATATAAAAAGCTAGCATTTACAGCTTTCTTTTTTTGCCCAGGGGTTTCAGCAACACAGAAACTCTGTGCAGTGAATACAAGTATTACTGTGAAGAATGTCGCAGTAAGCAAGAAGCACATAAAAGGTACATCCCACTTAGGGAAGGAGAAAAACAACCCATGCTTTTAATGAAAATACTCTGGTATTTCCTTTCATGTGCATGTGTCAAGGAGAGAACACCCTTTTCCCCTTAATTTTTCTACTCTTCTTCCACTTAAAAGTAACTTGCCTGCATTCCTCTTGCAAGAATTCAATGTGTCTATTTCCATGAGTAATGAGAATCCATGTAATGCATTTAGGGACTCCTTTGATCATCATTTATTTTACAGATGAGAAAAGGAAGGGTCTTAAGACCAAAAATAAGTTAAAAAGCCAAGTTAAAACAAAATGTCAGTGACTAATCAAAGATAATAAGCAATGTTGAAAAGTCATTGATTGCATGTGACTTTTTAAACTTAGTTTTGTTTTGAAGATAAAATAATTTTTCCATTTGCTGAAAATCATTTTGATAGCACTTTTTGTAACTATTGTTGTTAGCTGGGTTTCTGATTTCTTAAAACTGTTTAATTAGTTGTGCTAAACTGCTTCACAGTGCTCCTGAAAATCATCAGAAGCTCTGTGGAAGCCTGAAAATCACTATGTTTAAAAACAATTCTTGTCTGCCTAATAATTCTTCTAGTCTTGTTTACACCTTTGAAAAAACCTGTCATTTTGTGTACTGTGTGGTTATTTATTATCTGAGAAAGTGTTTGGCTGAAGGAGTGGGAACTCTGACATGCTCTACTGGTTATACCACTGCTGCTGGTTATTTGGTTTACCACAGATTGCACAAACAGCTTTTGCATATCTCATCTGCCAGGTCTGCCTTCACACGTTGCCTAAGCTTACTAATTGGTGTCTGGTAGAGGTTGTGAATCCAGGCCTGGCCTGTTGTTTTCTGTTGTCTGAGCTCTTTTTCTGTGTGGGAGGTAATGTGATCCCTGGCCAATATCAACTGGGTTGACATAAACCTGTACTGCAGGCACTTCTGTATTAGCAAAACACAGCTTTGATTGTTTATACTTTGGGTTTCACGTAGGGCTGAAGTTCAGTTTCACTGCAGTCACATTTTTCTTCCATCTCTATAAAACAGTTTGTCTGTGATGGGGTCTTCTCAGCTAGCAAAGATGGTGTACCAGATTTCTTCACCATTGAAAGAGCTCCTAATATCAAACACAGTTACATTATAAGGAGAGGACTTAGTTTTGAAAACAGAGCAGAAATTATAGCTACAACATAATAAAAACATAACTCTCCCTAAAAATAGTTGCTTCTGTCATCTTTCTGCCCTTCTCCAGCTGTTTTCATTTCCTAGTTCCCATGTGGGCAGGTGAGTTATCAAGGAATTTTTCCCTAGTCCCCTACCTTTTGAAAAAGCGTTGTCTTTTACAAATTTCCTGACATTCTCAAAGTACGGTCTTAATAGACATGTCTGAAACCTGGCCTGTATTGCAGAGACTTTTGAGCTGCCTTTTGGGGCTGAAAGCAGTTTGAAAAACTCAGCACTGTGCTGATCTAAGGCACTTGGCTGTGCCAAGAAGCAGAGCACTCTGGTTTGGTTGTTCTGCTAGGATGGGCAAATTCCTTGCCCAGAGATTTGGAAGTCTGTATTTGCTGCCAGGCCAGCTAGGATTGGCTGAGAAGGGTTCATAGGCACTGATGTGAAATCTCAATACCCCATGCTAGGGAAACGGGCTAGTGAGCCCTCAGTAAAACTAGGTCACTTTCTGGCTTTGACTGCCGTAAAACATTGCTGCAGCATTTGTACAAAATTATTGTGCCAGAGCACAGCCTTATCTTGTTTGGGTAGCAGGAGGTAGGTGGATAACAGTGGGCTGTTTGTGTCCCTTGGAAATTCTAAATGAATGGCTTGGAAATGAGTGGCTAGGTAAACTTGGAGTAATACTTCTGTGACAAAGTGGTGTAACAAAGCTCATTTTGAAAAGCTTGTTTGACTTGGCTGGTGTACTGGGAAATTCAGCTGGAACAGGACCTCTGAAACAACTATTGCAATACCTGCATTGTGTATCAAGTGGAATCTAGGTTTTGCTTTTGGAAGCTCTAGAAAGCTCTGGGTAAATATACTTAAAAATTTAATTCTGTGCTATGTGATCTTTATGTCTAAATTAGTATGTGAGTTCATCATGGCTGTTTTTATATATTATATCTTCTTTTTTTAAGCACATTTTCAGTTCTCTCATTTGTTAAAAATCTCCCTTTAGCAGCACAGCTAAACTATTTTTAAACAGCTGATTATTTTGGTTTCTTTTAATGTAATGCAAAGATTTTTAAAGACTTCAGTAGAACAGGTTTCTTGTTTGTTGATGTCAGCTGAATGTTTTGGATGAATATTGGAAATACTGCTGGTTTTTTGGTTTTGTTCCTTTTTTCAGGATGAAAGTAAAAAAGCTGCCTATGATTCTAGCTCTCCATTTGAAGAGATTTAAATACATGGATCAGCTGCATCGATACACAAAACTCTCTTATAGAGTAGTTTTCCCTTTAGAGCTTCGTTTGTTTAACACCTCAGGAGATGCCACCAATCCTGACAGAATGTATGACCTTGTTGCTGTGGTAGTTCATTGTGGAAGGTAATAACTCTCTTTCAGGCAAGGGATTTTGTATAAGCATAACTGTGTTTAAAAGAACAACACAAAGCATCCAGTATCATATAAATCAATGGCATTTAAAGACCCCCTTAAAATAAAAGCTTTTTAGGAAAAAAAGTGTCGTGGGGAGAAACTACCAGTCCTGGCAGAAATTACAGCTTTGTTACTGTGACAGATCATTGTGAAAAGTAGTAACTGTATTTCACATTAAAAATCTTTTTATGAACTTAACTATGTTAAAAAAAAAAAAAAAAAAACAAAAAAACAAAAAAAAACCAAACCACGAAGTGCAGAGTATCATGTAACAATAATAACATTTAAAAACATTTTCTGAGAAAAAAGCTTTCTTTGGAAGGAAAGCATTCTAGAACGATTACTGTATAAAGCATTTCCTTTAGGGTGTGGGGTTTTTTTCTTAAGGCTTGAGTAACATTTTCTGAAATATATCCATATATTATGAATTTTGTTGATTACTTTGTTTCATCGCCTTCAAAATAGGACTGTTAGATTCATATTTGATTTTGCTATACTCTACAAGCAAGGCTTAAAATCATGTTGTTCTACAAACTGCTTATTGGGTAGATAAAAGCCCCAAAGGTGAAAATTACAATTTGACATCTAAAATCACAGAATAATTTATATTGTGAGGTCAAATATTTAAATCTCAAAGCAGGGTAACTTTGACATTAGATTAGGTTGCACAGGTCCCAGTTTCATAACTAGGAATGCTGATTTCACGTCCTCTTTTGGCAATTTGTTCCAGTTACTCAGTGTTCTCACAGTGAGTAAAGAGTAGAGCTAAGATAAATAGATCTCAAATTGGAAAATTCTGGAAAATAAGCCTTTGTGCCATAGCTTTCTGGGGACACTCTTTTTCTGGATTTTAAGGGAAATTCTTTCTGGCCATTCTGTCCTCTTCTGACCATTTCTGCCTCCTTCATTGAAGCTGCACTCTTGGGGACTTCTCTATTCTCAGAGCCATGGCATGAGATGACCCCTGTTTTCATGGTGTAGGTGATCTGGTACTCAGACATGTCCCTCAGGGATGGGAGCCTTCCCTCCCTGATCCAGGCACAAAAACTGCGTGAGTGCTGTTAGCCACTTAGGGCAGCTCCAGAGCTGCTCTCACTCAGTTTTTCACTTCCAGTTGTAAGGCTCTTTCAGAAACTGTACTGTTTGCTTACTTGAAACCTGATGACAAGTAAGACACACTTAAAGTTTTGCTGGGTTGTTTTTTTCTGTCACAGTTGCGGTGAAATTTCTTGTCTGCCATAACTGAAGAGGCTGAGCGTTGTTACAGTTTTGACTGGGAGCCTCCTCATTGCTGAGCTTCTTGAGACTCCTAAACTGCCAGTTTACTTCAGTTTTTGTTTACAGTGGACCAGATAAAGACATTCATGACTGAGACTGTAGATGAGCTGCAGTTCTACAGCCCTTTTTCTTTCTGAAGATCAGAAAAAGTTTGGGATCTGTTCTGTCTCTATGAAATACCAGAATGCTTTCTTGGTTTCACTTCTCTGTCTCTGTTTAAGATTTCATTTATATTTTCAACACCTGTGCTGCTTATTCCTCATTTGAAATTATAATCCTTTATTTAGCACAATAAATAAGGCCACATTATGAAAATGATGTAAGTAGAGAGTAATAAAGAAGACACATCCAAACAGATATTGTAGTGGTAGCCGTTTTAATTACTGTTAAGTATTGCTTTTCTACAAGAAAAAACAATTAAATGGAATGCATTTCCACATATATGTGTGTTATTGTTTATGTTTTTTCCTAATTTTATTTTGCAGTGGCCCTAACAGAGGACATTATATTGCAATAGTGAAGAGTCATGATTTTTGGTTGCTTTTTGATGATGATATTGTTGAGGTAAGCCCAACCAGAGCACATGCACCGCCCTTGTGGATATGTTTATTTAAAGTAGAATGACAGAAATGAAAAGAGGCTTCATCTCCAGTCTAAATGAGCAATAATTGTGTGTGCAGAGCTGTGCCTTACAGTCTGACTGTACAACACTTTGAATTGCATTTCGGTTTTTATACTTAAAGAAGCTCCTTTTTTGATGACCACTGTCTTTCAGCATTGTTTAATAAGCTATTCTGTGGCCAGAAGACAAATAATGGTACAGATAAATTGGGTTTTTAGCTTACAATACACAGGAATTTGTGCATACTTACAACAATATTTAAAAATTTATGTGTAAGACATACATAGCTGCTCTCCTCTGTGCCGGTGATGGCTGAGGGGAAGCTGAAACACAAGTTTAAGACTTATTTGGATTTTACTATTTTACGTAACTATATGAAAGTTAATTTGGTTTGACAGTAATTTTTAGAGTGGAACTTAATTTTATGTGTATATTATGCAAGATATTCCTACTTTAATTTTTTGTGGTTTTATGTACAGAAAATAGATGCACAAGCTATTGAAGAATTCTACGGGTTGACATCAGACATCTCAAAGAACTCTGAGTCTGGTTACATCCTCTTCTATCAGTCTCGAGACTGAGAGGGAGCTGTAGTGAAGAGAGATTTTTGTGTCTCACATCTTCTCTATCCTGGAATGGAGCAAGCACTGAAGAGCAGGAGAGCAGGGAGCTGTGGGGGCAATAGCACAGTTTGCACACAACTAAGTAAAGAGTTTGGGGTTCCTAAAACTTTTGTATCTTTTTCATTTTATTTGCTCAGGTATCATGCTGACTACACATCTCCACTGCATCCCATAAGCAAAAAGAGAGATACCAGCCACTCTTGCAGGAGCTTTCCTTTGGGGAATACCATCTCTGTGGTCCTAGTTCAGAGCCCATTGAAGCCTTTCATGGACTTCAGTGGCCTTTGAATCAGGTTCTCACTGCACTGCCAGCCTGGTGCAGTTAGGAGCGTTAGAAATCTGTATTTTATACAGACTTTGTGTATAGCAGGTAAAGGATTCTCTGTGGAGTTAGTTTCCTATGCTTAAGTTTGAAAGAATGAGGTTTGGAGGGTTAACATATAAGCAAGAAATTATGTCTGGGCCCAACTCAATTGCCTTCTTGATGGAAGTGGTTTAACTGAAGGTGTAAACTGGTGTCAGGGAGGCAAGGATGCTTTGCTTCTGTGGAGAAGCTTACATTATTTATAATGTGTGATCGGGAACAATCAGTCAAGATTATGGCTTTTAATCTCCGTATGGGGAAAGATTTGGTTTGCAATAGTTTATTTCTATTTATAAATTATTGTAGCTTAGGATCTTGTGTATTGTCCTTTATTCTAACAAGTATTGGAAATTTTATATATTAATTTGAATTAAAACTAATCATGTTTAAATGTTAAAGGAGAGTCAATACAAATTACAAAAACGACGACTACAATATCTGAAAAAACTTAGTAACACAGAAGAGATTTCCTTCTGGAGGAACTGGTGTCTAACCAAGGTACTTTAATTAAATTAGAATAGACTCTTCATTAATGGGTGAAAAAAAGTGATCTAACTATTATATAAGAAGACTTAAATCATCTTTTATATAATAGGAAATGGTGATGCAGTGGTGGTATACTGGTCTTTGTAGTTCTTTGATGATTTGTTAATGGTTCATACTCTAGGCAAATTAGAATGATTTGGATCGAAGTAAACAATTTTAAGAATATTATTTCCTCTCCTAAAAGCACATCAGCTTCCATTAAACATTAAATTATGTCTGAGTAATAAGAAGAAATAGGTTTGGAATTTCATGAGACTGAAGATACCACATTACTGCAAAAGTAATAATATTTAAGTCCTGTATAGTGGAAATTTTTGAAACTAAGCAGTTTACCTTGCTTTCGGTATGAAACAGCATTAAGAATTAAATCTTGACAAAACACCTGATCTGTAAGAAATGTGAACTATTTGACATTCTTCACTTAGGAGTACGTTGTCTGACAGTAGCTGAATGTAATTTCTGGAAGGTCATTGGATGTGCATTCCAGATTGTGGCAATCAGGTCTTGGATGTCCTTGTCGCTCCCTTGTCAGCTAGTGATTTTTACATTACTGTAATTTTCTAAGGTTATTTTATTGATACTGTTACAACTTTTAAAAAGAATGTCTCCTGTCTGCTGCTATAACTGACTATTTACTTACCTGTATCTTTTAGCTCAGGAAATGACTTCACCTATTCACTCAGTTGAACAAATCTTTAACAGGGTCACTAAATAAATTGGGCTATTGAGCAACTGTCATACTGTAACAAATCGCTTTTGTAAGACGCAGAGTTTCTAACGTCTTGGTTTGGCTAGAATTCTTTTTTAGAAGATTATGTATCATGATTAAACTACCAGCATTGTAAAGTAAAGCCTAAATATTGTGGGAGATGCAGAAAAAGATGGTTGGATTTTTCTGAAAGGATTCAGATAATGTTAAAACTCCTTTTTGGCTTTCAGTAGAAAAAGGGTTAAAGGGGTAAATCAGTTGGATAATGGTGCATGTTAGAAGGATGAAGTCCTTTGCATACTAAAGGTACAGAATTGCAAAACAACTGTCATATTACCTTTTGTTAATTTGGTCTTTTTTTTCCTCCTTTTTTTTCTTTTTTTTTCGTTTTAATGTAGTTAAAAGCTGAGGCTAGTTGATAAATGTTTTATACCGTAGCAAAATTTAAAACATTTCTGTTGTTTTACTGGTTTTACTCCTGCTCTGTATTTTTATAAGATACTGACTTTTATTTTGTATAAGGGTTTTGAGATAGTATTCCAAATTATATAGTTCATTTTTCTTTTAGCGCAGCTGAAATAATTGTAAGTTCTTAATTAAACTGATGTCAGAAACTGCAACTTAAAAAAAAATTAAAAGAGACAGAAATATGAAATATAACTGATTGGCATGTAAAACATTATAGGATTTTTTTCTTGACTGTAATACAGTGAGGAGTGTGGGAAAGTTATCAGTTGTTGTAAATGGTGGAATTCATTTGCTGTGTAACTATGTAAATGTCAATTGGGATTACAGTCCCTTATTTTGTATATTGGAGCAAAAAAACTTCTATTAAATAAAGTATGTTCTCTAAAGATACATACTGTATCCTTTGTGGAGCCCAGATGGTCAGTCAGCTGCCTTTTGTGCTTTACAGTGTTTTTAAACAAAAAACCTGTCTGGAACTTCCTGTATTAAGCCAAGTGCCCTGAGCCCTGGGGGAGAAGTGGTTTAAATATGCTGCATTAAGGAAATCATTGGGTGGCAGCCATGGTTTGGGTGGTGTACTTCTCTAGGAGGAGTTTTTTGGTAAATCCTTGGATTCTGGGGTAGAAGAGAAGGGAGTTTTAAATACTGTTCTTCCTGGACTTCTCCCTTAAAAAAAAATTTGTACCTTGCCACAAAATATGAGTCCAGGTTACCCAAGGGATTTCTGGGATTGTTGCCTTGTGGGAGGGAAAACAGAAGGAGAGAAAAATAGGAGTGTTTACAGCACTAATGTGGGAGAGAGACTGACAAAGGACCAGAGTGCAGCATCAGAAGTACAAGCTGCAGCTGGTTACAGTATCTGTGTATGATCTGGGATCCTTCTTCACTTGGAGTCCACTCTTCTTTATCCCCCACTACGGTCTGTGACATCTGCATAGGAGTGTCAGATTAACAGATCTGACAGATCCACAGATCTTTATCCTTCTGGAGCAGCAGCTTGGAGCTGGGTAGGACATCAGGGCTTCTTCCCCGTGTCTGTCTCAGTGCTTCCACAAGTACTATTGCATATGCTCTGTTTGGATCATGTACAGATGGGAGTCTGTATTGGTTGGTTACTCTCCTTTGTGGTGATGTTTGTGAAGTTTAAAACCTGAAGTATCTGAAGCTTCTAGTTACTTTCCTAATTCCCTTACTGAAATTGAAGGAACATTATCTTGTGCTATTTGGTCCGGTTTCTCAACTGTAGGTGTAAGATGATCACGTTTAGTCTGTCTTATTATTAGGCTCATCCTTGTAACTAAATGAAATTTTGAAATGTGTAATCTTCAGTTACTTCAGAATTTATTTAGCTTTTTTTCTTCATACCTTTTCCTACAGGAATTTCCACTTGTCCTTATCAGAAAGACCCTAAATACATGCATTTATGTCATAAACTCCTCCTAACTTCCCTTGTAACCTTTCTAACTCTTAGACTGTTGATTCAAAATCAGTAGTTAGCATACAAAACCTCCACAACATGGATTATAAACGAACAGGGATGAATTCTCTTACACACAAAGCTTTGTCTACTTATATGCACAAAAAGGTGACATCTTTTTTTCTGTTTAACTGCTGACTTTGTTCAGTGACAGAATTCAGCTTGGTCTGAAAGATGGAGAGTGGGGCTTTGAGAAAGTGTTGGAAATGCATCAGCCACTGAGGATGCCAAAAAGGGTTTGTGGTGGTTGGTTGGTTTGGATTTGTGGGTTTTTTGTTTTCATTTTGTCATGGTTTGGGTTTTTAAAAGTTGTCTGAGAGCAGTTTCTTGAAATTGTATTCATAGATGAAACCACCTCTTCAGTTAGCTTTATCTCTAAGAGAAGAAAACATTTCAGTACATGTTAATTATCTGTGGGCTGTAGAATTACACTGAAGATACTTTTGTGACTTTTCTAAAAGTTTAAACAATCCAGGTATGGATTTTTTTTTCCCAAAGAGTGGCTTTACTGTGGGAAGATTTCTACTTTTCCACCCACATTTGTCTGGGTTGATCTTAAGTTTGTGTATCTTAGAAGTTCAGGGCTTTTTTCCCCTCTTGACAATGCAGTATGCACTATTTATGGTTTTGGTCTTGTAAGGCTTCAAAGTCCTCCAGCCTCTCACAGCATAACATGAGATGTGTAATACCTTAGTCTCTTTAGCTGTGAGCCTCCAAGTACTCAATTGTTACTGAATTGATATTCTACGTAATCAAGGGTGGTTCACTTTGCAGCAGCTTTGCTACTGATGGATTGCTATAAATGAACTGTGCAAATCAACTACCATGCAAACAAACACAGGCTTCATCTCTTAAATACAGAGATCCCTGAAATCCATTGTTTCCAGTTTTAGTGATAGAGTGTGGTGAGGCAGTAATGAACTTCCTTTGGTCTCTGTTGAAGTATGTTCTTTGGGTAACTTCTATAAGAATGTGTTGGATATATAAGGAAGATTGTAGATATCACCAGTTTTGAAATGAACTGAGTAGTATCTTTGAGTTTCTTAACAAAAATACAAATAAATTCTATTCTTTCTTTCTCTGTAGTGGCTTGTGATTGCTGCCTGCATAAGAGATTGTAAGGGCTCAGAGAAGAGCAAGGTACTTTTTACCCAGGTCTTTGTTACGGAATCTATGTTGGCATCATTAGGGAGCCTTAATTACACAGGGCTCATCAGTCGTGTCCTTGATCTGCATTCCACAGGTTATATAATGCAGGAGAGAGAATGCACAGCAGGAATTTGTCTGGGGATAGAGAGAAGTAGCTTTAAAATTATTTACTAACACAATAGATATGAAAGCAGCATTCCCCCAAAAGACAAAATACTGTATTTAGTGCAGATTCCTGGTATTCAGAGAGTTTAGGGGGTACTCAAAACATCCTGCCATTCTAGGTTTTTTCATGCCTTTGTGTGTGTGTTTAATTTGTTATTTCAATCTATTTGAAATTTCTGTCTGTACACAGATTTTTAGGTTGATATGATTGTATTAATGAGTGCTCCTCCAGAAACAATTTATGCGTATATGTGAGTCACATGGAGTGTAATCTTTTAGTGGTCTGATCTACAAAGATTTTCTGACTCTTCGCTTAGGACCCCTTTGTGTATTTTCTGTAACTGATTTTAGAAAAAAAAGTACTGAAGATCTCAAAATATTTTATTAGCAAGTTGTATTATTGAGTGATTCAATATCCAGGGATGCCTCTGCTCTCGAGCCTCAGCTGAATTTGAGTGTCATCACATGATAACACAGCTTGGTGTATATCAGCTGCTCTGAGGTGCATTGTTATGGTATTTCAACTCTGTTTCACTGGGTGTTGCTTCATTGCAGTGGCTGCTGTGATCGGCTCTCATGGGATGTGCTAACAACATTCAGCTTGAGTTGCCTATTTCCATGCTTGCACATTTATTTGGCTTTCTGGAGGCTCATTATCCCAATATTATGTCACATCAGTCTTCTCTGCATCTTCCACGTCAAGGAAGATTGCCGACACACAGCCTCAGACAATATTTGGTAAATTACTGAGTTGTATGTCACAGATGAAAATATCTGATGATTTCTGTTTTCTAAATTGTCATGTCTCTGTGGTGAAAATACTCTTCAATATAAAAAAAAATTGGAATCATGGGATTGAACAAGTGCAGCCTTGGTGCACCCTTTTCCTCCTCTTTTTAAGGAGGCTATGAAAGGCATGCAGTGTTTCTCCCTAAGGCTGCTACATAATCAGAAACGTATTTGAAAAATGAAATCTTTGTTTTGCAGCAGATGCCTTTTAGATTACTTTTGAGTTTGTTTGGAGTACCATGTGATGGCATGGCAGTGTTACATGGGGGTCTGTCAGAAGCAGGTTATGAGAAGACCTGTTAGGAGCTAGATGCCAGAGAGGTCTCACTTTAATTGCTAATCCCAGTGCAGTCTAACAGGACCCAAATTTTGCAGAGCAACCACCAAGAACCTTCTTTTCTTTCTTTTTTTTTTTTTTTTTTTTTTTTTTTTTAAATTCTGGTAACTTTTCCTGAATTGGAGAGTACTAAAGGGAGATACTACAGGTTGAGATCCAGAAGTGTGTTCCACATACATATCCCAACACCAGTTAGCCTCTTTTTTCCCATATTTTGCATGTAGAATAACTCATAATTTACCAAAGGAGAAGAGAGACAAAAATTACTATAGTTCCTAAGCTGTCTTTTGTCTTTATTCATTACAGGATTGTGTGCAAGGTAATATATAATTGGGGGGGGGGGGGCGGGGGGCGGAATGTTGAAAAATAACTTTGCCATTTTAAAAAAGTAGAATGCATGATAGTTTTGCGCTTCAGTGAGTAAAGAAAATTTTCGAAGAATACGAAGCAGTGAAAGGCTGCTTTTTGGACAAATTTGGTAAATTTAAAAAATAATCACATACTGAAAGCTTGTTAATAAGGATTAGAGTGAGATGAAAAAAGCCCCAGAGCCTTGAAATCTCTGAAAACAGTGACAGCCCACCAGGCTGGCTGATGGGGCAGTCTGTATTACACCAGTTACTGACCTGCACTGTCAGCGTGTGTGTCCAAAACGTGGCATCTCCTGGTACTCGTGTTGCACATTGGATACCTCTACACACGTCAGAAGACACAGCTGTCTGTTCAGCTGAAAACTTACGCCGTAAGTTTTACCTGGGATGATAATGACAGTACAGCAATATTTGTCTCTAAGTGCACAAATGCCAACTTCTATTTTGGAAACTGAGAAGGAAGAATGTGAGAACACAACTGCCAAGTGTCCGCCTCACAAAAAGATAAATCTTGGGTTTATATGGGGATGCTGAGTCCTGAGTAATCCAGTCCCACTTCAGTGTTTTCCATCAAGAAAATGTGTTTCAAGCAGCTGCCACAAATCTCAGGAGGAGACTTGGCCTGCCTGCCACTTGTCCTGTGGTATTCTAGTGTTGCAGCCACCTACATGAAGTGCGATAAAAATTCCATCTTATAAAACACTCCTTGCAAAATTAGTGGTGAGACCGGGTAGAAGGCTGCATAAGCTGGTCCCCTGCTCTTCCTCTTGTGTGCAACAGGCACAGCAGCTTCAAGGGCTTAGCATATGTGCGGTGGTTTTCATAGTCAAGACATCTTGTTCTAACTTGCTCTGTTTGGCAGTTTTTAACTGAGGGGCACTTTAACATCTGCTTGTGGCGATAATCTCATTAAACCATGATCCGACTCCAATTTCCATTCCTGGCTGGGCATGCATAGAAAACATTTCCTGATGTTTCGTGGCTGTTTACCAAAGTACTAAGAGCAGAACTGTGTTTTTTGTTTAGTTCCCTCAAGGTTTGGGTAAGATTGTAGGGGTCAATAGGCAGGAAGGTTAATCATTAAATTTAAAAGGAGTTACGTATTTCAAATACTTTTGTTGATGAGGACAATATCATGTAGTGCAAAGGCATAATTCATATGGAAGCAAGGAGTGATGAAAGTTTGTGGCATTGAATGTCTGAGAGAGCAAACCTTTCAAGTGCTCCCTATGAGCATATGGACCCTCTAAAAGCAACATCTCTCTCTGAGTATTACCTGATAGGCTGATACAGTGCAGATGACTTACCTTTTCTGGTGAAATGAAAAGCAGTGAAGCATTTTTTGCATTCTGCTGGCAAGGTCTACAGTAATTTTGGAGGCTTGAGATGTTTTTCATTGAAAATTATTTTGATGCTTTGTGATTAATGATTTACTGGAATCCTTCTTACAGATGATTAAATTCGGTGAATTAAAGTTCCAAGTCTCCTTGTATCAAGGCTGGTTTTCCATTGTTGCTGTTATTTTTTAAATTATATTAAGGAAGATGTGGAGATTAGGATTCAGCTGTCACATTAGCGCTCCATTTCTTTGGCTGATTGCTCTGTTGTGGATGTCTAGATAATTATATGTAAATCACTGATTTCTTGCTAATGGCCGACTTGAGGGGTTTTTTCCACAAATCTGACAGTTTTTGAATGTTTCTCCTAAAGTGTGAGGAGGAATTAAAAAAAACGTTTTGACATATTCATACAAACGTAAGCTGAATGTAGACATGCAAATGCCTAAAGTGCAGTATCTAAACGTGGATGTTTTCAAACTGCTACTTTTATACAGGAAACCAGGCTACATATTTAAAGACAAAAACTGCTGAAATGAAAGTGCCTGAAACTAATCATTTCAATATGATTTAAAATCCTGCTTGTCTTCTGAATATTTCTTCAGTGTCAATGGTAAAAACCCCCCTAAAATGAAAAGGAGCTACATAATCTCAGTGTCTTTGGAAAGGTCATTGCAATGTGGATGCCTAATACGGAGTTGGAAGCCTAACTTTTTATACAGAGTTGGCAATTTTGGCCTGATGTATTAATAGAAATTTTAAGTTCACATAAGGTAAAAATTCCATCTCGTGGATGGTGATGAAAATCTACAGGGCCACAGGATTGAAACTTTTTACATTATAAAATCCTTGTTTTCTTAAAATCACTGGAGCTGGTAATAGCAATGGTCAAAGCGTTAGGGGTGTCCTGAGTGTGGCATGTTCAAACCTGTGCGAGCAAAGGCTCTCATTTATGGATGATTAATGCTGTTCGTACAAAAAGGCTAACATCAACAGTGAAGCTTTCACATGCCATGTGTGAAAAAGCAGAATTTTCAAAAACTCTTTTGAAAGCAGTCTTTGCTCATAACTTTACTGCGCTCAGTTAATTGAACTATTCTTTCTCCAGAGCTTTGTCTCATTCAGATACCATTTGGGGCTTGGAGAAAACATTTGCAGTAAGTTTGGATGCCGTTAAAATTCAAATGAATGAATTTCAGCCTAAAACTGAGTGAAGTATGCAGCCAAACATAGTTATAATTATTCCATTCACATGTCAGTAATAGCTGACTTATCCCATATAGAATTTTAAATCTTCAAAGCTGAATTAATAAGCCTCAGAAAATTATGCTTAGTCTGTTTTCTTATACTGTTGACCTGAAGTTTTCTTTTGTTTTGATCATACAGCTATTTGAGAAGAACAGCCCCCTCCTAGAACATGTAATAGACTAAATGACACAGTTATGTGACATGTACATGCCGTTCTGTCAAACACTCACTCTGGAGTGTTTCCTCCTGAAGTTTTGCCTCAAAAACCAAGACATACATTTGGTGCCCGTGAAAGTGGGAAAAAAACAACAATTTGGTTTGAAGCACTTCATATTGAGGTACAGCAGTAAGACCATGCTGTTTGATTTAATAATTTTTCTGTGGAACCTAACCATAAGTACATGTCCACAGCTATGGGCAGTCGGGTTCCCTGGCTTACACCTTTTATAAGTCAGGAATAAGAATCAGGACTGCCATTTTAATATGCCTGGTAGTAGTGATTCATGAAAGTTTGGCTGACGTAATGGAAACCGTTGAGAATGTGTATGTCATGTTGTTTTTCCTTTCTAACCTTCATCATTTCCTTTTGGAATGTATTAGCAATTACACCTAGTTTGTTAGGGGAAAAGCAGGGGATGATAATTCCCAGCCCTTCATCTCCTTCTTCCCCTTCAGATCTGGCACGTCACCTTTTGAAAGTGTCCAGTTTCCCCTGGATGTTAAAGGTACCATTTTCTTATTTTATCTAGCAGGGTTTCTCTATGTGGTCTCCAGGTTGTCTAAAATAAGGGCTGAGATTTCCAGAGGGGTTGCCCAGACACCTGCCCCAGTTGTGGAAAATCCTAAGTGGTGTGGGGTATAGGAGGACATAGGCCAGACCCTGAAGCACTTTTCTGACCCAGTAGCCTGGAACTTTCCCCCTGAACAAATTCAGAATCCAGCTGAGGTGGGGAAGTATCTGAAGGAAAACTGCAATAACAATGCTGATGAAAAGAAAAAGCTCATTGCCATGCGCTGGGTCCTGGCTAACGCTTACCGCATGCTGCTGGATACTGCAGGGCAGAAGATACAGCCAGAGGGGCAGGAGAATAAGCCAGCAGACACCCCAATCACTCCAGCTGCAGCTAAAGCAGATGGGGAGCCTAAACCAATAACAATTGCCCCTGTCCAGAGAAAGAAACACAAAGCCAAATCCATTCGCCCAGTGGATGATGATGGGCAGCCAGGACCTTCACAGCCAGCAGAGGAATTGGAACCTGAAATCATCACTGAGTCCCTGTCCATAGAAAGCCTTTGTACCCTGAGGAAGGATTACACCCGACAGCCCAATGAAACTGTATTAAGTTGGATGGTCCGAATCTGGGATGCTGCAGGCAATGGTACAATTCTGGATGGCACTGGAGTGAGGCATTTGGGATCCCTGTCACGTGATCTAAGAATCGACCAAGGGATGACAAGGGGGCCTGAAGCTCTCAGTCTCTGGACACGGCTCTTAAGAAGTGTAAAGGAAAGATACCCGTGCTGGAAAGATCTCCAGCTGCAGCTAAACCCCTGGAAAACCATGGAACAAGGGATTCAATGCCTGAGAGAACTGGCAGTGATAGAGATCATATTCTCAGGTGACCAAGCAATTAGGAGCCCTGACATGGTAAAATGCACACCAGTGGTGTGGCTGAAACTTGCCCAATATGCGCCACCAGAATACACCCCTGCTTTGGCAATGATGACATGGAATGACAGGGATGAGACAGTGAGTCCTATGGTGAGGAGGCTCTGGGCGTATGCAGACACTGTGCACGGCCCAACACAAGCAAGAATTGCAGCTGTGGAAAAGAGTCTGTCAGAGCCCATACAGAAGATGGAAGATAGGATGGACAAGACTCATCAGAAACTCAGGAAGGAGCTGCAAGAGGGCCTCCTCCAAATTGCATCAATGCAGACCAGAGGCCCTGTCACCAGAAGCAGACATCCCACGGCTAGAGAGAGAGGGTACACCCCAAGAGCTGAACTATGGTTCCTCCTGTGTGACAGTGGGGAAGACATGAAGTGGGATGGAAAACCAACTTCTGTCCTGGCAGCATGGGTGATGAATTGAAGGATGGTAATGCTGAGAGGGAGTTCCACCAGAAGGGAAGTAGCCCAAGTTTCGAATGATAACCGGGACTAGAGGGGCCCTGCCTCTAGCCAGGTAGAGGCCAGGGAGAATTGCATCTTTTGGACAGTGTGGGTCTGATCGCCTGGCACATCAGAACCACAGAAATACAAAGCCTTGGTTGACAGGGGTGCACAGTGCACCATCAAGACATGTGGGGGCAGAACCAGTTTCTATTTCTGGAGTGACAGGGGGATCGCAGCAGCTGACCCTGCTTGAAGCTGATGTGAGCCTGACTGGAAAAGAGTGGAAGAAACTTCCTGTTGTGACTGGCCCAGAGGCCCCGTGTATTCTGGGCATAGACTTCGTCTGGAGCGGGTATTTCGAAGACCTGAAGGGACTCAGGTGGGCCTTTGGAATAGCTGCTGTGGAGGCAGAGGGCATTAGGCAGTTGAACACCCTGCCTGGACTATCAGAGAATCCTTCTGCAGTTGGGCTCCTGAAAGTGGAAGAGCAACGAGTGCCAATTGGCACCTCGACAGTGCACCGCCGGCAGTATCGGACAAATCGAGATGCTGTGATCCCCATCCACAAGATGATCCGCGAGCTGGAGAGTCAAGGGGTGGTCAGCAAGACCCACTCACCCTTCAACAGCCCCATCTGGCCTGTGCGCAAGTCTGACGGGGAATGGAGATTGACTGTGGACTATCGTGCCCTGAATGAAGTGACTCCACCACTGAGTGCTGCCATGCCAGACATGTTGGAGCTCCAGTACGAGCTGGAGTCCAAAGCAGCGAAGTGGTATGCCACTATTGACATTGCCAATGCATTTTTCTCCATTCCTCTGGCAGCAGAGTGCAGGCCTCCGTTTGTCTTCACCTGGAGGGGTGTGCAGTACACCTGGAACCGACTGCCCCAGGGGTGGAAGCACAGTCCCACCATCTGCCATGGACTGATCCAGACTGCACTGGAAAAGGGTGAGGCCCCAGAACATCTGCAGTACATTGATGACATCATTGTGTGGGGGAACACGGCAATGGAGGTATTTGAGAAAGGAGAGAAGATTATCCCGATTCTCCTGGAAGCCAGCTTTGCCATCAAGAAGAGCGAAGTCAAGGGACCTGCCCGAGAGATCCAATTCCAAGCTGTATAGATGTGTATAAACGTGTGTGTTTAAAGTTGAAATGTATTAATTTGGGCATTGAGCAGACGGTATGGAATAAGGGGTGGAATGTCCTGGGGTGATGTTATGAAGCCGCTTTATTCCTCAACCATCCGCTCAATGCCCAAGGACGCTGTGCCTTTAGGATGGACCCGGGGGCGGGGCCGGAGCCACGGACCCGAGGGGGCGTTGAACGGTTCAGCCCAAGGGCTCCAGGGTCTGGGCAGGGCTCGGGAGGGAGTGAGCCAGGAGCACTGTGCTGTTTTCTGGGTTTTCTTTGTGTTCCAGCTAGCTGGGAAAAGGTTCTGTTGGGTTTTTTTTCTTGTTCTTTTTTCCCCTTTCGTTCCCCTTGCCTCACTGCCTCCCTTCCCTCCTCACTGGTCCAGGGAGCCTATGGGGATGGTGCCGGTGGGCTCGTGGGGTGGCCCCAGCTGGTCTGAGCCCAGGTGTCTGTTACCTCTCTGGGAATTTGTTGTATTTTGAGGGAGTTTTTTATCCTGTTCTACCCTGTTTTGTTCGTGTGTTAATAAACAGTTTGGATTCTTTTTCCCACTTTCACTTCTTGTGACCCATTTGTCTCATTGACGGAGGAAAAGGGGGGGCCCTTTTCCCTTCAGAGGAGACACAGGAGTGCTTTCTCCTGAAATTTTGTCTCAAAAACCGAGACATGTTTGTAGATCTTTCATAAAATACTGGAATAAACATTGATGATGATGATGATGATGATGATGGTGACTAATAAAGTGCAATTCCAAGCTATAGAATGGCCAGCTGACTGAAGGGTTTGGATTTTTTGTTTTGTAAGACATGTTTTGGTTGCTGGAGGTATGTATGTGCCTACCCTCATGTCTCTGCTGTGCCCTGAGATTAAAACCTAAATCTGATGTTCCTGTTGCTGGATTAGGACTGGTAAACCACAAGGAATAGTGGCCACTGTGGATTATAGAAACAGCCACTAGTGTTGCCCCATCTTGCTGAAGAACAAGGCAGACTGAAATACTGTGGTTATGACTGAGAAGAGCAGTGGTCCCACCAGGATGCCCGGTGACCTGGGCTCCAGGACTTGCTCTGGCTCTCTTGTGGAAGGACAAGCATTGCACCCTACTGCAGAATTCAAACACATTAAACCAGTCCTGCCAAGGCAGTGCCATGTATATGTACTAAATACTCAATGTCACCAGGAATTTTGCTGATGACTGATTATTAGGGAATAATAATGTTGTGAGGAAAAGCAATTACATTCATGTCAGTAATAAGTGCTTTTAAAAGCAGGGCTGCAAGAGCAGCTTTCTGAGAAACGGGAATCTGGTTCTATTGAAACATGTTTCTCTTTCCACATCAAAATAAAATCCAGAAATTCGCTTGGGCAAACAGTGGGACTGCAGAAGGGAGCATAGAAGGAGTTCCAGCTTGTTGAGCATGCAGTGGGCCACCTACCGAGCAGCACTTGTGACAGTAAACATAATATCTCAGCGTGCTCAGCCCTGTGCTAGCTTTCAGTAGGATACTGGCTCAGATCCACTGTGCTATTCCTGGTCTTCAGAGCACCAGCAGAATATGTCTCAACTTCTTCAAAGCCCATCCATCTCTCACTGATTCTTGATGGATTGGAGATCACCAAACCACCGAGGGCCAGGGTAAAATCCACTAATCGGGTACGGCACTTTCTGAAGAGGGTCCGTTCCTGTTGTGTTTGTGCACTTGTGGCTTCTGAGCTATAACTGGGTAGGAATTCTCCAGCAAAGAAAATTTTGTTAGAAATCGATGATTTGTGAAAACTGAAATGTTTTTTGGAATGTAATTCACCAGTTTTTTGGCAAAACAGCTGCAGAGTGAAGACAGTGATCCATTCGCTTGCCTACCAACTCATCGTGTGGGTTTATGGGGAGTCCAGATTTCAGGAGCACTAAGGGATAGTCATGAGGGTTTCAGACAACATAAATATCTTGAGTCTGCTGTGCTTGTTTAAGTTCTCCACAAGATATGGTGGGTTCAGCCTAAACATTTGATAAGCCTGATAACATGCACACACTAAGAGGCTGGATTGAGACCCCCTTCCTCCCACTTCTACCCTTTGCATGCTTGACTTTGTAGCTTTCTGGATTCACTGAAAGACAACAGGGATAAGCAGAGATGGTTTATTTTGCTGATAATTTATCTAGAAGGGCTGAGAACTTTGGATATGTACAAAAACCTGTGATTTGAGCTAATAGAGCAAGAGATAAGATGGTTAACTTCTGAAGACTTTGGTAAATAAAAAAATTAATCATATGAGATAGCAAGGGAGCTTCACAGAGACTTGAAGAAAACAGGTGACCTTGCAATGATCTTCTGACTCCCCAGGCTGGAGGAGATTGTTTCCCACTTAACTCTCCTTTTTCATGTCTGCCCATAGCAAGTTTTTGGAATTGTCTCCCAATGCCATCCTCTTGTTTGCTTTCAAGTGTGGTGAATTAAAATTTGTTAGTGAAAGAGCAGGAGCTATTTGCTTCCCAAATCTGTGTTCAGTGTCTGTGGTCATGCTAGGTTGCTCAGGTCTTTGTCCATTTTGGTCTTGAAAATGCCCAAGACAGAAATGCTATAGCCTCTCTGGGCAACCTTTGTCACTGCTTGACTGCACTTGCTGTGGAAGTTTCTCCTTGCAAGTCTGAACTTCTCTCTCTTTAGTTTATGATGATGATCAATCATCCTCCCACTGTGTACCACAGAGAATAGCCTGACTTTCATCTTCCATGTTTTAAAATCAAAGACCTATTATTATTTCATGTGACCCCTTGTGTATCACAGAGCTATAAATTTCACCCTGCTGCTCCTGGGGGACACCTCTAAGTGGTACATGTCTCCACATGTAAGGTGCCTCTTGCTGGCTTCCTTACGAGGTTACCTCTTGCAGCTCAGTACCCTTCCGTTCAGCTGCCTTCAGGATTTTTGTGTGACCTCGTATATGGTCAGTTTGAACCAGCCATTTCCTCCTCCCCCATATGACTAATCTCTCCTGCCCCATGTTTGCCTTCACCCCACTGTCCCTGAGCTCCAAATTTCTTTGTGTGTAAGTCTCATTTTCCATCTGACCTGCTCCCCACCTCTGAACTCTATCTGCCTCTCAAGGCAGATGTCTGCATACACACGATTCTGCTTTCTGTTCCTCCCTCTGCCTTCCTCAGTGTCAACTCCCAGCCTAACTCATCCCACCAGCTCCAGTCCTGCTCTCCTCTTACTCTCTCCCCTCTCCTCTGGGGTGGATCTGAGACTTGCCTCCTTTGCATTCAGACTGGAAGTTCTTGGCCTCTCCCTGCCGGGGCTCAGCAGCAGGATACTTCTTCTGCAGATTCAAACCTAGCCCCCAACCCCAGAATTCAGTTTGTGACTCATGAGTTCTACCTTTTGAGAGCTGCAGATTCACAGGCTCAAGGTAGTCCATGTAACATGGGATTAACCTTTGCCAGAGACTGGGCAATGCTGCTTGCCAGAGGAGACATTACCACTTACTCAGTTTTCAGCCTGGAAACTCTCTCCTGTGCTGTGCTTTTGTTGTACTATACAAAGCTACACACTTCAGTTCCAAGGTCTCCTACCTGTCGGAGGTCTGCTCCTCATCTGTATCTGCACTTTTGGCTTGGGCAGCCATGTCAGCTTCATTTTCCTAGCAAAGTCACAATACCTTTTTCTTCATTTATGAGTAACATAAGGGATCTGCTTAAGATTTTGTAATTTGTAAACTAGAAGCATTGGAAAGATGACTTAACTTCATGATCTCCTTCCTAAGAAGAATTTATCCTTTGAACACCTGTAAATCATCTGAGGTACTGTGTCTGCTGCTAATAATATCCTATTTTTTCTCATTTTCTAATTTTAAGTTTGCACTGCTTGTATCCATTTATTTGTATCTCCCAGTGAGTTGCTGTGTTATCCTGAAATTGTAGAGCGACCAGGCTATTTCCACAGTTTATACAGGATAAGTCCAGTGAGACAAAAACCTTTAGACACAAACTCTGGGAGAAGTGTTTTATAAACATTGCACTATTTTTTTACAAAACATAGTGAGGCTGTAATCAGGAGTAATGAGAGGAGGTGAAGTTCCAGCATGCTGCTAATTAGGCACTAAAAACCTGAGCACAGTTGTCAGCACCTCTTATCTCGAGTGATAATTCAAAATGTGGTGTTTCTCCCCTCCCAATTCCCCCTTGATGAATAAATAAAGTGACATTCGGTTATAATCACAAGAAGTTATGGCAAAACCCATTCCCTTTAAGCTGTTACACATCCAACAGTCTCTGGCAAAGTCAAGAGGGCTCATTCCAATTATTGAAACTAAAAAATATATTGCTATCTTTTTTATAAACAGCTACAGAAAATTGCACTTGTTATTTCCCCACAGCCACTAGCAGTAGTGCCACTTCCTTGCTTGGCTAGAATCCAGCCCCAGCCTGTGCCATGTGCCTGCCATGGCTTGTTTGGTTGGGAAAGCAGCTCCCGAGCTGTAATTTATCCCTCCAGCTGGTGCTTGTGCAATGTTACTGAAGGGATGTGCTAATTACCTTGTATTAATTCAAGCAGAGACAAGCAGACTGCACTTTCTAATTTGTAGGTGGGATGAAGATGTTGGACATTGGTCCTATCTTTAATAGCCTTTTGTGCACACAGCCAAGCCATCCCCATTTCTCCAGGAGAATGCTGTGGGAAACAGCGTCAAATGCCTTACTAAAGTCCAGGCAGACAACATGCACAGCCTCTTCCTCATCCACTATGCCTGTCACCTTGTCACAGAAGGAGATCAGGTTGGAAGAGCTGGACCTGCCTTTCACAAGCCCATGCTGGCTGGGCTTGGTCCCCTCGTTGTCCTGCACGTGCTGTGTGATGTCACTCAGCAGGACCTGCTCCATGACCTTCTCTGGCACCAAGGGCAGGCTGGCAGGCCTGTAGTTCCCTGAATGCTGACCTCCAGTCAACTGGAACATCCCCAGTGAGCCAGGACTGCTGGTTAATCACGGAACTGTACAATGAATTGGGTTGGAAGGGATCATGAACATCATCTAGTTTTAACCTCCCTGCCATGGGTAGGGACACCTTGCACTACACCGGATTGCTCCAAAGTTCATCCAGCCTGGGCTTTGAACACTTCTGGAGATGGGGCATCCACCTCCCTGGGCAATCTGTTCCAGTGCCTCACCACTTTCACAGTAAAGAATTTCTTCCTAAATTAAATTCTTTAATTTAAACCTACCCTCTGATGGAAAGTGGCTCGATGAACACCTGAGCCAGGTCACTCAGTACCCTTGGATGAATCCTGTACAGCCCCATAGACTTGTGTCCAAATGGTGTAGTAGGTCTAGATAACGAAACATTTCCCCTTGGAAAATGGGGGCTTCATTCTTCTCCCCATCCCTGTCTTCCGTCTCAGGGGAGCCCTGTAAACTCTTTTTGGCAGGCCATGTTGTAAAGGTTGCACACTGTATTTATTGCTGAGATCTTGGAGGAAGGGTAAGTGACTGCTCTTCTTTAGAAAATCCTCACGTTTCTAGATCACATTCTCATCTTCTCTGTTTCCAAAAGGAAAGCACACACCCCAAATGCAGGGCAGTGTAGAGGTCTTAGGTGGCACCGAAACCATCCAGCATGTGAAGTCTGTCCTTGAGGTGCTGGTGATGCCCAGGAGGCTTTTGGTCCTTGGCTGCTGCTGTGCTGGACCCTCCCTGCCAGCCAGTGGCTCCCCAAGACTACAGCTTGTCCTGGCTAATTGAGTCTTCCAGCCTGGGAGAGACCTAACAATGAATGGCAGGAAAGGTTCCATGCTTGATTCACACTGGATCAAAAATCCCTAAATGGAATTTAGGATGAAAACCCTGATAGCTGGCATTCCTGTTCTTAGTAACAGGTTGGATTAGCTGGGACATCTAAGGGGGTATGGCTGTTCATCATCCTTGCCTGTGGTTCCCTTGTGCACTGCCAGTGGCTCAGGACCCCTTGTCACTTCTGCAGCCAGCAATGCCCTGAGGCAGAAGGACATTTCCCAGAGCTTTAAAGGCTGGGAAACTAGAGGTGAAGTTGTTTACTTCTTCACCTGACATTTACCATAGAAGTAATGGTAAAATCCAGATCAGCAGTGGCATACACCTGGCTGGAGGTGCTGAACCCGGGAGTCTGATGAGACAAACAGATGGGTTGCTTTAGCTTCAGAGAGGAGTGGGTTTGTGGTCTCAGCCCCTAGTGAAGTGCTGGGGTTCCAGCTGCTGCCCCAGTGGGCTCCACAGGATCCTCTCCTCACCCTCCACAGCCGATGACTCCTCCTTGCTGCAGGGCAGCTTTCCTCATCTGAGAGACCATCCTGTGAAAAAGCTTTCCCCCAGTTTTCTGCCTTACCCACAGCCTTCCCCCCATGCTCTTTCTCCAGCAGCTTCTGAACCAAACCCATGCCAGACTCAGGAGTCTCAAAGGCCATCAAGTTTCTCCAAGCTTCATGTTTGGTGTTGGATAGGTAAAAGAGAAAACAGAAATTATTGTTTCTATTAGTTGTCTCTTTTAAACATTTCATAACAGATTTTCTTGAGGTATTTTTACTCTTGAGGAGTGAAAACCATCTCTGAGAGCTGAAGATGGAAAGAAAGCTCCCTGCCAAGTGTCAGTGACTTTGCCCAAGTCCCAGGGAGTCTCCTTCACACCACTGCCCCCCCCCCAAGCTTCTCAGATAGTTCAGGTTTTTATAACAGCACCGCCCCGTACCAAGGGGACTATGCATTTTTCTAGGCTGAATCTCTTCTCTTTTTTCCATCTTAGTTTGTATTTTCCATTTTAAAAATTATTCTTCTTCCAATATCTCTATCGAAACACACATCAGGGCTCATTTTTCCTTACTCTTTATAGTCCTTCACTACATTAGAAGTTTCCTTTAGGGGCCCTCAAAGCTCGGCACAGGGAGTCTGGCCAGAGGTGGGGCATGGTTAAGAATTGGCAGGATGTTTTAATTCCGTGGATGATAGGAAGGTATTAACCCCAGTATCAGTGCTAGGGCCTTAGTTCTGGTCAATGTGCCTTGCAGTGCTTATCTGGTGTGCAGTTCTCTTAGAAACATCCTAAACTAGGGCATATTCTTGGTATAAACAAATACCCCAGGAGTTTGCCACTGGCTTGTTGCCCAAGCCCTCTGCTGTGGACAATGTCCTTGAAATTTAAATAGGATACCTCGGCTGGGAGCGGCGCGCCCGCCTTAGGGCAGCCCTAAGGCTCTGCACAAAGCCAGAGCCGGCTCTGCTGAATCCACCGAGCTCGGCGGCGTTTGCATTTCTGTAGGTGCTCCTCTAAGCCCTTAAATAGCCCTTGCTGCTTTGAGGCCAGACACAGGTATTGAAGTCCCGCAAGTATTTCATCTGTCATCAAAAGCAAGAAAGAACTTGAGTGGGCAGCGGCTTATTTTTAGAGCTGATGATAAACCCATGGAAAGGGTTTTGTGGTTGCATTGTGAACATCTTTCCACTTAATAAGAATTATTCACCCACTCTGCTGCAGTTTGCTTGTCTGGAGTAGGCAGTGACTTGGAGTTTCAGTCACAAATCCTCACTCTCCATTTCTGAGGATCCCTCGTGGCACACCCTCCAGCCGTCCTGGGGACAGTGCTTGTGTCAGCCCCTCCAGTATGTCTGACAAGGCAAGGGAAAGGCAAGTGGTCTCTCAGCTCGCTGTCATCAGCGGCAAGGAGGGGGACCTGGCGAGTAGAGAGTGGGGACTGGGGCTCTTCCCCTCTCCCCAGGCAGCTGGGGATTGCATGCTGCTTGCTGTTAGCAAAACAGACCATCCCCCTCTTCTTTAACTCTGAAAAATATCACCTGTTCCACTGGCAAGTGCCTTTAGAAAGTCTCCGGGCAGCAAGGTAACAGTCTCCCTAGCAGAGAGGCACACTGGCATCATGATGGCTCAGTTCCATGTGGTTAACCAGTCTCTTGGATAATTAATGGACGTTTTTCAAATTGGTAGACCCTAAAGATGATTCTATTATTCAAGGTAGTAATACTAGAAAGAAAGTGGGAAGAGGGCTCTGGGCTGTGATGAGCAGTGGGTGTACATGTAGCTGCAATGAGCAGTGGGTGTATGGATAGCACAGCAGCTGCCAGCCGAGTTTTCCCAAGTTAGTTAGGGCCTCTCTGAGAATCAGGTTGCACTGAAAATGCTAAAACCTGCTTGCAAGCAGTCCTAACAGTGATACTGAAACTTGAACGGAGATATGCTTGATCTGGAATGAGATTAAAAGTCCCCGGGGCTGGACATGAAGAAGGCCTCCATCTCAAAGTCCCTTGCTCTCTGCAGCATTTTCTGCTGGCTTGGTCAATGCAGCTCCCTCTCAGATGGCAAGACTCTGGGTTTTAGAATCTCTTCCCTTCTCTGTCTATGCTACCATGGAGTGTATTTAATTCCAGTGGGGGATGAGAGATAAAAAGGGAGAGATGATGGAAGTGTGCATTACAAGTGCCTCAGTCACTTACCAGACCTTCCAGTGAATTATTCTCCCCTCACCCAAAACATTCTCATTTCAGGTATATAATGTGAGAGACATAATTACAGAGTGAGAGACCTGGAGGTGCAGCAATGAGTGCCTGTGAGAGGGCAGGAGGTGCTGCCTGCAGCCACAGAAGCCCTGAGGAGCTCAGTGCTGGGCAGCTGGGGACAGCCGTGGGGGGATCTGTTTGGCATCTCCCCTGTGGGAGATGGCCCCATGGTCCCAGCTGCCCAGGATTCAGTAGCCAAGCTCTTACCTGGACATGTTCATGTCCCTGGCAGACAGGGCAATGCTAATGTGCCCTTCCAGAGGGTCAACCAGAATTTCCCCAAAGACAGAGCCAGACCCAGCCTGGGCTGCCTAAAGCAGCACATTTATTTTAAAGCAGAGATAAGTAAAAGATTCAGTAAGACCTATAGGAAGGTTTCCAAAATGCTTTTTTTTCTAAATCCAAGTCTGTAGGAAGCAAAGATGTTACATTGCAACACTCACACTGGGCTGTTTGATTTAGTAGGTCAGGTTGAGCACAAATGTAATTTCGTTTGATTTAGTAGGTCGGGTTGAGCACAAATGTAATTTTGTCTGTCCCTCCTCGGCCTGCTGTCCTCAGATATAGGCCAACTTCCTTTTAGATACAGTCTAATGGTAAAAGATCTCATTTCCAAAGGCCCAACCTAGCTGTGGCACCTGCTGCCTCCAGCAAAGTTCAGGAGCTCCTGGGGTGTGTAAGGAATCAGAGCCCCAGCACATTGCACACACAGCATTTTCCCTGCAGGTCTGCAAGAGCCTGGAATTGGTCGTGATGTGAGATCCCTACAGAGCAAAGGTTCATCCAGTTCAGTGACTGGTTCAGGGTTGTCCTTTGTTCTCCTCCTCTTCTTGCTGTGCCACACTAAATAGTACGAAGGGTGTAGGAGTGCTCGTCCATGTGCGGCTGCTTGGAAGGGGAGTGGGAAGGGAAGGAGCAGCTGGCTCTGCTGGTGTGGGTGCTGTGAGAGGCAGTCGTGGGCCTCTGGGGTTATTTCTGGTGGGGATTGCAGAATAACTTGGAGAAACAGCATGCAAGCACTAGGGCCTGTCTGCTCAGTCCAGGTACTTGCTGGGTTCCCTTAGTCACCTCACTTATGTCTTCTCCAAGAAAGGCTCTTGCTGCTGGGAGCTTGGAGAGGCCTTCTTCTTGGGAAAAAACTGCAACTGGCAAGAGGAAAGAGAGAAGAGGTGCATTAAATGAGGGAGCACATGTGGAATATCCTTCTATATCCAGAGGAGCAGCAGAGCAGTGGGAAGACAGGAAGTCTTTAGGCCATCTCTCTACAGCTCCCTTCAGCACCCCCTGCCTCTCTAGGGGAATGACTTCAGTGGGACTGACTCACAGAACTGAGTGCTTCTTTGAAGTCTGGAGATAAACATGAAAGGCTTTGTGAAACCCTCTGATGTTGCCCACGGGGAGGGTACAGGACAGCACAGCAAGAATGGGACAATAATTGTTCCTGCACAAATTTGCTGGTGGATCAGGGTTGGAGATTTTTCAGGGTGCCAGAGGGATGCAAAAACATCTATGCCCTGATCTAGGAGGGTGGGGGCTCTGGCAAGCCAGATACAGCTCCTGGACAGGGTGAAGCCTTTTGCTGCAAGACTCTTGCCAAGAAGCTGTGCTACTCCTGTCCACCTGACTAGCAGCATGCTTCTGTCTGCCTGCCTTTCACAGAATCACAGAATATTCTGAGTTGGAAGGGACCCACAAGGATCATGAAGTCCAACTGTAAAGTGAATGGCCCACACAAGGATCCAACTTGCAACCTTGGCATTATTAGCACTGTGCTCCAAACAACTGAGCTCATCTCAGTGTCTTTCCTCCCACCAGCTCCTGTGGGATACTGACCTGCCTGTTGCGATTGCATTGGGAATGCAGCTATAAATACAATAGCACAATTATTTATTTCAATTAACCTGTTTTCTGATAAGAGCAATCAAGCCAGGAGACACATATCTCATAGAAAGTGGCTCCAACATATTTTTTTGATGGCTAATGCTGCCAGCTGAGTCACAGGAACCTGGTACCCAAGTGCTCAGGTGCCTGGGCACGCTCCTTTCCTGGTCTTGTGAACCTTGCAGATGCTTTCTGCCACCCAGTTGAGTCAGTGCCGTCATCACTGGGATAGCTATGAAGTAAAACCCTTTGCAGTAGTATCACTATTTCCTTGTGCAATCTGTAGTGTTCAGGATAGCACCCACTCAGCTTCTGGCTGAAAATGCAAGTGAAAGTACATAGGATTGTAGAATGGGTTGGTTGAAAGCTCACTTAGTCCGTGACAGGCTACAGACAAGATACACCTCCCACTAGACCAAGTTGCTCAAAGCCATATCCAGCCTGGCCATGAACTCTTCCATGTGGGGCATCCACAGCTTCTCTGGGCAACCTGAACCAGTGCTCTACCACCCTCACAGTGAAGAATTTCTTCTTAATATCTAATCTAAATCTCTCCTCTTTCTATTTAAAGCCAATTCCCCAGGTCCTGTCACCACAGGCCCTGGTAAAACATTATGTCCCCCTTGCCATCTGCTGTATGAGGTATGTGGGGATGGGGCTGTGGTCCCTCTTGTGCACACACCAAGATCTGTCCGGGTCGGCAGTTCAGGCAGGGAAGGACGAGGAGGTGGTGGCTGGTAGTTGTGTCAGCTCCTGCCTGTACTCCTCTGTGGGCGCAGGATGGCTGCTGGGGTGTCAGGAATATGTCTTGTGCCTACAGACGTGGTGAGAACCTGCAATCTTGTTGTTTTATCCTCAACAAATTCTATGTAGGTGGAACCAATTATATATAATGTGCTTCAGTTTCCTAAATGCAAAGCATAGGAGGCTAAAATGTGCCCTAGACTGACGTCAGGAGTATTTCAAGTGAAGCTGAAGGCAGTATCCCTTTGATATCTGTCTATTAGTATCTGTTTTGCTGACGTCACAGGTAGCTTTTCCTTCCATTCATCTATTTAGAGGGGTTTTTTTAAACTCTGTTTTAAGTGATGATTTTCACCAGCAGAATGAAAGAGAGTTAGCAAAGGCCAGGATGGGTGTGCATGTAGCTGTTGCAAGAATATGGTACCATAGAAAATATTCCCTTGAGCCTCCTGGGTTCAGAAATAAGCTCAGAGTCATTCTCTGGAGGTGCCAAGCACATCACGCGCAAGCCAGTGGACTTCAAACTGTGCATGTGTCTCTCAGCTCTTGGGGACTCAGGTAATGGTTTCATTTTAATAAGCACATCTACTCAGTAAGAAATGGTTTCTCAGTAGCTTTGGGAATCCAAGAGCTGGCTCAAAACTGAGCTGGCAAATTAATTTCTGTTGCAGGCAGCAGTCAGGCACCAGGGAGGGGGCAGTGTGGGGGACATGCTGGGGCACATATTTGAGGGGGTTGAGGACAGGGAATAGCCTTCAGGGGGCAAGGGCTGGGCTTTCCAGGGGCTGTTGGTAGGGCTCTTCATCCCACACCACCTTCTACCTCATCTCCTCAGGGAAGGGAAAACCTCCCATTAGACTCTCCCAGGTCCTGGGAGCCAGAGCCACCCTTATGGCCATGCTGCTGCCTCCCATCGCCCCACTAGATCAGCCGACATGGAGAAGGTAAGGGATGCACAGGGAGTCAGGGAATGCAGCCCCCACAGGTAAACAGACCTGTGAAGGGTGCGAGATGCAGACTTCCTATAACTCCCAGACCTTAAGCAGACAAAGGGGAGTCCCTGGGATTGCATGACAGGCTATTGGAAGGTGTAAACTTCTCACTCATATGGAAAATGCTACTAATTCATACAAGGGCAGAGATTTATTTACGAGATGCTGGGCTTATTTAGCACACTCAGTAACCAGCCATCTCCTTTTCACCAGACAAGATTTTCCAACAATTCAGGCAGGCCAGAGTGCCTGTATCCTTAACTGCTACTGATGTTTCCACTGCATGGGGGAAAAGATGGTGAAAAAGAAGGTTTATCTGGCTTCAAAAAAGGCCACATTTTCAGTAGCCACTGACAACCTTTACATTTAATCTGGTAACACTGTATTCGTAGTAATGCTTCACGCTGTGCATTTGGTGTAAGCAGTAGCATTACATAAATTGCTTCTTCAGAAAACTCATATCTACCAACTAATAAAGTGTAATTAGTAATCTGGGCCTCCAGTGATGTTATTTTAAACAGGTTGTTCTCCACGGATGGTAACTGTTAGTCTATTCTCTGTATCACTTCCTTTAAAGCTCTAACAAGTACCTCTGTCCCACTGATAAGGGCACTGCTCAGGGAGTTGGGAAATTAAGAGAGAACCTGAGCACAGAGGCAATTAGTTGAAAGTACATCTTGTCCCTTAAAAAGCTGGTCCTTTTAGAGAGCACTCAGCCCACCACATTCAGGCCTGAAAGAAAACACCCTGAGAGGTCATTTGGGAAAAAATTGTTATGTGAAAACAACATGTACCAAACCCACTCAAGGTAAAGGACATTCAGGTTCCTGAGAAAGTCAGCAGCCGTCATCCTGAAGGCTGTCTATACCAGCAGCTCTTGGCAGCTCCTGTTCCTTGCGTGCCTCTCAATCTTTTCCAGTATTCCACAGCCACCACGTGCTGCCATACTCATCGCCTGTCTCGGATATTGAGGAAGCTGGAAGAAGTGCTCACTGAGCCACTTTCATAGAATAATAAAGTCACAGAATGGTTTGGGTTAGAAGGGACCTTTAAAGAACATCTAGTTCCAACCCCCCTGCCATGACCAGGGACATCTCCCACTAATCAGATAGTTTAAAGGCCCACCCAGACTGGTCTGGAACATTTTGAATGATGGGACATCATTTGTCAGCGTCCTGGCTAACTGGGGAGGTCCCAGACCACTGGAGGTCAGCAAATGTGACATCCATTTACAAGAAGGCCTAGAAAGAGGTTACAGGGAACTACATGCCTGTCAGCCTGACCTCGGTGCTGGGCAAGGTCATAGAGCAGATCATTTTGAGGGCCATCATGAGGCACGTGCAGGACAACCAAGAGATGAGGCCCAGCCAGCATGGGTTGGTGAAAGGCAGGTCCTGCTCTTCCAACCTGATCTCCTTCTGTGACAAGGTGACAAGCTCAGTGGATGAGGGAAAGATCATGGATGTTGTGTCTCTGGACTGTAGTAGCCTTTTGATACCATTTCCCACAGCACAAGTGTGTCTGGAGCACAAGTTCTTATGAGGAGCAGCTGAGGGAGCTGGGGGTGTTTAACCTTGAATGCCCTTGAATTCAGCCAATTCACCCCTCCTCCTGCCCAGTCCCCAGGGCTGTCCTCTAATCCCTGCCTGCAGCCCTTCTTAGGGCTGGGACAGTTCACTCTTGCAGCAGTTGAGAGAGTCATGGATGGCTGGGGAGAAGCTGTTGGCTGAGAGACCAAGCCCAGCCATGTGGGATGGAGACCAGAGCTTTGAGTGGATGTGGGCGGATGCTGTGCTTCAGGAAATGACTGAACATATCTGGCTCAGAAAAGAAGGAGATGAGGGCAAGAGCAAACTGAGGCCTAGAAGCCGGCCAGAGCTGCACGGGGTTCAAAAACATCACAAGAACTCCAAACATCAACCAGCAGCCTTGGGGATGCAAACATTTCTCCAGAGGCAGGTCCTCTGACGCCACTAATGCTCAAAACTGTTGTAGTTCCCCTTATTTCATGCTTGCAAGTGGAGTGGAGTGATTCTGGCTCAGTCTGTTCCAAGTCCACCTGAATTTCATACCTACCCCACAAAAGTCAGCACAGAGTTAAAGCTGATAAATTTAGACACAAAAGAACCTCCTCAGTTGCAACAAATGTCTACCCAGTGGGGAAAGTCGTTAAGCCTTGCCTAAATCAACTATCCTGAGCTGGGGAGCATCTCTCCATAAATGAGCAGGAGGGAGATAAGTAAACTGCACTGATGCCAATGGAGAAATGCCACTCTGCCCTGTCTCCTTGGTGAAGTCACTGGCTGTGCTGCATTTGGAGACGTATCCAGACACAGGCTTGCACCAGCTTTATTTTCTTTCTATTGTTTCTTTCTCAGGCCCAGAAAATGCAGCTCATCCACCTGATAAGAGCCTCCACAAAGCACGCCATGTTTGGTGTTAAATGCAGACACATCCCCCCCTCAGCCTCGCTTCAGTCGTCACTACACATGAAAGCCGGCAGAGGATAAAGCAGTGATGAGCAAGGCAGCAGAAAGATCAGCGGAGCAGGGATGCTGTGGCAGGGACTGTGGCCTGAGAACCTTGTTAGTCAGAGGGACAGTCATGCTGGGGTGACTCAGCTTGGGAAAATGTGCTTTTTTGATGACTTAATAAGACATTGTTTAATTGTTAGGGTTTTGGATTTAAATAATTGCTATTACTGACTCGTTGCTAGTGGATATCAAGGAAAGGGAACATGATGGCACTATCTTATCCAGCAGGCTTGTAGCTACCACTTCAAAACATGCTCCATGTGGTGCCACCTGTAGCTCAGGCTTTCATTTATGCCATCCCTGTGATTTTGGTGGCTTTACAGTTTTGCCAAGTGTGCAAAATTGTACCATTTGAACAGAGTTTTCCCATGCAGGTAGACTGCCTTGAGCTCCTTTTTAGTTACAGGATTGTGGTGTTTCAGCTGTTTCTGAGAACTAAATTTGGTGGAAATGTTCTGCAGGTAACTGTTTTATACATCACAGGATGCAACAGTAGAGGTTCTGGTCTCAAAACGCCACCACAGGACATGAATGCTTTGGAAATTTATCAGCCTCTGCTTTCTCAGATCTCACGTGTTCCCCAGACACTTCTCCAGATCCAGCTTCTCTGTGGATGCTTTACACCAACACGGGGCCTGCTGTGCTCTGGCATACCCCTGTGCACTGCCTATCCTCCACACTGGCCATCTCTAGGGCACAATGACCCATTGCTTCTCCACAGGGCAATGTCAGAGCAGGACGTTCTCAGCCATAGTTTATTTCAGCTCCTGAGTGCCAAAGACCAGAGGCCAGGAAGCCTCTCAGCCCTCTGCTTTTGATACTTCTCCCATTGGCACAGAGAAGCAAGGAGGGAAAGGAAGTATTTTTGCTTGAATGCCAAACAGAAATAAGTTCATTCAAGGATAAAAGGTGTGGGGGGAGGAGGAGCAGGGCCTGAGGAGACAGACAGACTGGAGACAGCAGGGGCAGAAGGGGTCACACTACCTCGGAGGGGATAAGCAGATGAAGAACAGTCTGTAACCAGTACAGCACACTCCTTTCTTGAAACCTGGAACAGGACCCAGCACTGGCAGCTCTCCACATTCCTGTGCAAACAGCAACATCTCTGCCATCAGCTGGCAGAGATGGCATGGGGTCAGCGGTCAGGACGCACGGGCACTGGCACATGGGCATCCCTGTGGGTCCTGCAGCAGCTTGTTGGCCACAGAGCCTTGCAGTCAGCTGCACATACCCAAAGAAAGCTTTTGTGAAACTTCTGGGCTTCAGCAGAGGAGAATTACTGCTGGTATGTGCTCTGGAAAGGGAAGGAAGGGAGAGAGGAGGGAGTGGGACAGAGTCTACACTCTGTCCTACAAGCCCCCTGCAATGACAAAGTAGACATTGCTGAGAACACTGAGACCACATGGGAAATGCCACCACCAATGCAACCTCCTCTCCATTCCTCAGAGAGAAGGGACAGTTCTTTATTGTTTCATTCCTTATTGAGTAACTCCATGCTTTAATCGGCAAATCCAAGTGGCTCCAGGAGCAGAGTCCTACAGTACATCCCCTCCTGCTGCAGCTGGCAAGCTCCTCATCCTTTCTGTAAGTCATTCAAGTCGGCAGCTTGGGTCTGCTTGTCCAGGAAGACTCTGTCCCAGGGTCTCACTACTCACATCACTCTTCAAATTCTGACTCCTCAGTGTATCAATTTTAAGTCCACTTATTCTCAGGCTTTTCAAAGTTTTAAAGTACATCATGTACTATGGAAAAGGCAATCTCTATGCTAATAGGCGAGTCCCCAAACAAGTACCAACCTGACAGTCAAAGTAGGATTGATTTTTTTGATTGCTTGTTCTCCTATTGGCTGCATTTGTAACACTGAATGTTTTTAGAGATATTGCTGTATGTCACGTAGAGTCATTGCACCAGACTGAACTTAAACAGCAGCAGTCTATTGCCAATATTGAAAGTCCACACTGACTGAGAGCTATGAGCCTACTATTATTTGTTCTTGTTTTGCTTAAACTTTAGCCCAAATCATCTCAAAGAGGACAAGAAATGCTTGTGAGAGATTAAGCTCTGTATCCATAGAGCTTTCTGGAAGATGGATTAGATAGTGAATTTGTTTTATTTGCCATAAAAAATGTAACTAAATAAAGCTATAAGAATGTTCACTAAGAATAATTCAGCACTGGCAGGAAGACAGATTATAACATCTATGCTCCTTCTCTTCAACAAGGTTTTACAATTTTAAAGGAAAAGACTCCCAGTTCCTGAGAATGAAAATGAGTGCTCTCAATCACTCACACTTGCAGCTGTGTTGGTCTAATTTTGCACCGAGGTAGCCTAGATGGGTGCATGGGGACCTGTGCCCCAGAGAGGAGCAGAGTATCTCAAGCCTTACAGACTATACCACTCCCCTGGCACTTTGTTTTGCATAAGAAGTATCACAGAGCATAAAGTCTTTTTGGGGAGAGGAGGAGAGATAAACTACCAGCAACAGCCACGTGCTTCCCCCCCACACCTTAGGAAACCCTTCTTCAACAATTCAACAGCTCTTGCCCTTCCTGCAGCTTTCCTATGCCCACCTAGCCTTGGTCCCCGCCCATGATTTTGGGGAACGTTTTCTGCCCTCCCCTTTCTGTCACATTTTGCTAATTCCTTTTTTTCCCTCTGTCTTCCTCACTCTTCTCCCTCTCGGCAAATTGTAAACATGACGTCCCGGACATCCCGGCCCTTCCACTGCACCTTAGCTGGTCTGAGTGTCCTTACAGCAGGGGATGGCCACAGTCAACTCCCATCCCACCACCCAGCTGGGAAAACAAGTGGGGGTCCCCAGGAAGCCCTGCACGCCCTCCTTAGCAGCTGAGGCTTTGCATTATCCATGGGTAAAGGCGGCGCGGGAGCCGCCGCGCCTTCGGTGGGAGCGCGGTGTCCGCCCGGCCCGGGCAGGGCTCGCTCGGTGTCGCAGCGCCACCTGGTGGGACAGGGCGGCTCCTGCAGCTGCCCGCTGTCGCCTCCCGGTCCCCGCGGCGCCCCGGGCAGCGACACACGGCCCCGGGACGGCATAGCCCTGCACAGCTGCTTGGTCAGTCCTCCCTCGATGAGCAAAATCCGGTCCCCATCGCCGCCCAAGTAGTTATTAACCTCTCCCAACCCCTCGAGCCTGAAAAGGGTGGGAAATCTTGACAAACCTTGGAAAGCAATGTCTTTTCTTACAGAACACGCACAATGATTCTTTCTATACGTGCACAATGATTCCTTCGGTGGAGGATTAGCACGGAATTAGCAATAATGCACCCAAAAGGTGTTCACGAAGTTCCCACCACAGAAAAATTGGCTGAAGCCACATCCTGCACAATCCTGGGGACGGCTTCTTGGGGATCAGTAAGATTTCCATCCCCTCTGCTTCCTTCTTGCTGTCCGTATGCAGCACATTTGCAATCAGAGGCAAATTAAAGTCATCACTGGCAGAGCTGTTGCAGATCTCCTGCTCCCTTGTGTATATCAGGGACACAGCCTTTTGCACTTCACCATGTCCCATTTCCATTAGAAACAGACATGCATTTTCCCTGAGGTTTTATAAAACTTCTGCTGTACATCCCATTTGAAGTCAGGACGGTCAAATGGAGGGACAAGCTCAGGACATGGGGAAGGGCTCACAAATTGCGAATTTTAACCTTGTCCTGCCACACCTGTACATCACCCCCATTTTTTCTGCCTGCAAAAGAGTAAGAGCAAGGGAGCCATTTTTGTCTGTACTCTAATGAGCTCCCAGGGAAAACAGCCTTAGGCTGCGTAGACGCATGGTCTGCATCTCTGCAGGTGAGAAATAAACATTTTGTGGAGACCTGTGCTTTTGGGCTCCTCTTTAAAGCAGCAGATGTGAGACCCACGGATGGGCAGTGGGTGCCACACCTCTGGCATCAGCAGCCCCTGCTATTCTGCCTCCTCTGCCTGCTGCACACACAAATGTGTCACTGGAGAAGTTATGAGCTTTTTATTGTCACTTGTGGAGTGAGATATTGAACCATCGAAATGCTTATTCATTTCTGGTTATCTGATTGTCATAATGTTTCTAAACTGCCAGTTGAAGGTAAGAGATAAACTACAGCCAGCCTCAGACTGAAAGGCGCCTTTGACGTAGTCAGGTTTTTTTCACTAGGGGATGATATATTATTTATTGACTCACACAGGGTCACCTGGAAATATTTCATGCATGGAATCGAAAGGGAAGGGTAAATACTGAAATCAAAGGCTGTCAGGACCTCCTTTTGCCGGTGGGATGGTTTTTCTCTGCTTGTGTGGCTGTGGTGGACACAGACTCATGGCTGGTGTCTCTGCTTCTTAGAAGGAAGGGAAAGTCCTGTGCCCTCTGTCACTCCAAGAAATGAGGCATGGAGAAAAACAGGCAGCTGTTAATTTATTTCTCAGTGAATTTCCTTTCCCTGTTTTCATAACCTTACTCTTTTAACACCAGCTTAGAGGCACCAAACTACTTGAAGGAGTGAGATGGGGGGATCAGCTCGGGGATGGTGGGGAGATCCAGCATTACTGCCAAAGGAGACCCAGCAGGAGAGAACACTGCTGTTCTGTAGATTTCCCAGGCTTGCTCTCTAAAATCTAATCCAAATCCATCCCATGAAACAGCATTTGAATTGTAAAATGAAAAAAAAAAAGCTTTCCTGAGGCTCACAGGAGTGGTGTATGCACAGAGCATTCACAGATAACAATTTTCTGAACAAATCTTTGATGTTAGTATTTCAGCACATAATTTCAATGGGAGGCAGGAGAGACATCCATCTGCTAAAGGGAATACTTCCTTCTTGCATTCTGCATGCATCTTTGCTGTTGCTATGGTCACATATTGTTATAGTTGTCTTTTATTAAGGAGAATCTCCTTTAAAGACTTTTCTACCCAATGCATCTTGCCAGCTCTCTGGTTCATGAATATTTACCTGTTTAGTCTGCCTGAAGATGGTATTTTTAAGGCCTCAGGATATTTGGTTTCCAAGCACTGATAGAATTAATAGAGAAGTTCCCAGCATGTTCATGATTTCCTGAAGTCAAAGTCAAGTGAAAAGAGGTGGGGTGAGATTTTTTTATGTCCCTTTATGAAAAAAAGTGTGAAGATTTTTTGCTTTTTGTCAATCAGAGATCAAAAATAATAGGCTGAAGTAAATTAATTAGTGTAATTTGTCTGCTTGGATAGAATGGCTTGTCTGCCTTCTGACAGAACTTTGTCTCACCTGTTTTTCAAGGGCCTGCAATTGACCTACTATGACATATATATGGATTCTACAATTTCCCTGGAGTCTTTAGTGCACTGGGGAGAAGTGTCTTATTTTCAAAAGCAAATTGTTCTGCAGCAAAGCCTCACTGTGCACCAGGCTGGGTGTGAGCAGTGAGGCCAGGGCCCTCTGCACAGGAGCCACTGGAGTTTGTGACATCTCCATGCCTGTCACTTGTTCCAGTGCCTCACTGTCCTCACAGTTAAGAACTTCTTATATCTGGCCTGAATCTCCCTCTTTTAGTTTAAAATTGTTACCCCTTGTCCTATAAATGACCCCATGGAATGATATCTAATCAGAGTAGACCCATATTGGGCTTCTCTTCACGTGCCCTCCAAAATGGGAAGTTAATTGTTGGTAACTACTTACTGCCTTCTTTGGTTTGAGCACACAGAGAGGTTGAGCTGGCAATGTCCTCTCAATGTTGAGTGTAAAACATTGGCTGAGTTCAGGCTGACCTGGCAGTGGGACAAAGCTTTCAAAGAAAAGTGTGTCTGTATAAATGTCATGAAAGTGGATATAGCCAGACTGGAGACAAGGATCCTTTTCAGTAACTTTTCTGAGCAAACAGCTGTAGCTGAGCTCGTGGCTTGTCAGACACTGAGGAACCCGCACAAGTGAGAGCTCTTGTGAACCCTCCAGACAAAAGCAGAGCTGGAGCCAGGCTTATTGCCATTGATGCTGGAGCTGGTCACAAGGCAGGCCTGTAGGCAAAGCGGGCTGTGGGAGGCACAGGGCTGAGCACAGCTCCTGAGGCAGCTCCAAATCTGCCTCACCACCACTTTGCCTCCTTTGCCCGGTTAACCGCAGCTTGGTCAGGGTGAAAAGCAGCACACTGGTCCAGAGGAACAGAAAGCAGAAAGTGTCATCCTTCAGCAAGGCAGTGATGCTGATGGGTCTGCTGGACAGGGCATGTGGGCTGCTGGGTGGTCAGTGTTGCAAGCAGTAGCAAATCCTAAGGAAGCAAAAGCAGCTCCACAGCTGTGTCTTGCTGCTTCTGAGATATGATGCCCAAGTGAATGAATGGGAACTGTTTTACAGTCCAGGCTGTATCCTGTACTACCACTGAAGGGCTGTTCTACCCCTTCAAACAGACGGTTTGGGCTCTGTCCAGCTCAGCATGTCCATGCTCGCCATAGTCCAGCCGAAGCATTCAGTATTCGTGCTGAGGCAACTTGTCGTGCTGGGGGACCGACTGCAGCCAGGGCCCCCCTAAACTGCATTACTATGGCAATCTGTGCTCTGGCCTTATCCCTCTTGGTCACCCAGAACACAGCAGGTATCACCTGCTTCTTAGGTCTCTCATCCTCCTGCCAAGTTCTCCGTGGTGTAGTCAGTCTCCATGGCCCCAGCTGAGCTGTAGCTGCTGTCACAAGCCCCGTTTTTGTCAGGAGCACCCATTCTTGCTTTTGCTACACTGGTTTGCCACGGTTTGCTGTGCAGCTGCTCTGGGAGCTGTGCTGATGCTGCTTGGGCACCACAGTGATTACATCTGATTACTTGTATTAAACAGTGGGACTGTAGAGCCAGGAGCAGGGACCAGGCTCGAGTGACTTTAATGATTGGGAGTTTTGTGCTCAGAGGCTTCTGTGAGGGTAAAATGCTAAAGTGTTGCTGACATTTTGGTGGTGTTGTAAGGACTTGTTCACTTTCAGGGAAAATGGGAAAGAAGGAAAGAGAAAAACAGGTGATGGAGTGACCAAGATGAAATGGCATAGTCAGAAACACACCCTTTGTTTCCCTGGGCTGAGAAAGTGGAAGGGCAGGTTGATGGGGTTGCATTCCTCCTCCCAGTCCTCAGCACCCCTGAGTTCAAGGAGCACTGCCAGACCCCTGGCAGCAGAGCAGCTCCAAGAGCGCATCTCAGTCCCCTGTTCAACTGTGTGATTATTTGCAATTAGCTGTGTGTAAATCCAGCAGCTGGAGTATGATGGGAGTTACCTGATTCAGTTCTTGAGCAGTTCTCAAAGTATTTGGAAGAGCACTGCTAGTCACTAAACCGGGCTGGCACAAGGATGATGGTGAGGTCGTAGGAGCAGCTGTACCACGCCAGCCCAGCACCATGTCCCCAGCAGGTGGATGAAGAGGGAAGGAGGCTATTTAGTCTTCTTGAAGTTGTGTTGATGCCCATCTCCAGTGGAGAAAACCAACAGAAGTTGTTCAAGGGAAAATAGAAGCACCAAGCAAGTACACTGAGAAATTTCCAAAATATCTGTTCTATTGCACAGTAATCTATGACTTAGGGACCTACGACACCTCAGTGGATTTTACCTCCTTGAGGATGTCCAAAACATATGTGAACCCATGCACATTTACCTTACATCCATAAACAGGGGAACATCACAGATCTAAGCACTGTGCATCTCCATAAATTCTGCACTGTGTAAAAATAAATCTCATTTTGTTTTTCTTGAAATTGCAGCCTGCTGCTTTTGTGTGAGTCGCTCCCATGTTAGAAAAGGCTGATGGGTGGTTCCTTCATCTTCTTCCTGTTGTTTGTGATTTATAACCCACTAGCATAACTTCCTGTCTTTTCGGGGGCTAAAGAGTTCTCTCTACCTGTTTTTTTCCACACACAGAAGCCTTTCTGTACCTTTGTTCACCTTTGTCAGCTTTCTCCATATCTTCCCAGCCATAAAGTAATATGCCTTGTCACCTGTCAATAGCACAGTGTAAATGCTAAGTAAGGCCAACCTGTGCCAATCATTAAGCCCAAGGGAAATCTCTGGAGGTGTATGTACCCACTGAGGTGGATTCAGAGCAAACAGACACAGTGGGGACCAGAGTGTGGAAGGTGGAAAATCTGCAGCACCAGAGACTGAGCAAATTCTCATGCCTGCAGAGACACAACATCCTGAAACAGCTGATAACAAATGCAAAACTCTCTGTACTGAACACAGGAGAATGCCTGCTGAATCCCTGGAGGGAGATGTCTTAAACATGGGAAGGGCTGGACATATCCTTAGAGAAACAAACCCCACTTCTGAGTCTTCCTTGAACCAAGCAATGGACACAACTTGAGTCAAAGAGCTAAGCCACTGTGCAGTATCCAGGTGTGTGTGATGAAATGCAAAGGGTCCGTGCTGGCAGGTACAGGTCAATGCAACATTTAAGTGTTTGTCTTAAATTCACACCAGGGTCTGGGTTACACATGGAAAAGGCTCCAGATATGTGGGGTCTGGTCTCACTGTTCATACAATGTGGCAGCCTGGATCGTAATATAAGGTCCTCCTAGATTCTGAGCACAGTCCTTGGAACAGTGACCCTCTTCTTTAATGTCCGTCATTGAAACATATGGCTGTAAAAACTGATGCAAATCATAGCCCCTTCTTTCCCTCCTAGAGCTAGAGGTGACATCTGCTGGCAGGGTGGTTTTGCAGACCCCATGTGCTGGTGACACCAGAACTAATGAACTACAGAAAAAGCCCTCTCAACCCCTTCCTGTAATACTTTCCCTGATTTTTTTCTGCCCAGCTCTGTGGCTAGCACACACCTTGAGGATGGCAGAGAAGTTAGTCCAGTCCCCACCTGAACATATTTCAATCCGCATCTCCATCTTGCCAGGAGAGGTCTGTATTGCCTGCTGTGCAGGTAGTCAGTGTACGTAAGAAGGGAGAAGAGTGCAAAATACAGTTCTAGGTCACCTGAACATTTTAGAGGGGAAGGAGCCTTCCTTAGGTGATGCCTTTTCAGCCATAAATTCGCAAGCCAAACAAGATTAAAATGACAAAAAGCAGTTACTGTTTATGGAAGGTCTTTCAGGTGCACTTATGGAGGAATGCCCCCATAAGGGCTTCGGCACTTTGATAAGTTTAGCAAATTAGCATAATTGACAAGAATCCCCAGTTAGAAGTACAGTTAATGAAGTAATTCCCCTCTTGGTTCGGCCCCATGCTGAAGCCTCCCCCCTTGCTTCTAGCCCCACATTGTTTATGTCTAAATACATGGAAAAGTGACATGGCCTTCTTCACTGAAGAAGCAAGATTAGAATAGGATTCCAGGAATGTGCTTGTCTAACAAAATACTGGAGTTAGCTTAAGAAACCATGTAACTGTACAATAATAGTCTACAGAGCTACGAATATATGAAAAATACATAAAAGCAAAAACCTTTTGGCATCATAGGAGTGACTTTTCTGACCTGATGCAGATGTCTGCTCTAGGCAGAGACCAGCTGTACTGCAGGTGAGACAGCTTCTCTTCATGCATTTGCAGGAGGAGCCCCAAGACCCCCAGTTCAGACATGGATCTTCATCTCACAGCACAAACGCTTCCCCAGAGCCCAGTGGACTGAGTTTAAGGAAGGCAGAGGAAAAGGTCACCATTCTAGAAGCCTGGTAGGAATCAGACAGGCCAGGAACACTGTTTCTGGTCCTTCGTCCCCAGCCTCACTCCCTTCTGGCACCTCAATGTGCTGTCACTTCCTCCTTGGCTGCTTCCTGCCACAACACTGAGATCAGCTAAACCCAAAACTGTGTGGTTGTGTCTCTATGTGAGGAATATTGAGGCTTAGTGACAAAAGTGTAGGCACTGTTGCCTTGAAAACCTGTTGCTAAGAAGAGGCTGAAAATGTGAAATACAGGCAGCAAAGGAAAACACAAGCACTGCAGTGGAAGGAAGGAAGAGGCTGTTACTCATAACTCCCTAGCATCAGATACTGCAAGGCTTTCAGGAAGATCCCAGAGCCATTTTTATTTGAAGGCATAGCAGCCAGGTGCCATCAGCAAGGAACATTTCAATAGCAAAGTAGGAATTTGCAAGTAACTGAGAGAAACAGTTCAGCAGGGCCTGCAGCTTCTTCTCAAACCTTCCTGGAAGGCTGGGGGAGAGATGTCAGATGGGTGAACATGGGACAGAGCCTCTCTAAGGCAGCGTTACATTTTTTCCCATTTTATTCTTGGACAATATGAGGAGGTCAATGAAGGATGTTTGAAACATCTGTTTGAGCCTCAGCACAGGAAAGAAGGGAATCCAGAACATTTTAACCTTCCATAACAAATACCCCAAAGGTGCTGTGAGCTGCACGCATGACTGCTACAAAGAGTAATAACATTTATAGTTCTCTACATATTTTAGTGAGCCATGTAATTAATCTAAGTGACATCATAAAGCAAATTAAACCATTTATCTCCTCAGAGATAAACCAGCCAGCAGAGTTTAAAAAAATCAGGTCCCTAGTAGAATGGTTATTTAAAGGGGAAACTTTTACAGAGTTTAATTTATTTCTGCAGAATAAAGAAATTTCCTGATATTTCTGCAACAGATGAGCACAGAATAAAAGGAAATTCACTTGGAAAGCATGTTTTTCCCCGGAGTGTTACACCAACATCAGCCCTTGTTTTCCGTAGCATTGTTTTTCGTCAACTGATGTAAGCACCTGGAAAGCTGGAGGCTTAATTCCAGTGATTGCTTCATCAGCTCTGGTCTTCCTCTTTCATATGCATACAAAAGAAGACTTTAACAATGTGCATAAAATATTCTGATGCTGAAAATGCGTTCAGCTGCTTTTCTGCTCCCCCCACTTGCCGTGCTTAAACTAAATGAAGTGGTCTTTCCCAGAGCTGAATTCACCGAAGTCTGCAATCATTGTCTAAGAACTGGGCATTTATTTTCCTTGCAGCCTTCCAGTCTCTCTCCTGAGCTCATGAGCAAGAGCACAAACCAGGGCTGGCTGTGTTAACTGGAGGCCACAACTCCCACTGCCTTTGCAAACCTAAACCTGGGCTCTGGCAGAACCTTACACAGCTTAATAAAGGTTTTGAGGATGTAGCCATATAAACTAATGTAAATACTACATAAAAAATAATCTTCATCGTGGAGGAGGAAGTAACGCAACTTTATGAGTGGGAAGGTCAGGGAGTGTTATCTGCTATTACCCAGGAGTTTTGTGGTCTCCATTCACATTTGATCCATTTGCTTCTCTATTGACACTGGCTTGGGATAGAGGAAACTCACGTTAAAATCTGATTGCCTGTCAAGATCCTGACAAAGGAAGGAAATGGCCCTTGATTACAAGGAAGCTGATCTGGCATTCCTCACAGAGCTCCCTGCCCCTCGGCAGGGCTTGCTGCCCCTTTGCTGGCTGCTTCAGGTGCTTTAGGCTGGCAGCAGTTGTCTGCTGTAGCTTGCAGACTGGCTCTTATGACCATGCTTGGGAAATTCCTACCGCAAAAAGTTTCAGAAGAGATCTCATAATGAATAACAGCACTGTCCCTGCTGGGTCCTCTTGGTCCCCTCAACCAAAGTATGATCCGTGTTATCCTTTGTAAAAACAGTTGTCCATCTAACAGTAGCACATATTTACATGCCATTATAGATACATTACATGAGTATATGGATACATACAGACACACACGAGATTATATTCCAGGAGTAACCTGCTTACGTAGTAAAGTTGGATTTTTTTTAAACATCAGTTTTAAAAATATATATAAGGTACTTTGTAAAACATGGGGAAAATCCTACAGTCTATGATTCTGAAAAATAACAAATAGAAATCAAGAAGGAGGGGAAAATTTGCTCAGGATCCACAGATAATTATAAAGTTATTTTGCTTTGGAAAGTAGCAATTTAACAGCACAACTGAGTTTTAAGGACATTCACCGGCACAGAACAAAACACCCATGATTACATTCTGTCTCGTCAGGTCAGTTCTGCAGATTTTTCTCTCAGGAGGTCTGAAAGGAAACTACATTTGTCTCCATTTTCAAATTTATGCCCATGAATCAGAGACTGGAATATGGTCTTCCATAAAAGTTCATTACAGAAGTTAGAGAAAGACTGAACTTGTCTCTCACGATTATTTCTGCTCTTGGTTTGTAATGCAGCAGCAGGGGATTCTCTGCCAGTGCAGAGACAATCAGGAATACTGGGCCTTAGTAAGGGTTTAGTGAACAGCCCACCAGGAGAGAGGCTTTGCCCCTGCAAAGGGTTTTCTGGGCTTAGGACAGATAAACTTTCCCACTGATGTAGGCACATGTGTGCCTGCACACTCACAGAGCCAGCCAAAGCCTCAGGGACTTTTGCCACCATGCTGTTAATCATTATCCAAGCAGACCTGTACTCTTTGAGATCTCTGACCTGTTTTGCAGCCCTGAAGGGGTTTATTGCAGCCAGCACAGCCTTGGCCGGTGTTTGGATTGCGTGCTGACAGCCAGCCAGCTGGCCCTGGTTCAGAGCTCCGCGATACGAAGCCTTGCACGGCCACACTTTTGTACTTCTTGGCTTCTTGGGAAAAGGGAGCAACTCCTGCTTCCATCGGCCAAGGAGGAGTGCGCAGTCCGAGGGACACAGGCTGAGGAGGAAGCAGCCAGGTGAATTTCCCTTGGGTGAGAATGAGGTCATGTGGATATGGTATCTGGAAGAACATGGATTCAGGACTGAAGAGCAGTCAGGTGAATAGGGATGGTGCAAGGAGAGGCCCTGTCTGCAGCAGACTGTGCCAAGCACATGAAATCTCAGCCTCAAATCTTGCAAGATTCATGCACACAGAAAAATCTCCTCCTGCAGGTCTTTGCTTAAGTCATTTTAAAAAAAATTTTTCAGGTCTCTGGAAGCTTTTCCTGAGTCTTTTATGACTTGCTGAAGCCTTGAACTTCAGCAAGAAATTCATTCAAGGTTGAATTAAGTCAAGAATTTAAGTGTTGTTCTATTCATGATCTCCTAAATTGTAGATAATTTAAAACAAAGAGGAATCAGAACCATTTTATCAATCATTTTGATTAGCCAGGATCTTGTTGAATCTTGTGTGTCATTTGCGGTTGGTGACTCTCAGGGTAGGCATCTGCTTCAAATCCCATGACAGCATCACATTAAAAAAATCCATAAAGAAGTGGAATTAGGAATTCAAACCCAGTAGCCTTGCTACTGAAAATACACTACTCTTCGAAGATCCCTTCCAAACCAAACCATTCTATGGGTCTGTGAGTCTACAATAAGTGCATGATCATGCAGCCACTCAGGGAAGTTTGTCTTTGTTCCTAAGAGGGCATAAATGAAGAAAATGGTTCCTTCTTTTCAGTACCAGAAACTCATTAAAATCCCCTGCACCAATTCCAAGGAAGGGCACCTGCCACATTACATAGGAGACAGATCAAAGGGGGTTTTTCTGGTTCAGGAGGCTGAGCCCTTGCAGAAAAGTGTGCTGCAATCAGGATGTAATCCTTCTTTCTTCAAAACATGGAAAGGTGGGACCTACATGGGACTGGGAAAGGACTGTATTGACTTTGTTTTACATGTGTGCAAGACAATTACAATTTTGAGCCTCCCCTGATGGCTCGCCAGTTCAAACACCTGCACTTTGCAGAAATGACAGTTCTGTGCAGGAACTTGAAACTAATGGGACAAGGAAGGCTGCATACTAATGACAAAAGCCTTTTCATCAGTTACAGCCAGCTCTCTAGGTGCATATTCCCAAAAACCTTTGAAATTTTGGGGACTGAATAACTTTGGTTGCATATATCTGTAATCTTCTTTAGCCTTACTCAGAAGTTTGAAGTAACCAAATTTTACTCATTAGGGATAAAGATCATAATTCACTTGTAGTTCCGTTCCATTTTACCAACAGGCAGTAATCTTTAAGGTATAAAATACATATGTTCAGCAAAGGGCTATTTTTGTGTAGTCAATAAGATATAAAGGCACCGTGTGCCCAGGAAAGAACAAAGGTACAAAAGGTACGAAAAGGTACAAAACCTTCCCCCAGCAGACCCTGGAGGTGTCTTTAAATCTTGAAGAACAAGCTTCTTGATGAGTGGGACAAGGGTATCAGTGTGTACCAGAGGCGTTGACTGCCATGCACTCTCTGTGGATTGTGGTTTTGGGGTCTTCCTGAAGGCTAGAAGGTGATTTACACTGTGCTGGACACCTGAGGGTGTGGGGGAAGCAGGTTCTCTCTTCCCTTGATACAGATCTGTGAGGAGGCAATGATGCAATTGATAACTTTTATCAGCGGAGGGTACAGTGCAGAAGAATATGAATAAGAAATACAGAAGAGGAAAAGTTAGAAAGAGAGTAAAAGAAGCAGAGGAGAGCATAAGGGTTAACTTTGGTGGCAGTTTTCTTAGAGTGGAGATGGAGAGAAGAGCTGAAAAGAACAGAGAAATGAAGAACCATCAGCAGTCTCCAGTCCTCTGATTTATAAATAAACCCATATAAACCCTTAGTCACACAGGACTTTCATTTTCCAGAAATCCCAAGTCAGGGTTCAGCAGACACCTGTGCCGTGGCTGCACAGGCTCGTGCAGGATGCCTCTCATGCCTGGTGTAGGGTGCAGACCTCAGGACGCCTCTGCATACCCGGCACTGTCAGCACCACCCTTTGTCTCGTGGTCAGAAGACAAGCTACAGGCATGACCAGTCCAAGATTTGTACCTGTTTAAATTAAGTTTTCCAAAAATCTTGCTCTGGGTGCAGATCTTCGTGCATGTGTTTGTCACTCAGGTACACAGAATTTTTCATGCAGGTATTTTAATATGACATTGTGGTCCCACATTCTACTTATCTCCCCAGCGGAGGCCCCTGGTTGGAGTTGTGTAGTTGGAAGCAGGAGGTTTCTGTCCTTCTCATTACTTTAGCTGATTCAAATCCTTCTTTCAAATCTAAGAGCAAGCCTTGGAACTGCAATTTCATGACTTACAGTCACCTTCAGAGTGCTGAGGCTCACTAAAATGCCCACCCACGCAGGGTTTGGGCATTGACTTTGCACCAGTGTGCACAAAATGCCACTCATGGTGCTGCATTTTCCATAAACTGCCACAGAGTAAGTGCATTGCCTGTATTCCTCTGAGTGGTGTCACTTGATATGCAAACACTTCAAACACCTTTATATTTCTGTAGAATAACATAACCTGAAATAGGAGCAGAGAAAGTTCACACAATTAAAAGGTACCAAAAAGTGATGGTAGGTGACCAATCAACTGACTAATTGCATTTGACTGTACCAAGTAGAGATTCTTCTGTCCTGTGTTTGCTTGCAATGAAGCGAGAAAGAGAGCTCGGTTGCCTAAATGACCCGGGGCACAGGCTACCCAAGGCAATCAATTGCTTCACTCAGTCACCCTCGCTGATGGGAAAATACAAAGAGCTCCCTGGTAGCCCTGGAACCTTTAGCTGCAGGACTGCCTGCAAAGAAATGCTCAGGATAACAAGCATTTTGTGGTTTTGATACATTTCTAAAATATAACTCCTATTTTATCACCTAATCAAGCTACATAGTAATATTTTATTACCGAATCTGAAATTTATTACAGCTGCTTTGTGGTTATTCACCAGTGTTGAATTAGTGCTTTATTACTATAAGCAACCGATAACACATACCCAATTAAGGTATCTTTGTATCTATCTCTTTTTGGAACTGTTCCGACACCAAGTTCTTGTCAGTACTGCACAATTGTTATTATTAGTGGCTGAAACAGGACTAAATTAACAGGTAGAGAAGTTGTGATTGCACCACTAAACTCTTAAGTAGTTTGATTAGTAAATAATACAGTAATACCAATTAAATATAACAGCTGCTTATCTCATGGAGATTATAAAATAAATATATAGCTGTAAATGTATCTTGTTATGGTACAGTATAGTTTCCATGATTTAAAGTTGTTTTAAGAAATAATTAAGCTTTCTATGAAGTCAGGCACCAGGAAAAAAAACGTTGTCTGTATCTCAACATTGTGAATATATCACCACAAAAACACAAGCAAATAGAAAGAAAAAATAATCCAGGTGATTTATGAGATACTATTTTGTGATTCTAAATTCCAAGTATTGTTTCATGCTGCATTTTGTGCCTTCACAAAAAAAACCCAACAAAACCACAGTCAGAGATGGCAGAATATACAGAAAAATTGTGGCCTCATGGCAGAAGGATTTGATCTTGGTGATAACCAGGGCTTTGAGTTGCAAACATAGGTTGTATTTTGACATTGACCTTCCTGTGCTTTCAGAAAATCAAGGGTTTGAATCCTCTGTGTAAACAACAAGACTCTGATACCTGATCCTAGCAGCAATTTCCTTTTCCAACTGCATCTCCTAGGACGAAATTGTTCCAAAGCACAAGAAGTATCCCAATGAGCGATTGAATAGTCCCCAGTGTGGCACAGCTCCTTAGCTTCTAGCTCAGGAAGATCATGGAGCTGATGTGGACGCTGTGCTGCTGAGAGGCGCTTCGTGCTGCTGAAGGAAACAGAAATCACTGCACAGCATTGGAGCATAGCTCTGTTCTTGAGGTTTGGGTGTCTTCTCAGAGGGGACACTGGAGGCACCTTATTTTCTATTAGGGATTTAGTCTTCCAAAGAAAAAGTCAAAGAGCACATAAGCACAGAGAAGATTCAAGGCAGATCAATTTGATTTTCCTACAAAGAAAGTAAGGAAGAGGCAGAGACTGTGACATGAGTCATAGTTGCAGTAACTGGGGAAGGTGGGAACAGAATGTGGGTTTCATTTCTTCATTTAAAATTTTCTTCTATTTTTTCCTTCCTCAGTTATAATTTTATTCAGTTCCTTTCCTCCTTCCCTCTTCTCCCTCCTCCCCTATGACTGGCAAGTGGGAAAGGCAAATGATGAAGGCCAGTACCAGCCACTAAAATTCAGCAGGCAGCAGGGCTGGTGAAAATTCCCTGCTCCCAGCTTTTATGGCAGGGTGCAATCAGTGGCTTGTGTTTGCTATTTGAACAAAGGAGCTTTGGAGTTAGAGGGAAGGTCTTCCCCAAGAAGCTGCTGACTCCTGAAACCTGATGTCCTGTTCCTTATCAGGCCGGTTTATGACAGGTTTCATAAATGTTTTATGAGACCCTGATGACTGCATGGCTGAGCAGGGTGGTGGCAGCTGCCTCCAACTTTGTGCGTTATTGACAAAAGATCAAAGACCAGATTTACCACCCTGATAAGATCAGATGGATAAGAATCCTGAACTGACTTTTTCCCATTTCCTGCACGAACAAACACGTTGCAGGATTTATTGACAGATGCTCAGTCCTGAAGACCTTGTTTGGACAAAATTCCTTCCAATTTCTACACTCCTTCCCCTAGGCTTAGTGGAAATTCCATGAAACAGGCACTAGAGTTTGAGACCCTTGCCTCACCATAAGGTGAGCCACCACTTTGACTGAAAACCTTTCTTCCAAGAGTCCCTGAATAGAGGGATCTTGAGGGAATCATTGGTCTTGATGCAGTCAGGATGACAGGAACCACCATGCACTGCCAACTTCCCAATCGTTTTAAAGCTCTGGTACATAAGACCTCCCACCAGATGTGTCAGAGCTCTGTCTCACTTCCATCTGCAGTCCTTCAGGATGGGATCTGCTGACCACCACCAGAGGATGCAGCAACTGGAAACATGGGCTGCATGACAGAGGCCAGCCAAGCCCCTCACACACAAAGCGTCTGAGTTTGGCCCTTCTGACTTTCTAACAGCCAAACACCCGGGAAGGTCCTGGGGTTGGTCTGAGCCAGTGTTTGAGGTAATGCTTGTCCTACAAAAGATGTCTCTCCTAGGCATGTCTGCCAGCATCTCCTGCACCAGGAGCACTGTCAGCCCAGCTGGGCACTGTGGTCCCAGGACTTAAAGGCTGCAAGGTGAGAGGGCCACTCAGCGTAGTCAGAAGCACATTACACCTGCCAGATTTAGGGCGTCAGATGTGCTAGCAAGCTAAAGAAAGCAGGTGACAAGGCAGGACTGAAGTGTGTTTCAAACAGAACTGCAGGTCCTAAGAGTTGACTGCTGTTACTATTTTTTGCTGTGAACTTTCTAGGTAATTGTCAAAAAAATGTATCTCTCTTTTCCAAGCCTGGGAAGAGAAATATTTTTAGTTTCTTCTCAGGGGATTATTTCATTATTAGTCAAAAAACTTTTTTGAGAAAGCTAAAAATAAGATACTGTGGAAACACCGGGCTCAGTCATTCTGCGTTTGTTGATATTTTTAAGTGCAGGAGCAGAACAACTGTCTTTGAATGACAGAGGGCATGCCTGTGCTGTGAAGTTTGTTTTCCAGGAAGCCTGACTCCTGACTGAAAAAATGTTAAAGAATAGAGCTTAGTGAGACTAAAGTATCACAGAAATTGCCTTCAGAGCCACTTTGACCAGCAGAAGAGATGGGTCAAAGAATTGACTTGCCCACAGCACTTAAATACAGGCAAGAGTACAAAATAAAGAGAGGTGAAGTGGGATCAAAATTCCAGTCACCAAGTGCTCAGTGCCAGAGCCTGCATTCAGTTGAATTCTTCACTGCCAGACACACCTGGCCTGACAGAGGCTGGTGTTCCTCTGCTTAGTGGGCAGGGAAAGACAATCTGAACTCACTAGGAAAGATGGAGATTTTCTCATTCTGCTGTGTCAGACAACAGTTGGATAAACAAGGGATTCTCCCAGGCTTGAAACATGCAATTTGCTGGGAGCTGCCATCTGGTTTGAGAGTTACATTTGCTTCAGTCTCACTGAAAATCAAAGTCTAAAAAAAGTGCAAGTTAAAGCATTTTTTCTTCTGTCCCTGATGCCAGAAGCTTGTTTCTGTAGAGTTCAAAAGAAGATACTTTTTAAAAAAGGTAGGGCTCAGTGGCCATGAAGTAGACCGTCAAGTGGAGCTGGTTGGGTTTACTCCTCTATTTGTGGAAATGTAAGTAACTCCATAAAGTTATGGAGAGCAAAAAATCAAGCCTAGGGACCTGAAGTACTTGAGGGACTTGGTTTTTAAAAAGCACACATGGAAAATTAATATACATACAATCTTTCATGGTTTTGCTGGACTTAGTGAGAACAAATACTGTGTTATACTACAGGTCCAGTAATACAACACACAGAAACAGGATGTGGAGAAGCAGCTGCTGATGGCTAAGAAAGGGGCTGAGAAAATTAAAAAGAAGCAAAACACCTTGTTTGAAACATTTCATGTTGCTCACAGCTCATCTCTAGACAGTGTTGATTGTAAATGTTAACATCAGCAATCATTTGGCTTCAAAAGAATTACTTAATCCTCATGCTTTTTGCTGCTGTGGGAAGTGGAGACAAGAGTCTGCACGGGATTTGGCAGTGCAGTCAGTGGCCATCCTCACACAAGAAGGGTCACCAGCGGATCAGAGCTGATGGGGCCACCACCAGCCCCTGCACCTGGCCACCCCCCCGAGGCCAGATGAAAAGTGATGCTGGGGAGAGCCCCTGGTCCCCACAGACCGTGGGACTCCACTGTCCCAGGCTGCAGAGCAGCCTGTGCTGCCAGGGCTGCTGAGCCCTGACACTGCTGGGCTCTGCTTCTCCTCCAAGAGGTGTAAAAGCTGATTCCCAGGAACAGTCTGATTCCCAAGGGCTGGCAGTGCAGGAGGACAGGCAGCAGAGCCAGCACAGAGGCAGCAGCACCGTCTTTTATAGCGAACGCAGGCAGGTGGACACGGATTATTATCTTCTTCTAATTTGTTTTCTAAACATTATCAACTCAGATTACTCTTCACAAATTTCACTCCAAAACTTCAGAGTAATTGGCTTTTACAATGCAGTAAAGAAAGATATTAACTGGTTTGAGGATTTACTAGGCAACCATTCACACCACTCTTTTATCAATATTGCCATAATTTGACACTTCTGAATGGAGGAGGATTGTAAAGCACCTGCAGACCCTGTAAAACATGTTAAATGGAGATTAGTCTTACTGCTTAGTTTAAGCCTAGTAAAAGATAATTAAATTGACTGATGCAGCTGTAAATCTCACTTTTATCAAATCCTGGCTCTCTTTGTCCTTATGATTTTACAGCATCATTAATGTTGTTGTGACAATATCATTAATCTCCGCCTGCTGTTCAGAGAATGAAAGGCTACCAGCAGACACTATAAAAATCTGCTCTCTCCTCACCAGTGTTATATTTTCTCCCTTCTTGACTTTCATACAACTTAGACACACATTTCATTCATGAGGTGATTTCATAAGCTGAAAATTAATTGTAAATATACCATATAGTTTCTTTCACTGTGGTTTGTGTAAAGTGGATTTATTAGTTTTGGGTTTTTAGGGGATTTTTTTTTTTGTCAAGCAAAAAGGGATTAGAAATAATTCCCCAGTGTTCTTCAGGGTTTTGGTTTGGCCTTTTTTTTAATTCAACTCTTTGTAACAACACAAAAGATCATCAGGCCTACAAGTGAAGGTACACTGATTGGAAACCCTGGGAATTCCATCTTAAGTCACCAGTTTTTATTTTTCCTGAGTTTATTAGACAGGGAAGATGGACTTTATTCCACTTCTGATTTCCTAGTGAGAACTGACTGAACTGGGCATGGGGAGGAGGTGAACAGCCTGTAGGGGGAACCTGTAGCTTAACAGACCGTGTAAGAGATTCTGATGTAGTAACTGGAGCCACTCTGCCTGCATTAGGCTTTGCACATCCTTCCGTGGTGCAGTGGCTGCTGAGGACATAACTTACCCCCTGCTTGCTCTGCCTGAGCTAAGACACCTCTGCCCAAGACACCTCTGCTTCTCATGGTGTCTGTTCTGCCCACTGCTGTACCTCAGCATCTCCACAAAATTATTCCATCTTTCTCTGTGTGCATCTCCTCTTTATGATTGCATATGAGCTGTACAGCCTGAATCATCTGGTCTTTTAATTTCCAAACTACTTTTCTTTCCAGGGGAAGGACACTTGCCTTGCCAAGATGTAACCATGGATGCTGGGTCATGCACCTTGAGTTGATCGGGACACACAGAATGCCCTCTCTTGGTATGAGGTGGACAATATAATCCCACCTCAAACAAGAGGAGTGTTTAGGTAAATGAAGTTCAGATAACCACACTGTCTGTCTTCCCCAAGGTCAGCTGGCTCAGCAGGGTTTTAACCATTTTGTTTTACCCGGGATATTTACCTGCAACCCAGGATTAAATCCCTTCAAAGCCAGATTTCTACTTGGGCACTTCACTTTAGGTGGTGGATCTCACATGACTGAAATTTTGCGGGATCCTCCTGGAAAAAAACCAACAGCAACCCCCTAACAATCTGTTAGGCTTCTCCTAACAAGGGTGTCAGCAGGCTGCTTTCTCTGGCTGTCTGTATTTTCCTGGTTTAATTCAAGGTTTGAGGCTGTCCCCTAGGACTAACATAAAACCGGGATCGCGCTGTACTTGGCTGAAGTCGATGGAACAAATTGACTACTTTAGCTCACTCTTTATGGGGGGGAGAGTTTATGTGAAAAATATTTCAGAGTTCCTAATCTGGCATTTAAGTTACAGTTAAGCCTAAATATAGTGCTTTAATCGTCAGCAGCTACAATTTCACTCCAGTGCTTCTTTAAACTCTTCGGTTTGAAAGTCCAAAAGATAAGAAGTACTTCTCAGTAATGCAAATAGACAGAGAGCATGGAGCTCACCCAGAGACTGTTTCTCCAGCCTGGGCTGTGCTTACCTTTTCAGCTCTCAGATAACTGTGAGGAAAAAAATTCTGTCTCAACTCTTTCAAATCCCTGAGGTGGACAAGATTTGCCCCTCTGCAAAGATCTAGGGCAAGACCAGCATCTCTTTTCTGTGTCGGCCCTGTAGATAAACAGCTGTGGTGGTTCAGGGGTGATCCCTAAGTTCTGCAAAGGGGATGAAGTGATGAGGAGACTACAATGTGTAGCAATGCTATGGGATAAAAGAGTAGTGGGAACAAAAGCATAGACTGGTATGGGTTAGCTGTGTGCTAGGCCTATTCTTATTAGAGACTATATACAGAGAACTGGTGCAGCATCACCTTGAGTCCTGTGTGCAGTTTTGGACACCACAATATAAAAAGAGGGCATCCAAAGGAGGGAAATAAGGATGGTGAAGGGTCTGGAGGGGAAGCTGTATGAGGAGCTGCTGAGGTCACTTGGTCTGTTCAGCCTGGAGGAGACTGTGGGGAGAGCTCATTGCAATTACAACTTTCTCGTGAGGGGGAGAGGAAGGGCAGGTACCAATTTCTTCGCTCTCACGAGCAGTGACAGGACTTGAGAAAACTGCCTGAAGTTGTGTCAGGGGAAGTCTAGGTTGGATATTAGAGAAAGGTTTTGCACCCAGGGGGTGTTTGGGCACTGGAACAGGCTCCCCATGGAAGTGGTCACTGCACCAGCCTGACAGAGCTCAAGAAGTGTTTGGACAATGCTCTCAGACACACAGTGTGACTCTTGGGGCATCCTGCATAGAGCCAGGAGTTGGACTCTATGATTCTGACGGGTCCTATGAGTAACATAGAGTGGGTCCTGTCCAGCAAAGAAATTACCAGGAAAGAGAAACCTGTGTGAGCAAAACACAAAGATGACTGTGCAGGAGTCACAGGTCTGGGGTGGGCATCTCACTGCTCCCTGCTGCCTGCCAGGGATCTTGATCACACAGAGAGGCCCTGACTCCTGTTCCCTTGGGCAGGAAGGGAAGGGATATCATGTGGGGCAGGTCATCAGGGCAGGAGAAGGGTTTTTCGAAGCTGAGCATAGCCTCTCACTGTTCAGACCTGTCCCTCAAAGCCTGGAGAAACCCTCCAGCAGAGCACCGTGCCTGGCTTGTTCCAGGGCACCATGACCTGGAAAATCCTCTTAGGCAGGTCAGCAGGTGCAGGTGCTTAAAAGTCCAAGGGCAGAGTTTTGCCAAAGTTCACTCCTTTATGGCACACAAAGTTCTGCCACCACGTCCGGGCGGCTCCATTGCGCCCAGGTGCAAGGCCTGGGCTGTCCTGGTTCTGGGTGGAGCACTTGTGCCCAAGCAAAGCATTGTGTTTTTCAAAACCTGCTGTAGGACAAGGTCCCAGATGCATCTCTGGGTCCATCAAATGGCACCATCAATGCTCAGGGTCGCAGTCAAGCAGCAACTGGAGGGACTCCAACATTTGATCCCAAACTAATGGCACAGATAGATTATCTGGAAACATAAATAGCAGAAAATACTGAGTGTTGTTACTCCTCAATAAAAGGTGCACATGATTTGATTCTATTTATATTTAGCTCAAGTTGTTTCCTAATGATTAGCATTTGAAAGAGATGTCAACAATTTTCACTTTCTTTAAATGAAGAGTGATAGGCTTTTATAGCAGAGTATAAAGATATTAACTGGGAAATCTATGGCCATCAATGGCTTTAGTTTTCTCCCTTTATCTATTGGTATAGCCCTAATTTGACACTTGCCTCTTGAGGAAGCTTGTAAAGCAACTGCTGACCCTGTTAAATTTAGATTAGTCTTACAGCTCACTTAAAGCCAGTAAAGTGATAATTAAATCCAGTCTTGAGCTGTAAACTCCAGAGTACCTGGAATTAGCTCTATTCCTGCCACTGGCAATGCGGCTTCATTAGAATTTATACTGTCTCTGTTGCAGGGACCCTCCAGACATGGAATGGAGGGGAGTATCTGTCTGATCACTCTGCCCAGATCCTACAGCCTCCTCTGGCCCATGCAGCCCTGTGAAACACTGCTTCATTGGTGTCACAAGGCACTTCTGAGCCTTGGCACAAGGCTGATATGATAATACTTATCTCTAAATTCAAACCAGAGGTTACAATGTGGGTCAAAACCATTCAGTTTATCAGAGAGAAAAAATAGCCCTGCCCTGCTGTTGGAACAGACAACAAATAATTTTGTGTCATCCTTTCTTGGCTTCTACTTTGAAACAGCATTAGTCATTTGGGAACTGAAGCTCTCAGACTTTGGCTGAGGTTTCTTTGTGTTTCTGCTGAGCTTTGCAGCAGGAGAGAGCCCAAATGCCCCATTGCTTTTGTCATCCACGAGCCAAATGTACCACAGCCCCGTGGGGACCGCACAGGGTGGGCTCAGCCATGGATAAAAAGAGGAGCTGGAAGAGAGCACTGCAGTCTGTCCTTCCCTCATAATGACCAGTTTCTTGGGTCATTTCATTCTGTCTCTGTATCCCTGGCATCCACACACGGATTAGGAAACATGGGGGAAGACAGTCTTCTCTCAGCAGAACCTTACTATGTGCCCCTTGGTTTGGAAGGATGCCTGCCACTGCCTGTTTCTTTGGTAGGGGAAGGAATCTAAAATACCCCAAAACTGCTTTCATGTATGCCAAAGAGAAAGAATTGCACATCAAAAAAGTCATGCAAAGGAGAACAGGTTTCAGGTTTGATCACTGTGACTCAGCAGAAAGCTTATGATGAAAAAGTTTTGAAACGCGTTCAATGCATTTTGCTGTCTCAGTTAAGGTTTTCTCTGATTTTTTTTAATTTCAAAATTTTTCAGGCAAGCACTGGATCATATTTTTTGAGAGGGTATTGCAGACACTTGTCCATCCTTAGTCTTCCCACTGCATCCACCATTGACAATATCTGCTAGAGGCAGGAGGCAGCTGGAGTTTGGGGCTGAATCCAAATAACCACTTATTTTCTAAATTTATTGAGAAAGTAGCTGAGTAGTGCCTACCTTTGGTTTGGTGCCAACTCAGTGGGGACATCTTGTGCTACATCCCTGCCCTTCCTGGATGTGAGATGACTTTGTCCCAAAGTAACTACATGGGAGGAGCAGTTCGATTTTCAAGGAAACTCCCTAAATTTAGCAGCCTGCCTAACTGTTGCCACATTCAAGCCCAGCCTCTAAGCTCCCCTTAGAGGCAGTGCTGTGGTCAGGGAAGCAGTGCTGCCAAACCTAAGGCTACCAGGCTAGCCCTGTGAACCTCTGGCTGAGCACAGTGTGCTGCACTGGCAGGGTCTCTGGTGTGGTAGGTGTACCACACACTCAGTGTGTGAGTGGGTGTCTGAACACAGCTGTCAACCTCGGACCGAATTATTTTATACAAAAAAAAAGGGGATAGATAACTCATGCAAGTGCTAGCCTCCATAAAAACTTCTGGAGCCTGGTGCTCGTACCAACTGCTTTGCAAAGCAGCAGTCCCTGATGTGAGGCAGCAGGAGAGAGATGCGCTGCTCAGACAAGGACCGTGACACATACAGTGTTATTTCTAGAAAGCTGTTTAGTCCCTGCTATTCGGGGTGGCACAAAAGAAGTGCAAGCGTTTTCAAAGGAAACCCAGGGCAGGGAAGGGATCATCTCCGGCAGCATCCAGCGCTGCCGGCAGCTGCGCCTGGCCGCGGTTCGGTGCTGCCACCTGCCGGGCAGCGCCGGGGCTCGGCTCCGGGCTCGGCACCGGGCTCGGCACCGGGCTCGGCACCGGGCACCGCTCCTGCCCTGGAACGCACCCGCTCGGCTTTGTAATGCCATAACCCCTGGGAGGGTGCAGAGTCCTGGAACGCGCCACGGGGATGCGTGCGGAGGCTGCGTACAGCATCCCGGGAGACCCTGAACGCTGAGGATCAGAAGGCAGACTGTGCCATGAGACTAAACCGCCCTATTTTATAATTTTCAGGCAGTTGGTTTGCTGGTCTGGTACTTCGAGTGCAATAAGGAGAGAGCTTGACAGCTGCTACCAAGCCAGGGGTGAGGAGTCAGGGTTTGTTTCGGGATCAGGGATGCTCCTCCACACAGAGAACTGCCCCTCTGCCATTCTCCTCCTCCTCGGCTTCAGGGCATTCTCTCCTCTTTCTCAGACCCACACGTGGGCACATGACAAAAGTGGGATGACCCTGACTGTAAGGGCTTCTGTATTGATGAGTTATTTTCCCTTTGGGCTTTCACTCCCCTTCACTAGACAGCAGTTCAAGGAAGGACGAACAGTCCCTGCCTGGGGACTTCATATCGCTTGCCAGGGCAGTGGAAGCTGCCACCTCCCAGTCACCAGGATGGCATCTATCATTCCTGTCTGCCCAAATGAAACTGGTGTTCCTTCTCCGTGTCAGGGGCCCCATGATGAAACCTGTTGTCTTGACCTTATCCTTCCACTTCTGCCTCTTTGCAGCCTCACATTTCCCAGCTTCTGCCTTCAACCCTCCTGGCACCTGTCTCATCTTCAGCAGTGATCACCAGAGTGAAAAGCAGAGAATGCAAAACACCCCAAGCATGGACATTTTAATGAGAGGAAGGAGCACAGCAAGACATGAGTGCTCTCTTAAGGTAACCTAGAGTTAGACACTGTCCCATGCTATTTGAAGACATAATAAAATTTAATGCATTAGCCTTTCAAGAGTTACCAGTGCATCTCCCCTTGGCTACCTTCAAAAACACTTTTTAAATATTGAAAATCCCTCTGAGCCTTCGCTATGAAACTTTAATGGAGACAGATTCTCCAAGCCTTCTGAAAGGATTTCTCTGCAGCATATATCGGTTAATTTAGTGAGCTTCTTTCTCCCCAGCATCTTTCTTCTCTCTCTCTCTCTATCTCAAGTGCCAGTTCTCCTCTTTGTTTCATTTTTCATTTCTTCTTCACTTTTGAACCAGAATTGATTAAACTTTCTAACCACCTTTTTTCCCCCTCCCCTTTCATTCCGATTTTTTTTTTAAATTATTTTCCACCCTTTTCCCCTTTGGCTTCCACTTTACATTGCCTCTTTCCCGTAACTTTAGATGAGCTCTTTTTCTTCTGTCTCTTTCTAGGTTTCTATGTTTCCTCTGACAACGAAGTTTGTAATTAACTGAATGTGTTAAAATGACCAGAACAGCACATTCTCTTCCAGATCACTGAGCTCAGGAGAACACCTAGCTGCTCAGAAAATGTGACCAAACACAGGGTGAACATAGGTTAAGAAGAAAGTCTTCCAGATGCTGATAACCTTCCTGGACTGCCTTGAGTGACAGTCTTCATATCAGTGGTCAGACATCTCATCTGAATTTAGGGGATTGCAATATGGCATCTGTCTCTGAGGGACTTGTCTGACACCTTTATAACTAAAGGCAAGAAATAGGCACTCTGGGGTATAATTCACTGGACAGATTTTAAATGCCTGTTTGGATGTCAGACCATCTTCTTTTGTTTTCTATCTAACCTATTCCACAGAGCCCTAGGTAATAACTCTTTGGATTTTCTTGATGTGATCACTTACTTCTTGTGGCATTTTCTTTGAATACGCAGATTATTCAGCATATTTCTTGAGCTGGACATTGGGCATGAACATAATATCCAGGTAGTTCTTGTACCAACACACATGGCTGGTATGCTGATTGGGAAATGGTGTATTACAGTGCAGTGTACACAAATCTTGTCACCAGACCATGCTGCAGCATGTAGACCTCAGGTGCCTTCAACAGTGCCCCCTGTCCTACAGCACTGGAGCAGCTGGGAATGACCACCTTAGAAGGCAAGAAGCATTCCAGTGGTCAACTACCTTTTATTCTGAAAATGTGACTATAAAGAAAAGAAGAAAAAAGAACAACATGTGGCAGTTCATCTTCAGTGTCATCTGTCTTCCCCTTGAGAACTTCCAAGAAAAGGTTGCTAGTTCTGGTGAAATAAAGCAGAAATCACCTATTGTCCAAATTTTGCTTTTGAGAGACTCAGTTCCCAACCATCTTCACTGGAATTGTGCCCAAGGTCAGGGGGTGGGGTTGTGGTGGGTCAACCTTAGCCAGCAGCCAAACACCTGCTGGGTCTCCCCTCTCCCGTGTGATGGGAAGAGACAGGAAGGCACCCAGATAAAGGTGCTTTGGTAGATAAAGCAAAAACTGCACACTCAAGCAAAGCAAAAAGAGGAATTTTTTCACTTTATCCCTTCAGCAACTGATGTTTTTCCACCTCCTAGAAAGCAGGGCTTCAGCACATGCAAAGGTTAGTTGAGAAGACACATGCTATACCACCAATGTCACCCCTTTCTCCTCCTTCCCTTGAGTTGTTAGTGCAGAACATGTCACTGTAAGGCAGGAAATAATCCTCTGGCCAGCCTGGCTCGGTTGCCATGGCTGTGCTCCCTCCCAGCTTCTTGCCAGCCTCCAGCCTACTTGCTGGTGGGGCAGAGCGGGAAAAAGAAGAATGCGATGTTGTGCAAGTGCTGCTCAGCAACAACCAGAACACTGGTGTGTTATCAGCACTGTTCTACTCACAAATCCAAAACTCAGCACTGTCTGGGCTGCTGTGGAGGGAATGATCTGTTTCCCAAGCACAGGGAGTCAGCCAGGTGGTCCAGCATGTAGGCAAGCATCTCCAGCTGACCTGTTCTCTGAGCTCCCATGACAGTTCCCAGTGTCTCCAGGGGCTCAGCTGGCATGTGGAGACCCATCAGCCCTGCAGCCAGCACTCCCCAAGAGCAGAGGTCTCTGTAAGTCCTGTCCTGTGTCTGCCAGTCCCAAACCAGCACCTTGGAAGCCTCTGGAAGCAAAAGGATAGTGCCACCACACACCTGCAGACACCTGCATCGCCTCTCATGTTGATTCCCCTGCAGGGGCAGCTACACAAGGACCGAGGGATGGATCCTTCTGGGTACTCAATGCAGGGCAGTTCTGTCATCTTGAAGGTGCCTGGCAGGAAGCAGCTGGCAGAGCACCCAGGAATATCACCCAGGGGACAAATTCAACAAATTGTGTTTTGATCCCATCACATCTTTCAGGTTCTGTTCCCTGCCCATTCTATACCCATTTCCAAGCATTACAAATCACTGTGATTGATATATTAAGCTTTCATTTTTTTTAGCATTTGCTATGATTTTACAAAAGATACATTGGATCATAAATCCTTGTGCCTTCTTATTTAAAATCCCCAATAATTTAACCTTCCACTTTGTCATTCAAAAAGCAGTAGTTCTGTTCAGCATCCCCACCATTCATAATTATCCATGCATACAAAATGGCACATCTTCGGGGTTTTATATCTAGCTGACTATCACCTTTCTGGACAAATGCTTAACTTTCATATATCAACACAATCAAGCTCAGTTCACTGATGTCAAACATATCTCTCAGACATACAGTTTTCCTGACATTATTTCTAGCAGGCTAAGAAATGTTTCTATGTGATCACGGTCTGGACATTTTGCTGATGGATAAAGATGCTGCAGAGTTGGGGTTTAGTTGTTCTATCAGTTCTGAAAATTCTTAGACTGGAAAACCAAACTTGTTGGAGCTGCTGTGGAGGCACAAAATAAATCCCTCCACTTCCTCAGCTAATAAAGCTCCTGATCTGAAACAGCTGCTGCTGTTTCAGTCCTGAAGCCATTTCACAGTTTCACTGAAGTGCACTGGGGCTGCCACATGGCTTCATTTCTCACTGACTCTTTGGAGCCAGTGGAACCAACATCGGTCATTTAAGGAGTAGGGGTAAAAATTAATGAAATCAAGAAATGAAATGAAGTTAGTGGAGAGCATTTGACCTGTTTTCAATAATCTGGATATTGAGAAAAAAAAATCAGGATTTCTTCGGGTATTTGTTTCACTGTCAGAAAGACAGCTGGGAAGGGAGAGGCTCTACCTTAGAGGGAAAAAATCTGTCATTGTATGAAAAAAATGGAGGCTCAATTCACAGAAACAATTCCTGGAGCACTGGGAATAGATGGATCTAAAATACATGAAATACCATCTGGAAACCTTTGATGTTGATTCAAAATGATACCTTGAGAAATAATTAGTAACAAACTGCTATGTCAGACCTTTATTCCATTGGCTGGCCCGTTTTACGATGCAAGCACTAACACTGTAAGACATTTCTTCGTGCAGACAAATTCCTTGTGTTCCCAGACACGCAATCAGGTACATGCAGGAAGAACTTGCTGGGAATTCATGTCATTCCTCTAGGAGTCACTCCACTGAATTGATTGTGAAGGAGCTTCCTCCAGGGAAACCAGCCCTTCTTAGTGTCACTGCTCCTGGAAAAGCCTGTTTAGATATTAAGGCTTTGCATATGTACAAATGCCTGTGCTATTTCTCCATCTCTTAATCACAGTAATAAACATTCGAGCAGACCTGGTTTGTGCCAGATCACCGTGTCTGGATTGTCTATAAGAATGACTTCATGATATGGGAATAGGTCTATAAGAAGACATCTAGAAATATACAGCTCTAAAATAGCAATTAAAACATAAATGAGCAATCCAGAAACTTCCTCAAGGGATATAAGGAAATGCCAGATGCCTTTCCCTGCATCTCAGATTATCTCAAAGGATTTTGAAATAAAAATGCTAATAATAACAGTCAAGAAAGCTACCAAAAGCAGAATATAAGACTGCTAATAATAACCTGAGCTCTGAGTTAAGTAACATTGTTAATAAGGCAAAAACATCAGCAGACATAATTTTTAAAAAATCCCTTCATATTGAAAAAGGCAGATAAACCCTATGGGTTATACAAATTTCTTTCTTAACCTGTTCCCCAGGGACACCAGTTTCTTCTGATTTCCTTACAGTGATCATCTTCATTCAGAGGCTGCCTCAAGAACAGTGTCTCCAGATGATGACACTGCCCAGAAGATGAGTGGACAAAGCCATGTGGCTCCACTGCTACATGCAAACCAACAAGCAAAAGTGCCAGCTGCCTGGGACATGAGGTGATGCTCTGCCTTGTGGGCATGAATCATAGAACAAGGGAGACATTTAGGTTGGAAAAGACCTCCAAGATCATCAAGCCCAGCCAATAACCCAGCACTGCCAAGTCCACCACTAAACCATGTCCTAAAGTGCCACATCTACATGGCTTTTAAATATGTCCAGGGATGGTGACTTCACAATTTCCCTGGACAGCCTGTTCCAATGCTTGGCAACCCTTTCAGGGCAGAAATTTTTCCTAACACCCAATCTGAACCTCCTCTGGTGTAACTTTAGATTATTTCCTCTTGTTTTATTGCCAAGAGCACATGAAGAACCCATGTGACTGAATGTGTTAAGGGACAGGAAAATGCTTGTCCTTAGCTTGAGCATGAGCCAACCTTCCCCCTGGACTTCTGCTGAGTCAGTTCCTGTGGTCTCTTCTGTACCTGCATAGTGGTTAGTTTTACATGTCTTCGAGGAATAGCCACATTCATAAAAAGTTATCTCATTTTATGTATAAGAGCATTGCTGCCAGAAGGACAGCTAAGGTTGAAATGTTCAAATGCTCAGAAGTTAGGAAACGCCAGAGGTCTGACTGCCTGAAAAGATGTCAGTCTGGCCCTCGGATGGTACAGCTGGACCAAAGGTGATCCTCTGTATTTGAGAGACTGGGTCTGAGATGGTCCTGTTGTATTTCAGAGGTTTAAGGCATTTTGAAGGCCAAAGGGAATTTAGGAATTATAGAAGTGTATATTTTAATTTTAAAATGCATCATCTTCGTATTCTATGTTATGTCTTAAATAATAGATGAACTCTTCTCTAGCAAAAAAACACTGAAGGGATGCAATGGATGGATACTATCCCTCTACTGTGTCTTAAAAAAGCAATATTTGACTTTTTACAGGACTCAGTGTAACTGAAAAGTACATGCCCTCTGTACTCCAAGTACATAACCTGTGTGTTCTCCTATTTTCTATTTGTAGCTTCCAAACCTTTAGAAACTAAACCTGAATAACTCCACCTCCTGCCACCCCACGAGCTGCTGTTATTTTTATTTTTCTTATGCCTATGCCTTTCTGATAAAGTTTTTAATCACATTCAAATGGCCACTGAAACAAGTGAACAAAGTTTTAAGTAAAAACAAGAGTTTTCCTAATCACTCCCTGATAAATCCCTTGTATAGCACAGAGAAGTCAGACAAGAATTTGCAACTTCTGAGTCTAGGAGTGAACAAAAGGGTTTATCTTTGCCATAAAATGCCTCCTTTCTTCCTGCTCAGCCAGCTGTGTTTTTACTGTCACGTGTCCCAGGCTTGCTTTGAGGTTTGGAGCCCACGGTGGTGAGAAGTGCTGCCTGCTGCTCCCACTGGAGCTCCTGCCTGGGCAGCAGCTGTGCACAGAGAGTGGGAATTGCAAGGTGGTGGGGAAACCACTGCTGCTGTTCATGGAAGAAGCTTGGGAAGCTTGCTTAAGCCAGATGTGTTCAGCCTCCTGTGCTAATCAGGAGACTTGAGAAACTAGTTATCTTTTGTTCACCTGTGGCCTTCAGCCACAGCCCAGGGCAGAGGCATGAAATAGAGTGACATTTTTTAAATGGCGATTGGTATTTGACAAATCAAATTCCTGTTTCCAGAAGACATATGTCTGCTCCTTGCATTTAATGTATAGAAATGAAACACAAACTATGATTTAAAAAATGCAGGTTGCACCAATTTTTACGTACTTGAAAGAAGCTGACTCAAATAGCTGGGAAAAAAACCTTGTCCTTTTTAACTCCCTGTTTTGTTTGTTTTCCTTTTTGCTTGTGAGTGCTATTGAACTCTTTCATGTTTGCTTCTAAAAGAAATAAAATTGTAATGCTGCTCAGAGTACTTTGACAGCGTGTTATCTCTGGTCAATCTCTCTGCATTGGACTGAACTCCAGGCATCAGAGAGGCTGCCCAGCATGGGGCTGATTGAACAGCTCCAAGAGTGATGGAGTGATTCCCACCATATATTATGGGAACAGATCAAGCTTGCCACATACAAATTATTCCTGATACTAGAAACCTTATCTTCTCAAATCATCACCCGTAGCTCAAGAAAGTTACAGATCTTTTTCTGCTCCTGTGGTTTCACACCAGTGGTAAATAACAGGGATGGATATTCCTTCCATCAAGGATTTTTTTGAATTGAAACAAGTTCAAGAGCAAACTGTTGAAGTTGAAATTGTTCTTTGTTTTCCTGTTATTTCACAAGAGCAAGTAACACCTTGAGATGGAAATGCCTCCTCATCTGTGCAATCCCCCAGGTCATGCTGGGATGCTAATGCACCTTCTGATGGAAGGTGTCCCTGCCCATGGCAGGGGAGCTGGAACTAGATGACCTTCAGGTCCCTTTCAACTCAAAGCATTCTGATTCCATGATTCTGTAATAATGCACAATTCATCTTCCTTGAGCATCTTCTATAGAAAAGTTCTTGTATACACTCGTGTAGAAGTTCTTACTTCTAATAGTTTAGTCTAAACTGTCCTCAAGGTCTTAGATTTTTCCTCCTTCACTGTGTGTACACCTTTCAGACTGATATTGCCACCTCTGCCCCAGGTTCACCACCACGTATCTAAACCTGCAGTAATTTTGCTTGTGCAGTTGGATGCCGCTTGCAGAACAGGAGCTCCCCCTTACTGCATTGCCATAGGGGTGGGAGTTGTCTCGCTGGTCTTCAGCTTCTGACAGTGGCTGAATTGTCACTCTGGGTTTCCTTTGGAGGCAGTAACCTGCTTTTGCCCTTCTGCTGGAAGCTGTGCTCTAAAAGTCCCTGTTTCTTTCTATAAATATGAAGGGACCCTCTTTCTAGCACAGAGCAATCACTGCTCTGCCCCACACAGGGGATCACCCACCACGAAGACACCTGGGGAAACCTACCTGCACATCCCAGCTCCACATTTGATGCTGCCTTATCCTCATTTTCACAAGTATCCCACTGTGTTATCCCACCCCCCCCAGCTTCCTCCAAATCCATCTGTCTCGCCTATCTATTCCCCTGAGGAGGGTGAGGTCCTCCAGCCTGCAAAGCAGAAAGAGGATGCTGCAAGGGACCCTTAATGAGGCCACCCAAATTAAGTCCCAGGCAGGAGAAGCAAACTACACACCAGAGCAAAAGCATCCAGGCTGCCAGCCCACCCTCTCTTGCCATGGCCCTGGAGTAAGGCTGGGTAAGCAGGTCCTCCTCATTTTCCCACCATAAAGACCCAGTTCCCAGTGTAGGGCACTACTCCTTGTCTGGATAAAGCAGGTTAATAAGGTTTGATAATACTTTTTTTACACAACCACTTCTCTTCAAAACATGCGTGACTTTTATCCAGATGTTTAAACCTGGATCAGCCACTTTTCAAACAGCAGTGCTGATTTTTTCAGTACGTTTGCAATCAGCTCTGGTTTGCATTATTTTGTCAGTATTACCATCATGAGCCCAACCTTCTTGTCCATAGTTCTTACTGCTACATGGGCAGTAGCAACCTAACCTGCTCCCATCCAGTTTGCAATCAGGAGGATGTCTTGTTCTGCCTAGAATCCATCCAGTTCCCACTGGAATTATACAAAGCAAGTTAGACTACTCTGGAGTTGGTGAGAGTAGCTGCTGTTACTACAGCTCCTGTCCTGCAAGCATTTGGTGAGGACCAACCCACATCCCACTCCCATGAGGTTTGACCCTACAATTTCATTTCTCCAGCACATCCCAGATGCTTCTCAGTCCCCTTGTGTGTGTTCTTCACTTCACCTTACAAAATGGATGGAAACAACAGCAATCCAGATATTTATGGATTGATGTTATGGATGGTATTTATGGTATTTATGGATGTTATGAGCAAACATCCTTGCTTGAAGCATGCAGTCATGCTTCTGTTCTTCCCCCATTCCCTCTTGAGGGACACACCACTACCCATGGTGGTCTGTAGGCAGTGGCCAAGAGCTGGGCAGGGTTGGTGTAAAACTTCCTTCAGTGGGGTGAACTCGCAGTGCTCCTGAGTGATACAGGCACTGCACTGGGGAGGATGACAGTGGGGGGGGGGTCTGGGTTTGTTTTTTACACACACACACACACACACACACAATCTATCTTTTTTATTCAGTAATAATTCAGTCTGAATCAAAATCTCAGCAAGTCCAGACCAGTTCCATCTCAGATGGCAGGCAGAACTGAGGAAAGCCATGCCAGGCAGTAATACAAGGGCTCTGCTAGAAAAGACAGGGGTAAACAGAGCGCAATATAAAAGGACATCAGGTTCCATTACAATGGGCCATTCACTTAAGAGCTGGACTCAATGATCCTTGTGGGTCCCTTCGAACTCAGAATATTCTGTGGTGAACAAAATAATAAGGGTTCTAAATGGAGAGTGGCTTTTTTTTTCTAAAATGCCTTTTTTCAGGCACTTCAAAGGCTCTGCCACTAGATGTAGCAAAAGCTCTCTTAAAAGTTGCCTCAGACACTGCTATATTTCTTTTTTCAAAGGGGGGAAATGGACCAAAACTCAACAAGTAATGAAAGGATGACCTTAAATCAGGAGCAAAAATGTCCAGAAGAAATAAGCAATTACGGTAAGCAGCAACATGTAGGGCACAAAAGGTCTCTCCATTAGAAAACTCAGATATGAATGAGACTGGATTATCATGCTTGGAAAACTCTCAGCACACCAGATTCTGCTCAGCCTTCTCTGAAGTAATCCTAAGTGTTTTATTAAACCTGCAAATGGGAGTTAGCAGAGGGGGATTCAACGCCCACAGGGGTTGGCAGCTGAAATGCCAGGTATCAGGAAGTGCAGGGTATATTGCTCTCGTATTTCTCTCCTTTGAACTGCACTATACTTCAGAAGCAGGCCTTTTTAGACCCCCAAAATGCAAGAATCAAATGTAATAAACCACAAACAAGATAATGTTGTTTGTTTCATTCACTTAGAGGGTTAAACTCTTAGAGCTTCAACAGAACTGATTGGTGTGGAGAAAAACCAAAATGTCAAAAATATTTTTTCTTCTGTTAAAAAAGATGGTTTTTAGGCATTTTCAGTGTCAAAAACAAAATACCTGGAAAAATAAAGCACCATAAGTTAACAGTACAATTAAGGAGACAATTACATGAGGCTTTGCAACATCTGAATCCAATATTTCACCAAGCAACTTATGATAGAATGAAGATGATTCAAAAATAGAATAAAACTAAAACAAACAAACAAACAAAAACCAACCAAAGGAACAAACCCAATTCCAATGTTTTTGCATAGTTGCCAAAGGAAGATGAGAACTGAACAGAGCTTACCATGAAATTACAAACAAATCTAGGAATTCGGGCAGCTGTAATTCAAACCAGAAATTGTCTTTACCAGACAGGTCTGGTGCACAGTGGGTAGGTTTCCTCAGCCCCATGGGGATGTGCACATCTGAGCTGGTCACCCAAAGGTGCTTTCACAGGCACACCAGTGGTAGCTGTTTCATCCTCTCCCGGAACAAATATCCACATTGACCTGACAAACCACACACCAAAAATGGCCATTTCTCCTCACTGAGCCACGGAAAGAGCCTGGGCTGAGCAGTTCAGTGGCAGGTTGGAAGAAGAGGAAGACAAAAGATGATGGTCTTTGCTCATCACCTGCACATGTTGACCTGACTCTGCCCAAGGCTTGACCAGTTCACCTTCATTTTTTTCTTTTACTGGATTTACCTGAAAGCAAACTCTATCTGGAGCTTAAAAGAACTTGCTCTAATTTATGCACTCCAGTTTGGTGAGATTTTATTTGAAAACAAATTCCTCTTAATTAAAAACATGACTCTGCAGTCCCTGCTCACCTTGCTCACCTGGTGCCATGCAGGTCACAGTGAGGGGACAAGCTGCTTCTCTCTCTGCTTGTAAAATGGGCAGTTTTAAGAACAATCAAAAAGAAAACAGGAGGATAAAGCATGACTGTCAGCCATGCTATCTGTCCCATGGGGAGAGGGAATCACCTGAGCAGGGGACTGACAGCATACATCTCCAGCCCATCATGATTTATTAACAGCTGGTAAAAAGCATGGCAAAAAAGGACTTCTAAGTAAAAGCAAATTTGGCACCTAAACTCAGAAATAGGGAAGCGTCTTGTTTCAGAGCACTAACAGATCAGGATCTGCAGACTGGGAAAGAATAGGGAGAAAAGCAATTTTTTCTCTCCTAACACAACTCAATTAGTGCAGGTCCCTGCAGCAGAGAGTGTAAAAGGAGCTCCAAACCCAGCTCTCAAGGTCTCCCAGCAGGCAGCTAGCCCATATTTCATGGGGCTGACCATCAGCTACAGTAGCCAAGAAACTATCTTTGGGAAGTATGCAGATTTTGTGTCATGACATACCCTGAGAGAGGAGATTAACCCAGGCTAGACATAATCCTTAGGAAACAGATGGCCTCGGTGCAGGAAAGCAGCTCCTGTACTGATAGAACAAGGCACATCCGGCTCGTGCGAGCACCTTGAAGAGAACAGAGGCTACCAGATTTACAAGGGAGGTCAGAACAACTTGTGCTTGGGACATGTCAGCCACATTACACAGTCTCTCAAGCAGATCAGATGCACAAGTGCATAACAGGGATGATTTTCTTTGTGTCATTTTCACAACTGCTCTGATTTCTCAGTTTTAAGCTGACCTCCACATATGAAGCATATCATGCCTTCCAAGTGTCTCAATGTGAACTGTGAGAAAAGTTCACAAGGTGTTATTCACTATTTCATTTATTTAATTACTTGGATCAAGCTTATTTAACTCCATATAGTAGAAAGTGCTTCATCTGCAGGATCTACCATGGATTATACTGCTCACTGTGTCACATAGCCCTGGAAATCAATCCAAAACTTCCTTGCAGAAGGACAGCCTTTCAGACAAGACCAACGACTACGCACCTGTACCTGTGAGGGAGAGGGAAGGCATTCAGCCACTGACCTTTCACGTCTGGATGTCAGGGAGGGGGCTCAGTGGTTTGAGAAAGGCACCTGGACTGGGATGTCCCCTTGAGGGAGAAGTGTGATGCAGCACCACAATCCTTCCCTGGCAGTGTCCGGGTTGCCCAGCTGTTCACATAGTGAAGGTTTACAAACCCACTGAAACACCAAAGAGTGCCTTGTAGAGAAACAGCTCTGAAGTCCAGCCACGCTATTGCTTATTCTTCCCATGCCAAATTTCTAATTAAAATTTGGGAATATTCATGTTTTCCTGCTTCCTACAGAGTAAATCAGATTTTGTCTTCAGTAGGAAATAAAACTATTTGCTTTGATGGCAATAAGAACTGTGTAAATACAAAAGCAAAAACTGCCCTTATTTATGTCTAAAAGAATCCAGCAGAGCTCCTAGATGCACACAAATAATGCAAGTCTGCTTTTGTCAGGGTTTTATTTCGATACTAATGACACATTCCAATTCTTGCCACAAATGCAAGACCTTCAAAACCTGTTAATCCATGCAAACAAATAGAAACAGAACGACTCTGTGCATTATTAGAATGATGCCAACCCCTATGACTGTTCGACCCTCATTAAGCAAGGAGTCCTTGCAGTAATGTGGAATAGGATATGGATGTTGCTAATAATATGCCTCAGACTTGGTTGTCTGTATGAATTGCAAATGGGTGGCATTTTTAGCAAAGAAGTTTAACCAACCAGGGGCAATTTCCACTTATGTAACTACCAGTGTCTCTGGCTCAGCTCTCCTCCTGCAGGCAGTCAGCGTTCAGTCTAGCAAGGCTGTGCGGGAGGTTGTGGTGTGCAGATTTACACCTGACCCCGCTGGCTGGAGATATTTCATGTTGATGCTGCTCACAAATTCATCTCTGCCACATGTGAAATACCAGGCAGCTCTCAGGCTCTCAGTTCTGCCTAAGAACATTCATGGACTTCCCACTTAGTTATTGTTCTCGTTAAGGCTAGGAGCTGATAAAGGTCCTCCACCTTCCATCCTCTCCGCTAAGCAACAGTGATACTTGGCCTACTAAAAATCTGGAGGGAGAAGAGAGAAAGTCAAAAAGTAAAATGGCCTCTGGGACAATAAAACAACACTGGTACCATCCCCAGATTCCAATAGTGATGCCCAACACACTGAAGTACTGAAGGCACTGAAGACTCAGATTTAACAACATTGTGCTTGGTTAATTGCTTTGCACAAATCCCATATCTATTTCTGCCTCCTCTGTGGCTTCCTCCAAGCTTTTTTCTTACTCTGCCCTTCTGTGATTTCCCTCAAATATCCCTCTGCTCTTTGTCTTGCTCGGCTCTGCTGTATTTTCCCCTTTCTCTCTGCCTCTACTCCCTTCCATCACTGTAGCCTTTCTCTGCTGCCCCACAGACTGGGCCCAGAGCAGGTCATTGTCTGTCCCAACAGCTCACGGCTCAGACAAACCAGGACTGGAACCATCACTTCATACATCTCGTTAGACTGGCAAATGGAGACTCACTAGCCTTGACTAGTGACCCACATTTTGACCACAGACCGTGACCAACAGGTCACGCAAGGTTGACATGAGTGGGGTAAAGCCAATCTGCCAAGCAGATTTTCAAAATGTTGGCTATCATGAAAGTTTGGTAACAAATAATGTTTGCAAACATGCAAGTCATAATCCTTAGCGGTCAAGAAAATATTTGCACTTTCTTGGACTAGCAGGGGCTGGTATGTGAAATCCTCCAGGTAAGAGGTGGCCACAGGCATATCTGAGAGGTGACCACGGCACAGCTTCCTCACCAGGAGCTACATCTAAAACATCTGATGCTGCTGGGCAGTGAGTATAGGTCTGTGGTTATGTGGTACTGCAAAATGGGGTGAGGTGAGAAGATGCTGGTGTTGATCCTGCTCAAAGCAGTTGAGGTGCCAGGAGCAGAAATGTCACATCAACACCATGCTCTGATAATTCCTGCCTGAAGGAAAACACGACCAGAGGCAAGATATTTGCTTGATCACTGCTCTCTCAAGCTATTTCCTCAGACCAACAGTCAGAGCCCACAGGAGTGTTATTCTTCAGGACACACAATCTGTTCTGGTTGCTACCAACAATTTGTATCCTGAAGGCTTTTAAGCCCTGCCTGTGATATCATTCACTAATATAACCCTGCTCCAGCAGCCCCTCTGCATCCAAGACACTGCCATTAATCTAGAAAACTACTACTGAAAAATATCAGAACAGTCAAACCAAGAGAAAAATGTCTGTTCAGCTGGTACATGGGGGATAATGAAGTTTCTCCCCAAGGTTGGCCATCACAATAATGTTAGAAGAGCTACATTTTGTTCAGGTAAAATGTCATATGAACAGCTTGATGGAATCCCACAGAACATAAATAGCTTCTTCTAAATGAAGAAGTTCTTAATGTAGAAATACAGAAAATAAAGAAAAAGGTGCTTTTTCTCTTTTTTTCTTTTTAATCTAAAGACAGATATTCCCCGCCAGACTCTCCAGATTCATGGGGAGGTTTTTTTTGAGGATGGAAGGACAAAACAATGCCCTTGATTCATGTATAGGATATACAGCAGCTATGAATCCTACTTTGTTCCCTCCCATACCTATTTACTTCTGCTTCAAACCACAAGACCTAAGGGCAAATACAGGCAGTTCTTTCTATAATGCTAAGCAATGATGACAAACCATTGTCTAGAGACAGTGGTACAATCGATCTAAAAGTTAGTTTTTTAAAACCCACTGAGACCAGCCAGCCTTTCCTGTCCAGATGGAGGGTTTCATCCCCTGCAACAATGATCTAATGTTATGTTTGTCACTATTGACTTTCCGTGCCAATTCAGCGGGGACGTGTGATCTTAAGATTAGGCGTGACATTTTATCACCAACACCAACAGGCATCACCAATGGAGTCTTGTCCCACTTCTCTTGGGTTAAAAGCAGTCCCTACTGGAAGTGCATGTTCCCTTTCATTGGCTTTAGGAATTCATTGGTGTGACCAGATTAGACTTAGGCAACGGACTTAGACTCTGAGTTGGGTGAGGTGACCTCCCATGCAAATGTTTGCTCCTCGTAGGTGACTGTTCCTGGTACTGTGCTTTGCTTCAGCCTTGCTGTCCTGCCTTGGTGGCCACAGGAGCAGGTCAGGCTGGGCAGCTTAGTGCTCAGATTCTATAGGAAGCCATATCCTGTTGTGTTTGCTCTTGTAGGCTCCCCATGAAGTATAACTGCTGGAGATATCTCCAGTGGTGTAAATCAGGACTGGGTATTCCACCAAATTCAGATTATGATGATCATGTACTTCCTTAGATTAATCTCACTTTTATTTAGCTGTATGCAACATACATCCCTCTATCTCAGAAAGGGTCACCAAACCCTCTACGAACAGAGAAATGAAGAGAAAGTGTGAAATCTTGGTTTTATGGGATTGATTTTTCCCCAAGCCAGACATCTGAGGGTAATCAAACAGGTTGTCTACTTCTCCCTACTGACTACAAAGGAAGCCTAAAGCTATAGTGAGGATATCTGCATTTTGGCAGGGTATAAACTATATAATATGCATATGCAAAATGTGTGTTATACTCAAGAAATTCATAACTGTTTTCCTTAGTGAATAGTTCTTGATAAAATACATGAAAGCAGAAGCTGTGTGAAAGCTAACCTTAAATTCTAGGCCTTTGGCTCATTTTATTTTAAAATGCATTTCTCAGTATATTCATGGAAAAATAATGTCAGAGCAAGTGATCTTAGCAAGTGATCACAGATTAGCATCTGTGACTAATTGCAAACAATCACAACATGAAAGTATATTTTCATGTCTCTAGTTGGAGAATTAGTCCCTTGATTATTGCTGGTATGCTACTGTACTGCCTGATTTAACAGACAGAAGCCACTGTTTTCTTTTGAGGTCATTACCACATATATTCCTGTACCGATCCCAAATCCTGCAAAGCAAAATCTTTTTTTTTGCAGCCTATTACAAGTTCAGAAGGCTGAAGGTTGCACTTGATGATCTTGTAGGTCTCTTCCAACCTTAGTAATTTAATAATACTAAATTAAAACTGGCTTAAGAAAGCTCTCTCCCCTGACCAAGGAAAGTGGAAAATCTTGAACCTACCTTCTGTGAACAAGGCATTAGTCACAATTACTGAATATTACAGACAGTATAATAGTGGCATGCCATGCCTGGGAAATAGATAATTGTCTATTTGTCCCATATGATAATTCACCTAAAGCAACAGCTGCAGCTACAGAAAGGTTTAAAAAGCAAAATGAACCTGAAGCATCAGCTTGAGGCAGGAGCTGGACTGCTGCTGGCTGGGTCTGTCTGGCTGCTCCAGGTTATACCACTGCAGGAGGTTTAACCTTGGGGTCAAGCTGTAGCACAAGAGATCTTTGGACCTGTGCTGAAGATGGCTAGGAGAAAGTGGGTGAGGTTTGATTATTTCAATGTCTGTCCTGAGAGCAATGGACTTGTCATCATGTGGGGCAGGCATTATTACTATGGCACTGGTTGTCTTGGGAATTTTCCCTGAAGGTGGCCAGCAGCAGCAGAGAGCAGATCTGCACATGGCAGTCTCCCAGAAGGCTCATGCTAGTCTCTGAGGAGATGCAGAACAGGCTATCACTTCAGCTCCAGCTGGAGCTGCACCATTTCAAAACCACCTCAGCAGCACCTTTCATTGAGATTTATTTCCTAAAATAGGGGAGAAAGTGCTAGGCCTCACTGTGCTGTTTCTGAGATGGGAGATTAGAAGTGAAGAACAAACACAGAGATCCTGACTTCAAAGAGAAAAGCCCAATAAGCCTTTTCAGGAGTACATCCCTCCTCAGCACACCAAAACATGGCATTTTTCCTTGTTTGGCTGGTATTTTCTCACTCTTTTTTCATTTAAATTATTCTGCTTTACAGGATGCATGTCCTTGGTCAATTATGCCACATGTCTGCTGCTAAATGCATTAGGAGGCTCACTGTGTTTGCTCATGCCTCCAGCAAGGATAAAGAGCTAAAAAAGTGATATATTCCACTCAGCCTTTGACATGTGTGGACAGTAGATGTTCCCCAGCAACAGGGTATAAGCTATTTTCAGATTATAAATCAGATGTCTGTAGTCTACTATTAAAACCCCCTCTGTTATTAATTTGTTAGGTGCTATTGGTACACAGTGAGACATTTTCATTACTAAGCACCACTAGTAGGTAAGGATTTATGCTAATTATATGTGTTATCATTGTAATCTGTGCAGGCTTTGCAGGTGTATTGGACTTTTCAGCTCTTCCCCACACAGCAGAACCCAAAAAGCCAGTTGTCTCTTGGATATCTGTTCTGTCACCTACAGCTTCCCAGACTGATAAACCTGGCTCTCCCTCAGTGCATCCAGCACTCATGCCATCACAACATCCTCAGTTCCATACAAAGGTTAACAGCCCAAAGCACATGCAGAAGGACTGAGAGAAGCAGAACATCCCTGACTCAACCCTAGATCTGAAGGACATTCAGGGGAAGCTTAACATCACTTCGCTGATGACAGAGCCCTCACACAAAAAAACAGGGACATCTGCTCTTCTGCAGACCACCAAGTCCACCACCCTTTTCATCGCATCAGGCTGAGCAGATGTAGCAACACTGTGAAAGAGCTCCTGCTATATCAGCTCAGTCTTAGCAAACAGAATAATTGCTTGCTTCCATGTCAAGGCTGAAGAGAAACAGCTGAAACAAGGCTTTGTGCAACTCGGTGATGCCATCCTATTTACATTCAGAAATGCAAAAGGCTATGGACACGGCACTGCAAAGGAAAGGAAACACCACATCCAAACAGTGGTCCTGGGCACAAGGCAGTGCATAAACACTCTCAAAAGGTCAGGAGCCATTGGCAATATTTGCAGGGGTTCAGATTCAAAATCCAAAGATTTCAGGAGCTGCTGGTTTTTTCTCTTTTAACCAGCCATTTCTCTAGAGATTTTCGGGAGAAGTCGGTAACCTGCCTTAGGCAGCGCCCCGTATCTTGTGTTTCAGAAGCAGCCTGGGGCCAGTGCCCCCTAGCTCTGCACTTCACACTGCGGGTAGCCCTGGGGACAAGCAATAGCGCTGAATGGGAGCTGCTTTCGGCACCCCAGCAAGCGGGTCCAGACTGCCTGAGCCACATCCACCCGTTTCACAACTTCCTCCTCTGATGAGCCACATCCAGCGCAGCACCTGGTTTAGCCTTCTGTTTATTGTATGGATGCTCTTTCCTGGCAATTACTCTCCCTCCCATTCATCCCTGCAGAAAACTTCCTGCTCCTGGTGGGGCACCTCCCGGGTCTCCTGGGGGAAAGCAGAATGCTTCTAATGAGCTCGATGCAAAATTTCCCATCAGATTTATCCAGGAGTGAATCAACCAATATTTTAAAATGAGAGAGGGAATGCAGACTCCGATCTGGAGAAAATAAAGGCAAACCTGGAGCACACATCAGCACTGAAGGTTGGAAGGTCTCAGCGGCATCTGGCTCCACAGAGCAAACATTTTCATCACAAAATCGGCTCGTTACCTTTTTTTAATCTGTCAATGCTCTGATTGCTCAGGCGACCCTGGGCAAGGCAGCACACTAGAATAACTGCTAGAATGGAAATGATATTGTTCCCCCTTTGCTGCCCCTTTTGCGCCATGAGCCCTGTGGGTATGATGAGGTGCCACAGCAGCTGCCACAGAGACATGCCTCATCTGAAATTGCTCCTTTAAGCATTCATGTAGCACAGTTTTCACAGAATCAGTATTTACCAACTAGATCCGCGAGCAGCTCATTTTCTGTGCATTAGTGTCACTGCAAGACAGTGATTTACTACCTCAGTGAGGAGGTGCTTTCCCTGGGGGAGAAGCTCGTTTAACCCTCCTCCAAGCCCTGCCAGATGCCTCTAGTCAGCATGAGGAAGAGAGTGGTGGTCTGCAGCATCCTGACCCCTGGGGGTTGTGCGGTGCCTGGCTGTGCTCCGCTGCAGCACAGGGAGTGCCATCCCAGGGCATCCTGAGAGCTCAGCCTCCTGCACGTGAGCTGAATCTAAGCCAAATGCAGAGGAGCTTTGAAACACTGCCTGCTTTCAAAAGGATCATTTCAACAAAAGGGTCTCACCACTTGTGAGCACAGCACAAGCTGGGTGACCTTACTGATACTGATACACTTATTCTGACCACTGCTTGTGTCACAAGACTGATGGTCCTTGACCTGAGGAATATTCAAGTGATATATGCTTCATCATGCTTGCCTGGGTGGATTCAGTTTTTCGAGAGTGCAGAGACCAAGGCAAGGGCTGGGACAGTGTCCTCACTCTCCCAGTAAATCCCTATGGTCTTGCTGATGAGGTAGCAGACGTACTTGACTTTTGTCACTGTTGGGGCAGTCACAACACACACAGACAGTGCCTCTTTCACAGGCTAAAAAGCCATTTATTGAACAAAGCCGCCTCTTTTATGCACTTTTTGTATGTTATCATTCGTGTTACAGATTCATTGGCTGCTAAACAACTACAATAGACTCATTGGCTATTACTAACTGCAGCATACTACCATTGGCTACCTATGGCATAAGCATTCAAGCATTCAGAAAAATAACAGCTGCAGGTATGTTGCTGTTTTCTCCTTCTACTGTTTAACTTTCATGCTTCTGCTGATACTACATTCTCATGGGTAAAAACTAATTGTTTTTCTTCACACAGACTTTTCACACAGTCCTTCTCTAGGCAAAGTAACAGGCCTGAGCCATAATTTTACAGAGGCAACAAGGCCTTCATTTTATAAGGTTTTACTTAAATGCCACAGACTTTATTATTTTCCATGCAGTTTTCAAGTACAGTTTAGATTATTGGTATTTGATTGCTTTTCCTTTTGAGGTGCGTTGGTCCTACGGCTGCAAGGTGCCTTCTCTTCTGAGAGGGAGTGAGAGGAGCAGGCTGGGTTTGGATATGAATGGAAGGTATGAAGTGTGAAAGTCTCCCCAGGCAGCAGATTCCCCTGCCTTAACTTTCATTTTCCTTTTCTGCACATACAGGTGCAGAACATTACTTTTGTGGATTCAGGGTAGGGGATACATCAGCATCTCACTTCTTTTCCTGTCAAAGAGAGGAAAGAGCCACATTATGTTCTTAGTCTTCCCCTGAAAGGATCTAGGACAAGACATGAATCTGAGACCTACTGAGAAACAATCTCCATCTTTTTATTAAATTTAATGACTCATTCTTATAAGCCAATAGTGAAATAATGTATTTTCTTTTTCATGAAGCAGATTCTAAAGATACCCAAAGCCAAGCATGAAAATATCAGCAACCTAGAATATGAAATGGGGACAATTGGCAGCCCTGCATATAGATAGCTGGCAACACATCCAAGATGTTTGCCTTCTAATAATAGAAAGCTGTAAGAGGCATATGGAGAAATTGAGCTCTAAGATTTTTATTTCCTATGTATAAATACACTGAAGTCACAGATGTCTCTGCAGTCTCAATCTGCCAAGACCAAATGCAAGGAACAGACCCCAAAGACACCAAGAAACGTGGAATAGCAAGCTCCACGTATTGAAGAGTTTGTTCCCTTTCTGATAGATGGGTGTTTTAAAAGCTCTACCAACCAATCTGAAATAAACCAATTGATCTATAAAGAAAGCCACATTTTCTGTACATTCTCTTTTGCCATTAAACCAGGGCGTTAGTGCCTGTACTACTAAGGGAAGCCATGTCTTGCCAGGAGCACGTTTGATCACCTCCCTGAGTCATGAGAACACTGTCAGCTCTACTAGAAGCCTATAAAAAAGGTACGAAGCATTGTGAAAACAGCTGTCGTGCAGGTGAAATCTGGTTTTTCAAAAAATCGTGTGCCTGGTGACATTTAGATTAGATCTTTGCCATATTAACAGAAGCTTTGAGATCTAAAGGATGAAAATGTAATTTTCTTGCATATCTCGTAAACAGAAATCGTTAAATTCATAGCATTTACAGTCTCCAGCACTGCAAGCAACACTTTTACACACAGACCAGCTGGAAACCTGTGAGTCTTATGAGATAATGCCTGTGATTGATACGCGTAAAATCTGCAAGGGGAGTCTGTAGGTCCCAAGAGAGCCACAGACTCTCTACAGCTTTTACAAGTTCTACTGCAGCAGGAGGCCAAGTTTGCAATTTCCAGGAGAGAAATATTTATGGGTCATGAACCTTCAGGCTGGGCCAGGAGAGCCTTCAGCTATTGTCAGGAGCATATATAAATTCTACTTTTATGTTACTCAGTTGTCCAGACATGGGGAAATTGGATTCATGCCTATACTGCCAATATCTGCCGAACTGCTTGTAATTTTTTTTGGTCATTTCTTTATGATGTATCAGGCAGAATATGACAGATTTATCATTGAAGTCATATGGGAGGCAAGGTGCTTTTGCTCACTTTTTCTAGGGACATCAAAGTCTTGTAAAATCTGGAAAGCTCCGTGAACTAGTGAGAAAATGAAGGCACCAGGAAAGTGAAAGGTGGTCAGGCTGGGTGAAAAGGTGTTTTTTACCAAACTTATTTCTTTTTTAACTTCTTTGAAATGTGTACTTGTAGAGTGAGGGAAGGTGGGCTCTCTCTTGTCTCCTAAGTATTAGGATTGCATCTTTCCCATTGCTGGGAAGGTAAGATGACATCCAATATTAATTAGTTCACTATTCATTGGTTCCTTGCAACAAACAAAGAAACAAAAAGCTTTGATATTCCCCATAATTTCAAGAACACAAATTAAATAATTAAAAAGTACTTTCTAAAATAAGTCAGAAAAACAGGCTTCCTACATAAGATTTTTAAAACACCTTGTTCCTCCTGTAAATCTTTCAGTAATTTATGAAGCCTTTTGAGATCATTTGTATTATATTGCAATAAAAATGGAAGCTATTATGACAGCAGGTGTCATTTGGTGCAGAGGAACATGTATAATCAGCCATGAAACACCTTCCTACTGGAAGAAGTCAGTCCAGAATTAAAGAGCAGGGCAAATGTCATCCCTGAGTGTATTTATAAGACAGCAACCACCATGACAAGCAATGGCACAATTCAAATCAATTTCCAGAGGTCCTTGAACAGATCTCCTTCAAATTGTAAGAATATATTTATTAATGACTGAATCATACAGCAGCAAACTAGCTGTCAGAAAAGCTTGGCTATTTTTTCCAGTGATATCTGTTTCTCTAGTAAAAGATATTACCTCTTGCTCCAAACTTCTGCATTTTTGAAACCATTCCTAGAACCCATACTACTTTTTTAGTAGGAAGCAGCAAATATAATGCAAACCTCCTCCCAGCTGCTTTTTGTGGGACTTCTTTGCTGTTTCTCTCAGGCACTGTAATTTGGCATTCAGCATCCACTGTGTCTGCTAAAACTCCAGGATAAAAATCAAGTCTGCCTTGTCCAGAGCCCCAGCCTGACATGTATAAAACATTATTTTCCCTCCAGCAGCAACCTCTGCAGATAATTCCTTACCCCAGTGCCTGGGTCTTCTGCAAAGCCATCTGTTAGTCTTGCAAAAAGATGGGGATCCTGACACTGCTGTATGAGGGATTGGAGCCTGAATGCAATTAAGTGCCAATGCCACAACATCCCCGTGCTTCAGCTGTTTCCACTAACAGAAAATACTAAAAAAACCATGAAAAGGCAGTGCAACCTCATAGGGAAGGTGTTATTATCAAGCAAATACCAAGGAGACACAAGAGGAAGTTACTCCCTTCGATGTGCACAGTCAGAGGAATTCTGCTGCCTCTTTGTCTGCAGGTAGTCTGTGGGTCATACGGCAACATCAGCACAGTCAGATGGAGAGGGGAGCAAGGGGCTGCCAGCACTTTTCCTTTCCTGGTCTTGCTGCTGACGTGGAGTCCTCCCATGTTCTCCATCACAGAATCACAGGAAAAGCTGAGTTGGAAGGGACCCATTAGGAAGGGAGGCAAGTCATGGGAGAAGTGATGGAAAGACAGCCCTAATGCGAAATCTGGGTCTCCTGAAGAAGTTAAATACATTTTTTCTATGCCTTTGGTGACCCATGTGTAGCACCTTTTCTGTTCTATCCAATCTGCCAACAGAACTAGCATGATGGAATGTGAAACTCCTCATACTGTTGTTGTTGTTATTATTATTAATAACAACAATAATACTAATTTAAAAGAGGGTTTATATCGAACAGCAGAATCCCCCCAATCCTTGTCCTAGGAATTGTTTTAAGAGCCACCTCCTCTTCCTGCCACCATTTGCCTTATCCCTTCCATGATGGGGCTTTTCCCACATGCTCTGTCTCCTTGCCTTCAGCAGCTCAGGAAGGAGATGCTCTGGCTGCTTCCCTCCCCTTCCAGGAGCTGCTTTTCACAATGTTCATTGCAGCTCTCTCTGAGCAGACCTCTTGTGCAGGAAGAGATGGCCCCTTGCAAGTGTCAGTACTGAGTCGTATTTGCACTGAATCCACCTGAAAAATCCCTTACGCTCCCTCCAGCAAGAACAGGGTTGCTTTAAGCATTTCAGAAAACTCTCTCTTTGTAGCCATAATTTTATAAGCAAGCATGAGAGTGGGGACTGTTATAATCCAGCTTGTTCAGCTGCTGCCAACGGGGCTGACTCCACACATACAAACCCTCCTGGTTGTGCTCCTCCATCGTGTGGCACAGCACAGAGGGGGACAGCATAGAATGAACTGTGGCAACAGCAGCCAGACAGCCTCAAATAGTGTTAAAAACTGGCAATCCTGAAAAGCACACACATTAGCAACCCACCCCTCTCTCCTGCCAAGGTCCTTTTAAATATATATGTATATGTAGAGTTGTATATGTGTGTAATTTTTTGTGGCAAGAAAATAAAGTGTTTTTAAATTCTACACCCTCTCCTGTGGAAATGATTTCTTTTTCCTTCTCTTTTTCAGTACTAGTAACAAGATCACCTCATGAGCAAGAGCTGAACAAGGCAGGTCTTCTTTGCTTCAGACCTGCCACTCACACATAATTTAAGCTGCAAGTTTCCAAACCAGGAATATAAAAATGCTGTTTCCACCCACCACATCAACTTGCTGTGCAGAAAATCACATGTGAAAAATTCACTTTAGATTTAAGTAAGATCATGTTAAGTACATGGCCAACATCCAAGCTGCAAAAATAATCTGATTTTCCCTTATTCCAGGCTGCCCCAACAGAAAAAAATACCATGAGTCTATCAGTAATCATGAGTATTGGCAGAGACAAAAGGCAAAGGTGGAGCAGAAGTGAGAAATCTCTTGCCTGTAGGCAGGGACAGGCAACATAGCGGGCAGGAGCCAAGGAAATCCCTGGTGGAGAGCTGGGAGATGTGATCCTATAGCAGAGCCAACTTGGCACTGAAAACTAATGTGCACTGAGTGAGTGCATCAGAAACAACCAGGAAAGATGGAGAAGGGCCCAGGACTGAGGATGTGCCAAGGAGTGCTTTGCAGAGTGGCACCAGTCTGGGACAAATGTGTCAGGGAGCAGAGGAATGGAGGTGGCAGAGGGCTCTGCAGCCCTGGGTGGAGGTGGCTGCAGTTGCACACCACACCAGGATATCATAAACCATTCATCACAAGGAATTCTGTGTATAGTGACCCTACAAGACTTATTATTGAGGCAGATGCTAGACCAATACTAGCAGGAGAAGCTGAGAAGTTCGTCCTCTGCAGTATTCCCTGAGAAGGTATAAATCCATAGTATATCTGAAATCACCATGACATTAAAAGGAAATGCAAATGATGTTACAAAGAAATCCCCATAAATAATCCCAAATTAGAACCTTGGTGTGAAGTTGAAGGTCAGGTGCTTCTGAGATAGGGCTGGTGGACACAGCTTAGATGACAGCAATCAGTGCTGGGGGGAGGTTGTGCTTCAGCTTGCTGCCAGATGTTTCAGGGTAGCTGCTGAGTGAACATGGTCACTGGCTACTCCCGTGACTAGTATAAATAAAGCGACCAAAAAAAGATCTTTCCAGGGTCACATCCCATAACATGCCAAGAAAACCAGGTGTCGTTAAAAAGACGGTACTGAAACTGCCATAATGGAAACTCCCATATTTATCAGTGATTTAAATTAGATCATCTGTGCAGGTACCTCTTGATATTTACTGTAAAGTATATTTTTTTCAGTAATGTGACAGATAAAATTGGAAAACACAGGGACTGTCAATTCACTCTGTTCCTTTTTCCCCAGCTAGGCTTTTCTGGGCTATTGCTCAACAATGTAGTAATGAATGCAGTAAATCTGTTTAACTTGACAGGTAATGCATAAATGAAAAATGCCACCCCCTCCAAACACACACATTACAATTTTCTAAACTGTGGAATAATTTAGGTTGATGGGGCTTGTGGAGGTCCTCTGATCCATCCCTACTTAAGCACGGACTCAAATACTTCATCAGTTTTCTGACTTTCCATCCTGAGAGGAGAGAGAAGTCTCTCATAACCTAAACCCTAGAGGGGTGAGGTTTAATATATGTGTCAGTCCTCAGCATTTCCCCTGCTGTCTGACTTAGGCAAAGCCAATGGTTCCTGGTGCTCAGGCATTCCTAGAAACTTTACAGGGAGGATGTTTCCTAAACTATTCAGAAAAGGGGCTGAAATTTCCCAGAGATCTTTGGTGTAGTACATGGTGAAGGATAATAAAATGGAAAATGCAAATTGATGTAGATAAGCAGAAAGTAACGCACATGGGAAAAAAGCACTTCTGTTGCAGACAGAGTGAAAAACTCTGAACTAGCTGTTCAGGAAAGGTCTTGGAGCGAGATAGATTGTGAAAATGACAGCTCAGTGCTCAGGAGAGGTCAAATAGGAGGTTAGAAATGTAGCTGGGAAAGGCACAGCAAAGGACTTCATGCTGGCTGTCAGCACACCAGGCACGGTACAGCTCTCTTCATTTCAGAAATGAAGGGGAACTGAGAAAGAGACAAAAATAAGGGAGAAGGATGGCCAAAGGCTTCTGTGAAAAGAGAGACTGAGCAGACCAGGACCTTTCAGTCTGGAGAAGACATTTCTGAGAAAGCAGATGAGAGCCCTTCTCAAAATCATGAAATGTGTGGGAACTGACAGGAAATTATGTTCACTGCCTCACTGATACAGAAATTACAAAACACCAAGTGGCAGATTCAAAACAATGGGGAGAGGTTCCTTCATGCAATGCATGATAAGCTGTGGAGCTACTTGCTGCAGGACCCTGCAGGCAGTGAGATTTTTCATAGCTCCAAGGAAGACCAAAGCCAAAGAGACATTTTTCAAGGAGCAGTAAATGCAAAGGCATCACTCCTGGCTCAAGAAGTCAACACACGTCTGTCTTCCTGCTATCCACTTCACCACACCTGTGGTTTGGCCCGTGAATGCTACAAAATTACATGGTCATGGCACTGCCTCAGAGCTGTAGGTTCCGAAGGAGAGAAGAGGTGTCAGAGAAGATGACATGTAGGGCCCAGCATCTGGTTCCACCCTATCAGCCCTCTGACAGATAAGCAAAGCAGCAGGCTGGCACAAAACTGGTGGGTGCAAATTAACCCATTCCAGACTTCTGAAGAAGCAGAGGGCCCAGGGAGCACCTGACACCATGATGATCTATTTTCAGTCTGAGCTAGGAGCACTCAAGCAGGATTTACTATATCCTTGAACCACAGACTCAGCTGTCCCGGTCAAACCAGATCTGTGAAGTCACCTGGCTGAACAAAACACATGTAAAGTCAAAATTCCTTTCTGTCTAAAGATACAAGCAGTTTTCTTAAAAATGCATAATTTCATGGATCTTTCCAAGGCACAGAAGCAAAAAACAAGGCAACCTGCCCACTCTGGAGAGATTAAATTCCTTCAGGTGCAGGAGCCCCCTAACTGTCCTGCTGCCAAGGGATGTGTGATGAGGAACAGCCCCTTGCTTGCATTACAAATCCTTACTCTTTTCTGGTCTGCACTGCTGTATTTTCCACACTGCTTTCTAGATCCTTGATGCCCAAGAACGCATCTGCCGGTTTTGTTACTCAAAACCAGAGCTGGGAAAAAAGCAAAAAACCCCTTTTATTGAACCGCCTGCTATGGCTTTGATTGAGAAATATAACACCCCAAGGTGAGTTATTGACTCAATTGTCACCCATGAAATGTGTGCTCTTGGTGACAGACTAAAAATGCATTTGAGTATGCATAGCACATTTGCACAGTTCTCTCAACACCTGGAGCATGATTTTTTTGCGGTTCCTGCAGCTTGCCCTCCACACATGGTACAGATGCCCCCAACTTCCAGCTCCCTACAGCCTGCAGAACACCAGAAAACTCAGTCTGACACAGTTTAAATCTACATCTCTGTGGTTTGGTTGTCTTAATTATGTAATGGATGGGTTTGAGAGCACTGGTGCTGTGAATATGAGGCAAACTTTTGAGGCAGCCCCCACAGTTCGTGCCATAGCTGCTGTAACACCGTGTCAATCACTCCAGCTCTGAGCACAGAAGGCTGCAGTGGCACCATTAGATTTCAAATAAAGATCATTCTTGGGGGAACTGGGTAATTTCTCCGCATGGAGCTGTCTGTTTCAGATGCCTGGAAGAGAAAATGGAGCTAAATATCATTCATTATGTTTAACTCATCTGATTTTTGAAAGAAGAAATTTGCTTTAAAATGGCTTTAAAGCTCTCCCTTCTGGAGCTCTGGGTATTTTAATTGCCTGAGGCTCGGAGAGAAGGGTGCACCATTTGCTTTCCTGCCCTCAATTTCAATTTCATTGCTAAATGGTGAAATGCAATTAAAAATTTCTGCATGTGAAGACAGTTCCATAGCTGTGAACATCCCTATGTCATACACAGGTTCAGCACAGATGAGCACAGACCATCTTGCCTCACCCAGGCAAGCTCTGTAAAAGCTGCTGAGCCAAGACGATGCCTTATCTGCAAAGGCTGGATTTCCCCCTAAGAATCTGGCTCCTGGCATAAAATTAGGTGTTCAGGATTTTTTTGAAAGGTTTGGTTTACTATAAATGCTGTATTTGTAATGACCTTCCCTGGGAATTGTGTCTGATATGAGATACATGTCTCAAATATCAGGCTGTGCAATGATTTTGCAATAATGTAATTAATTGTACCTTCCAAGGCAGGGAACCTAAGCAGCTATTAAAAACTTTAATTTATATGAAATCAGTAAAGTTAATTGCCTGTCCATAACAAATGAAAAAGAAATATATACTTTGGAAGATAGCCACAGGTCTCCAATCAATATAAATTGAATGTGCTTCTACGTATCTCAGAGTAAAATCGTGTTTCAGTACTGTATTGAGTATTCTAGGAATTCCTTGACAACATACTGCTAGGAAGTCAGGTTACTCACATATTCCTACTGAAGGCGAGGGAAGGCCAAGTTCAATGGAGTCAAAAGGGTGCACATCACCATCCCATGGCAAAGGGACTATTTAATTCTTGGGCTTACAGAAAATAATTTAATATGGAAAAATAAACATCAGATGTATCACATGATTAATTACTAAGTAAGAATTACTATTTTAATCTTTATTACCCAGCTACTTGAAGAGAAAAATACATACTGGTTTTTAATTCTCTACCATTCCTCACAGCACAGAGACTTTTTACAGGAATAAGAACAAAACCCACTCAGTTGAGTATGACCTTGAAGATCAGGCCAAATTTAAGTGTTACAAGGTAGTGAATCTCCTGCCACTTTCACTCTCACTCACAAAAAACTGTTATCTCTGATTTTAGGTGGTTGCAGAACAGCCATACTCTCAGGAAATGAACTTGCCAAAACCTTTTTTGGCTTGAGAGCATCACGAGTCTTGGCTTTTGAACAGATTTTTACTACCCCTTGGGTTTAGCTGAACTGAAAATTTTCTTAGAAAAGGAGATCATCTGAATCTCTGCAATCATGGGCTCAAGCAAAGCCAGAACATTCAGAGGGAGGCTGAACTAAGACAAGAGAGCAGAGGACTTTGATTTGGGTAAAAATGCATCTAACTCAAATATTTGTCACATTTCAGAAAAAATTCAATTGTATTATAATAAAACTTCACTATTTGGGAAGGTACACACGCTCAGGTAATACAAAATTGCATCAGAGATCTTTTGTGACAGTGGAAGAGCACACATGGAAGCCATGAGGAAGGTGACCTGAGCTTGCACCAGTGTGTTCAGTGGAACTTGGCTTCTCTATGTCACTTGGATGCTCAAGCTGTGAAAGTGTGTTTGGTGCTACTTACTAAATTCTGCCCTTAAATGAGCGCACACAAAATAGAGCAGCCAAAACCCAGGAAATATTCTGGGACTTGAAATCTGCTTTCCATCCCTGGGGAAGTGTTTTGCCTGCCCTTTGTTTCAGTGCTTCCTCTGTGGAATATAAATCTTGTTCCTTCAACCAACTAGTGAGTAAGCCCCAGATATATGCATCCCATCTAATAGGACATGGCACACCCATGCAAGCGTCCACCTCCTCTCAGGATGAAGCGCTGTAAGAATTAAATCCACTGAAGATCATGCTAATATGTAATTGAGTCACGGAGATAGATGAATCACACAAGCTACATGCACAAAATAATCACTTTTCACCATGTGATTACATAAAGGGGAGCTTGGGAAGCAGAGGGAAAAAGTTATTCCTGATTCTGAGTTACATTGCACTAGTCCAGCCTATTGAAATTGCATGGGTGAAACTGGAGGGGGAAAAGATTATCCATCTGAAACCAAGTGTCTCCATTATGCAATGAACAATCTCCAAATGTCCAAAATTAATTAGAATCCACCAAGCTAGACCATTTCAATATTTCTAATTTTATCATTCGGCAATTAATCTACTTTTGGTCACATAGTGCTTACTGTAAAAAGAAACTACTGCCTACTCTCAAGCCTTGCTAGACAGAGAAGGACCTCAAAAATAGATGAGAAAAGGTGCACTGTATATGTATTTTTCAGCAGTTGAGAACACTGCAAGGAAGAGCAGGTGTGCAGCGCAGGTAAATTTTTCCAGTCAGCTGAAATGTCTGGCTATTCATTTATAGTAATATCATTTATAATCAAAGACACTCATAATCTCAGGAAGGCTTTGCATATCATGAATAGTTACTCAGGTTCTGCACAGTGCCTATAACAGGGCTCCATTTAAGGGTTTCTGAAGAAGAAATATTATGCCAATAGAAATAATAGTAATTGTTACCAGTGGCAGAAGGAAAGGATGACTCTGAGAGATTGGATGGCAGTGAGGCAAAAATGAGTTCATCCACCACAACAGTCTCTTAGATACAAGACTGTCCCTAGAAGATTGTTTCATTGTCCCTTCAGAATAAGTGGGTATAAGTCCATTCACCTTATTTAGCACTATGGCCACTGCAGTAGCTTCTCATGAGCTTGCCAAAGATCAGTGTTGTGGCTACTGAGTGCACAGATGGTGTCAGTACTTGACACAGAGGGTTTTCTTATTGCCCATTCAATATCGTATGGAGAAGATGGGAAAGAAGCAGTCTAGCCAAGACTGGGCAACACTCACTCCACCCCAATTCACAACCCCAGCTCAGCCACACCTGACCCACACATCCCTGACAGACATGTGGAGCTCAGTCCCAGTACTGAGAATTGTGTACAGGAAGAAAACCTCTCAGTGACTGGCCTGTAACTGGAATTCAGGTACCGAAAGGTTTTCAGCCCACCATTGTTCAACAATAACTTCAGGGACTTGGCTCAGAGAGCTAAAGGGCAGGCTTTAAAGAACTGGTTTTCTTCATGACAGGAGCAACCCCCATAGACAGTTTTCATGTAACCACCCTGTTTTAGAAGCTGAAAGAACTTGTCAGGATGATTTCCAAGCTGACCTACGTTCCAGAGGACCATCTTCAACCTGTTTAATTTTGGTGCATAGATGAAGCCAAAATGTCCTGCTGTATTCTCACTTCCATAGCCGTGGCCATGTAAAGGAAAAAAGCAAAGCCTCTCTTTTTCAGTTCAACCGCTCTTTTATTACAATATATTTTAAATATACCTTTGAACCAGCAGGTTTTCTAAGACTGCCACCTTTTTCTTTTTTCCTTCTGCTTTTAGGTCTCGGATTCCTTTTCTGTAGAAGCTATTATCTTTGCACTGAGAAATACAAGGGGGAATGTTTCAATGACAGCTAGATGCAGCACTAGGTGCAATGTTATATTCTGAGTAAATGATACCATTCAAAGGGCAGAGCAGAGCATGAATAGCATTGATTTCCAGAAGAGCTATTTCAGTACTTAGCAAAGTTTGATAAGACTGCTCTCCTTCACTGCCTGAGTTGTTAAGAGGCTGTGTCCCACACCAGCAGGCAGCAATATGGTCTGAGCTAAATGTAACTCATCACCTCCTGCAGGCTTGTCAGCATTAAATTGTGCCTGGGCTCACCACCCCAGCCTCACGGAAAACTCAAGAGCATCCCACAGTACCACTGTGTGCTAAGGTAGGAGCGCCCAAATTGCACTTTGCACTCTAGAAAGTGTCAAAAAGCAGGTTTTTATAATCAAAGCACTCTGTGACCTACTGCAAGGGTGTCTGAAATCACCTGGCATCCAAGGATGAAGGTCTGACTGGTGGTGAGAGCCTCCAAGGGTGAAGCTATGCAGGAGGAGACCCTTTGGAGCCAGTCCAAGGCAATGGAATGCTCTTTCAAAACTTCAAAGCCAAGAGCAGCAGCATCACTTCAGAGTACATTTTACCTAACGGGTTTCATCTACCTCAAGACAAGGTGCACTACAACTTGAGAGTGCTGCCTTCTTTGCTTTGATTGGGGTCTGGAGAACCAGCTGAAGTGCAAAAAAAGTGCATCTACAGGTTTGAATACGCAAATCCATCTCCAAGCAATAAGCTGCATTTTGCCTACCCATACTGTAATAAAACCAAAAGGTTTGCAGCACAAATCCATAAGTTTATATAACTTTCCAGAGCAAGTTATATGAGATTGAAGTAAAAAAAATTTTGCAAATTTGAAAAGAGAAAATAACCTATTGTTTGCTCAAGTCTGTTACTGCATAAGATCTATTTTCTAACAAATTTTGAAGTACCATATAATATCTTACTTTAGCTAAAATACAATGTTTTTAACCTATTTCTGGTTTTGAAAGTTTTTTGAAAATAACTTTCAGCTACTTTACAAACACAAGTATGTCAATAAGATGTTGTTTTATTAGAATGCCCTCCAACCACCTGAATAACTCAATGTTGGCAGCAGTTCAAACCACACATCTTGGCAGGGAAACAACCTGGCTATATATCCAGAGCTATCACTGAGCACACTTTCTGTGGCATGCCAACCTTGAGTACCTTGAAAGCCTATGAGTATTTTAAGGAGGTTAAAATGTTGTTGTCAGTTTGTCAATTATTTCATTTCACCAATTACCACAGCTTCAACAAATCCTTAGATGTCACAGGTCTCCTGAAGCTGCTGCCAACTTAGGAAAGGGAGAGGGATGGATCAGCAGAGCCATTGAGGGAGTGAGAGTCTCTGTGCCATCATGTGTGGAGGCTAGACACTTGTTTGCTTCACTTTTAGTCTATTTACTGAACATTGAACTGGGAATCTTGATTGCTTCTGAGGAAATAAATAGAAATTGTTGTATTTTTAAAGTTCCATATTCTTCATGCAGTGCTGTGGAAAAGTGACATTGGGGGCAGGAGCTGGGCCAACAGAGAGGATTGTGATGTGACTGATCTTTCCAAAGATAAATTGGTTGTAATATCGTATTCCTAATCCTCTTGTTGCTCCTCCAGCTCTCCTTCTTCATGGCCTGCCTTATCCACCTGCAGCCCCCTCTGTGGGAGCTATCGGGCCCTGAGCAGGTGTTTACAATCACAGCAGTTACCAAAGCAGCTCTCACATCAGGGTCCTGCCTCCCACCATTTCCAGTCCATCACCCCTTCTTTCTTGCTCTCTCCCACTGTTCCTCTCAGCTAATTCTTGGACATGCACGGGGTCATTGCTCCAGAGCAGATCCCCTCCCTAGAGAAAACCTTTCCCTTAAACATCACCCCTTCTGCTAATGTTTCACCTATATCTTTACTGTCCTGCTCATCACCCAGCACTTCCCCTTGCATCACCCCTGGTTGTTCACCTCCTCCCTGCCTCTCTGATAAATGGGCAGCCAGTGAAAGCAGCAGCAGGCCAGTAGAGTTAATGTTGTCTTGTCAAATCTCAGATCATCTACTTCCAATCCCAGCTGGTTCCTTCAAGGAGAAACAAAACAAAACAAAAAGACCCAGAACACAGAAGCATGAAAATGCCTTTGCAAAGTTTGACTGCTGATGTTTAGTTTCTTGACATGATGAATTTACCCAGAAAAGCTGTATCTCAAGCATACAGGAATCTGTTAAGAAAAAGGCACTGCAAGTAGCTGGCAGGCAGCAAGACCTTGTGTCAATGACCATTACCTTTCTTGGGTAACATCCTTGTCAAAGACAATCGGACTGCTCTGCATGCGTAGGATGCAGAAGCAGCCACTGAGCAGGCAAATTCCAGCTCATTTCACCAGCCATAAACTAAATCCTGAGTCCATCAGTGCTTGTGTAGAAATGAAAGCTGTTTTATGACCAAAGCATGAAAAGAAAGCCCTTCAAATGCCCACTTCAAAGTCTAAAGCTTTCTTAGAATTCTGACACTTTCAATCCCTTTAGCTTTTTGCTATGAGTGCAGTTTTAGCAACAACAGGAACAAGGAAATAACACCACCAAATTGGCTTAGCACCATGTGTGAATTCTTATTTACAAGCTACAGATAGCACCATTTTTATCCCTGGCTCCGCTCTAGCTGCAGCAAGCGAGCCTGAAAGCAGCTGCACAGCACAGGGCTGACAGCGAGCAGGGCACTGCCCCAGCCCAGCCTCTGCTCCTCTCTCCTGAGGCCCCACACCACTGAGGTGATCAGGTATTGCCATGGAAGTGCCCCTGTGTCAGTGGAGGATCAGGGACTCACCATGCACTGGTATGACCTACTGCTGCCCAGGCCACTTCTCTTCTATTTCTGATTTTCTCACCTCACACAAAAAGGGCTGCTCTTATTGATGTTCCCATCGTTTTTTCTGCTCCAAAGAGCAGCAAAATATTCAGTGGTGCTGGAAAGGAGGTCAGCCACTAATAAAGACTGAGCATGAGCCTGTGCCCAAGAGTCAAGGTACCCACATAGGGAGGAGTTAGAGGTCCTGATTCCCACTCCCCAGAGCATGCTGGTGTACCAAGAACAGGGGCAGGAACTCTGGAGTCATCTTTGCCCCTGTATTACTCACATCTCCAGTGCCTCTTTATCTGTTGCATTCATACACAGCTGGTTATAAATATGGCCACATGAAATAAAGTGGTTTGGGGCTTTTTATCTAGCTGACATTCCTCATGTTTTCCCACATTTCTTACGGGATGTGGTAGGGGAGGAGATCCCACAAAATCCATCATTCTTTTTCATGGAATTTCAGCAAGATATCCAGTGAGGCAATAAGTAAGATCTCAAATCTACCTTTTGGTAATGTTTTTGCTGGATTAATTTGAAATACATTACAAGATAATGATGTCCTAATGATTGTTTTTCAGGTTATCATATAAATCACACCACTCTCTCCAGAATGATGGAGGGTCCAATTTATTATTCCCTCTTTAGTTTCTATCACTTGCTGTTGTCCCAAAACGTTTAGAGCTGTTGTAATATCCCTTCCCAGTGTACTAAAATACAATATGCCTATCGCTATTGCAAGACACCAAAGACCAGACGAAGTGATTGGGTTTTTTGTTTGAATCTAGGAAGGAGAGTTCCAGGAACATAACAATAAGTTATAAATAACATCCACTCTGGTGCACCTGACAAATGCTAGCCATAAAAAACCAAAAGGGCTATAACATGCTCCATGTAATTTAAGATCTTTCATATAAAAGACTAAAAGCCTCAGGTATGACAGTGTGCATGCACACAAAAAAAGTCAAACAAAAAAACAACAAAAAAAACCCCACCCAAAAACCCAGAAGAAATGAAAAGTATAATTTTCCTCATGTTTCTGCAGGAACAGAGAGTCTATTACATAACAGAGCTGAGATGACCCTAAAAAAGACTCTAAGCTGTAAAAAGAAAAATGTATAGTGTTTGCTAGTTTGACCTGAAAATAAACTCCTTCTTCATCTTAAACCTACTGACTGGATCCAGGGGGATGTGTCTATCTCCATTTCAGCCCTGCCACACAATAGGATTTTTTGGCATAAGTATTTTGTTCATAATGTAAATCAGGCATGTAGTTCTATCTTACCCTAGGAAAGCTGTTCTCTATTTGTTTAAACTAAGGAAACTTGGCAGTGTGACTGAGATGAGATTCCCAAATATGTTTCATTTTACTGTGAGAGTCCTTACTAGCATGCAGAAGTCCTAGGACTAGCCTGTTAAAATTGGTACAGCCCCTGCCCTGTCATGTGCATGTGAGACACAAGAGGCAGGTATAGCTGGGCAGAAGGATAGAGCAGAGTGGAACAAGCCAGCGCTAGGATTGTCCATGGGCCACTCTGCGTACAACCAGCACTGATTTGTTTTAAATGTCCCCTCAGGGAAGATTTTACTGGGAAATCAGAATGCAAGCAGTGAGGGAACTTTGCCACTATTTATCTGGAGCTCCTCCACACACTTAGGGAGACATTCAGCAAGTAAACTCCCATGGGTAAGCTCACAAGTTCTCTTACACCTTCTCTTAAGACAGAGGAGAAAACGTAAAGTTATTTGCAGGAGTGATTTATCCAAGCTATCATGGATTGATTCATGGCACAAAATCAAACTCCAGTTTGGCAAGACCAAGGGGTTTTTCAGAACTGTATTTATTTCAAGAAACCTGGACGAAGTCCAAGTAGGGTTGTTTTACTAAAAGCCAGAGAGAGAAAGACCTCATCTGACCTGCAAAATCTGAATGCTGCTTGTGTACCATGAATGTTAAAACTGAAATGGCCTGTGGATGCTGTGTCAGAGAGAACTCAGTTTTCAGCCCAGAATAGCCAGTACCCATCGTGGTTGGTGCAAAGGCCCGGTTCCAGCCCTGCTTGTTGCCAAATCAGGGAAGTAGTGACACCTCTACATGTTGCATCCCAACAGACTACCCTTGTCTTTACACGTCTCATCATCCTTAGTGAATGTATTTTGAAAAGTTTGCAGCTTCATTTTGACACAAAATGAAAACAGATTTTGGAACTGCAGCATCTCTTTGTGGGATAGAGTCCTTGTTTTCCAGCCCAACTGAGCTTTAAGCTTTAGTTTTCAATGCCTAATGTGAATAATTTGAAATAGGAGCACTGAAAGGTCTGGACGCATTCTAAGCACTAGTATTACAAATTAGTAAGCATAAAACATATTTTAAACTCACTCCTGTTTCATTAATCCATATTTCGTAGTAAGTAATGTAGAAATCTTCCTACAAATTCAAAAGCAAACCACTTTCATATCTCCCTTCATCTGTTTAAATTATGCTGACTGCCATAGAAAGCATACCCTTTAGAAATAACAGATGATTAAACAGCCTTCCTCACCTCTAAATAAGCATGGAATTTGGTGTGTTAGACATGTTATTTGCTTTGTACCTACTAGTCAAGCTCAAGTCCTGTGACTATTTATCTACCAGAGAGACTCCAGGTTTTTCTCATTTGAAATAAATGCCAGATGACAAATTGCTTTTGACTCCAGAGATTTGGAAACCGAACTGCTGCCACACATGTAAGATTTTTGCTGGGGAACCATCTGCAAGGCAAACACAAAGCTCTAACATTATTATTCCAACCCAATATGAAATACTGCAAAATACAAACTCAACCTCCGGTTTCACTCCTACTAATATGCACACAATGTAAGACTCAAATAAAAATGTTCAGCTGTGAATATTTATGTCTTATTTTTAGCTCCGTTCTGTTTAGAGGCTTTGGTTGCTTCTCATCCTCCAAATAGACAACACAGAAAGACTTCTTTTTTATACCAATCACATACTAGCATCTGCAAGACAGAAGGAACACGGTACACAAAATGTAGGAAGAAGTTTGCTGGTACTTGCTTCATTTCAGTGGGATGTTAAAAAAATGGAAAAAGTTGTACTGATTGCAGGATATACTTTCAAGAACCATCAGCTTTCTGATGTGTGGTAGTCCAGCGTGCACTGTCATGTCTCCAGCCAAAATTGTAGCAAGGTGCCAAAGGGCTCCAGGAATCCCTGATGCTCCAGTTGTGGTCCTCCACCTACGGACATTGGGCAAATCATGCAGTCCCGTCTCAGGGTTTTCTCTGAAGACACAAGAAAAATCTTTCTGAACCTCCTCATTAGAAAAAAGCACTACCTGGCAAATCCAACATGCTTATGTTATTAATGGAAATTAAGGAGAAACCATGCCTCTCACTTGCCTTTCAGACACTAAAGTAAACATTCATTATTATATCTATGAGCATAACTTGGCAAACTGCATAAGCCCAGCTGGAAAAGGTACATAGTAATGAAATAAACTTGTGCAAATGTGGTCTGAGCAGTAAAAATTCATTATAAAATCAATACTTGATTGCCTTTACTAAACAATTACAGTACTGACAAAAATAATGGTTGCAACAACTCTGCAGTCACTGGTAACTATTTCTTAAGGCACCATCATAAAACACTATGTATTAAAGACATTGCAAAACAACTTTTGAAAACCTGAATGTATGCTAAAATACAGAATCTGAATACAGAGGTGAATCAAGAGAGGAAAGTCTGTGTTCTAGCAGCTGTGTTCTTTCCCTCTGATTTGGATCCAAATACTGTCCTGGAGGACACAAGTGTCAAGACGCTGCCCGTAAACTTGCATCTGATACAATTAAAGGAAGAAGTAGTGACATACACAATTTCTCCTGTGTGTCTGACCACGAATCTTGTTGACAGTGATTCATGTACACTAATTACGTTCTCAGGGAGGAGACAAAAGAACTATCCACACCCCTCCACCAGAGGCATTACATCTAAGCTTCAGCACTACCAAGCACTTCTACAAATCTTTGTGATTCTACTGGATTCATGGAATCTTTTAGAAGATTTTCCAAAGAGAAATGCAAAGCTGTCAGTGCGATCCTAGTAGGATTTTTTCCATTGCCACTTGGTTGATGTCTCCAAACTGACTCACAGCTGAAGGCACCCCATAAATCTGAGGATTTGTTTGTCCAAAGCACTGGCAAGGTCTCCATCACTTAATGGAATTATTCAAATGGCTCACAAATTAACATCTTTTAACAATTTGAACATATTTAACCTCACATTACCCCCACTGTTTCACAGAATATTATACATATGAGGAACTACAGCACCAAGAGGCTAATGCTTAGATCCTGGAAAGAGGACACTAACAACAATTTACCATTATGTGCCATTGCAATGCCCAGCTTTCAGCATCCTTGTCCTCCTGATGGAATATGGATGGTCTGATCACTTGCATACCTCATGCTGGGGTGCACCCTAGGCAGCAGGGAACTGCACAAGGCAAGGAATAGCAACCTAGTTCAAATCCTGCCCTCCGTCTATGGCGGCAGAGAGGCATCCCCAAGCTTCCCTGAAGGTGATGATGGTTATACACTGAAGAGATACAGCAAGAGATCTCATTAATAGTAAGCTGAATACATGAGTAGCCTTTCAGGGATTTGTAGAGAGCAGTGTTTTGCCAGATCCACCCACCTGGTTACAAAGCAAGGATGGTGTAGGCATGTCATCTTGTCTGTCGTTTGAAGGTGGTATTGGCATATTTTAAGAGGAGAAGAGATCTTTAAGGAGTCAAAACAAGCTGTCCCTTGACCATGCAGCTAGACCCATGCCTTTGAACAAGATATTGTCCTTAAAAATTTACCTCAAGACTTGAGGTAAACATTTCAAATGGGAACACACTTTTAGGACAAAAGGAACTGTTAGATGCTCAGGTGTGCATTACCTCGTCCATCACAAGTTCTGGGTGTTTCTTGCATGATTACCCCTGCAATCAGCCCAAAACTTTAATTTTGTTTTAAGGAACTATTAGGACCTGGACAAACTGTCAGGGACATTAGAACAGCCATGCATGTACAGAGCAATGGTCCATTCAGTCCTCCGTTTTGTTCCCATTCTCTGTCTGGCTCAAACACAGGTGCCCAGGCCAAAGCATGACAACAGGGAAAGCACCCATCAGCACCTGCCCTGGTTATGCTTCCTGGCCCCCCTCAGGTTGTGGCTCTGGGACTTCCCGGACCAGACAAAGCATAAACAAGCAAAGTGATAAAGATCAATATCAAGTGAGCATCCAGGACTAAAAATGCCCTTTATATTTCTCATAGTAAAGCACTACCTTCAGAAAAAGTATGTGACTTTTTCGCAACCTCTGCAAACTTTTATCATTCTTTTTTTGAATGTATAAACTGGGTGCAGCCTTTGAGTACCAACCCTACTGGTGCTAAGTACAGAGTTCAGCTCCCTTTTGACTCAGCAGTCCTTTAGCTGTGCATCTCATGAACATTTTTTACTGTAGCACCAAACTAGAATTTAATATTCAAGTACATGCTCATTGGGATTCTTAAGCTTTTATCAGCATCACTGTTTTCCTATGTAGAGCATCTGTTTGATTACACTTAAATACAACTTTGTGTAACAAGGCCAATTTATCCAGCACTCCAGACTTCTCAGTAGATCTGCCCCCTTATGTCTACAGGTCTTTCTACAGTCTTTGTGTGAGTTGCAAGTTTTCTTCTGGCTTCAAGTTCAGTACCAAAAATATTGAATAGTGCTGGTACTTGTATGGAGCCTTGAAGACTCTCATGAGACACACTTTAATCTGGCGATGATTTCCTATGACAAGCTTCTAGACTTATGCAAATTCAAGACAATTTAAGGTGTTTTTAGGAATATTGCTCTAAAAATACTTCTTATATGCTACTCATATCTTGCTTTCTATGAGCAATCCAGAGATGTGTGCTGGAGAGTCTGGCTTTAAGTATGGCTGTCACAAAACAAAAATGGACCAGGGTGTGATATGTATCAAAATAAAGCGAGCAGAAGTGTGAACAGGGTGGGAGTGAGAGCTTTTACACATGCAGTGAGTGCCAATTAACATCAGAAGTTTGTGCCAGTGTGAGGCAGGCACTCCCAGCCCTGCCACCCACCACAGGCTCTGCTCATTACAAATGTGAGCCAGAAGCAGTCAAGGCTGTGGAGACAAGAGAGTACCAGCCTGAGATTATCAGGAGTAGGACGAGAGGGCAATGAGCATGGTGGGATTGATTTGGGGTTCTGATCTGTGGACATAGGGTGAGAGAAGAGGATGGAGCTTCATATCCAAGTGTTTAAAGGATGGATGATGTGGGAAGCACTGCTTTGAGGATGCGGCACAACAGGGATGGGACCTCCAAATATTCAAAGGCAAAAGCTCTTTCTCATAAATAATTACAAATCTTTCTCCCTTCCTTGTTTTTGAATAAATATTATTCTTTTTTGCCTCCACCAATTAGCTGGATACTAATCATGTGTAGCATTTATAATCTCAGCAAAAATGAAAGCAGATTTGCTTGATGAGATGTAGTATGAAATATTGAAATCCCCCATTGCCCTGGCTTGCCAGCCAAATAAATCACAGGCCACTTCATTGAGTCCCTGTCTGAATACATAAACATGACAGGCAGCTTTGGGAACATCTAGTAAATCTCATTAAACACTTCTACTGATAGCATAATAACATGCTAAGCTTATTCTAGCTGCCACACTGCACTAAGAATCAGAGTGCCTCTCTCCTGGTTTTTGTTATGCTGAGCCTTGCTTCCATAAAAAGAAAGATACTATCATAGTTTTGTTTTATAATACTGGCTCACCCTGCAGGTCGTATATTTTCAAACCTCAGCTTTTCTCACTCTTGTTTTTGGGACACATCATTTGTTAACCTTGGACTGCTCTCCTGACAAGGTGAAAACTCATTAACCACCTCTGTATAATTTAACACACAGCTTTGTTACTATGCTGGCACCAGCCCACAGGGACCACTGGGTTCCTGTAGCAATAGCTTGTTCTCATGGCAGCTACGTCCTCAATAGCTTTCTCTGGGACAGAAGATAATTACCTGCCCAGTAAAAGAATCACAGCACCAGAAAATCCACACAAATGCTCTATGAACTTGTATAAGGCAAGACCACCTCACCAAGGACTGTCACAGAGCAGAAAGAAAAGAACTGCTCTTGAGTTTCCCTTTTCATGTTATCTGAACAGTCCCCATGGGAACGATTCCTCTCCCTGTCTCTCCCAATAACCTGACGGTACAAGAGAGAGGCACACACAAAAACTTTAAGCTCTCATGTCAAACACTTTTCTTCCCTCAGCAGCCATTTCAGGGGCAGACAGGTTTTCAAAAGTGCTTGTTCTTAATAAAAGCCCAATTTCGATGCTGGCTATCTCTAATACTTTATATCACTGTCCCCTGTAACAGGCAAAGAAACGCTAACATTGTTGCAGGGACATCAGGGAAGTGGCAGCTGGATCCAAGTGGCAGGGAAATGTCCCCATCCTTCTGGAGCCACTTTCATCAGCACCATGGCTACATCCAGCTGATCCCTAGTTACATTTGCTTAATGTGGGCTCCTTGGGGTTGCCTTTCACCCCTCTGCCAACCTCCTAAGTGTTGTTCAAAGCCTCATGGCATGAGGGATAAAGGCTCCTTCAGTGAGGATCACTGACTCACATTCACTTTACAGGACAGGCTTTTAGGCCTGCTCATTGCTCCCGTTACTGGGTGGATCCAGCACTGGCAGACTTCCGAAGTCACCAGAGGCCCACCAGGCTTCAAAAACTTGTGGTAGCAATATCTGACAGCAAAATCAGGACTGAATCACTTAATTTATGATAGTGTTGGAGATGGAGGGGAAGCAGCTTAGCATGGTAGGCCCTGGGTGAATGCATTAGCAAATGAAAGCCACTGGAACGCTTGTGTCAGATTTCCCCACATGGATTTACTTCTAGGCTGAGTGCTAAGCAGGATCTGTCTACTTTCCAATTTCAGTTTGAATGACGCCAAAATCTTTTGAGCACAACCCAAGGAAGTCAAAGTGGAAGATACTAATTTCACTAAAGGAAAAATAGTCTAGGAAGCTCTCTAGAGTGCAATATGGGCCCACGCACAGGGAACCCTGAGCTGTGGATTGGCGTTCATATTGCACAGGGCTTCTGGCATTTTGCAAGTCCCCCACTCTGCCACTTCCCATGTCTCAGATGCCACCTATCTACTCTGATGAAGATACAGTGACAGTCCAGGGGCAACAGCAAGAAAGCAAGAAGAGAAACAAAAACTGAGTTTAGCATTTAAAGAGCTGAATTCACCAAATTTTTCTCAACATAATTAAAATGGCATGAGACAATTTTGAATGGACCAAACTAACTTTTTCATATGGTTTACCTTACCTCTCCTTACATCCTCCTTTATCCCATTCTCATAGTTTTCCACCATGGAACAACTGAGGCTTTGCAAGTCCTTGCCATTGCACCAGAACCTTTCCTTATTTTTCTTTTGCAACTGACCACCTGTTTAAGGGCTGTCCAGATATAGGCAAGGTTTGCAACACCTTCAAGGAACCTAATTTCTCACCATGTTTGCCTGTATGTAAGGCTCAGGGTGGGAATAAATGCACAGTTCTGGCCCACACCTGGAGCACCGCACCAGCTCCAAGGGCAGCACAGCATCCAGCCTGTGGTACATGCTGACAGGGAGATACATGGTCCTGATCCAAACCTCCACAAGTTAGTGGTAAGGCTCCCACGACCTGGATGGAGCCTGGATCAGCACTCTAGTGGGACAACTACAGAGGTAATCTAAGTGGAAGACTCCAAGTAAATGATTGCCAATGAACAACACACTCATGAGCAGAAGGGAGAGATTGTGGCAGGAGGGGAAAATTTTAGCAGAAGGAGCAACCAGTCAACAGTGGTAAAGCAGAATAAACAAAACTCCTACAGGATGATACATAGATAACTTCTCATGATTTCCTCTCTCTAACCCCATCCTTGCAAATTTCTTTTATTCACACATAGTTTACATTGGCACCTATTTTACCTCCAAATAATACAGTTCAGATCCATGCAGCAAGCACATTTCATAGCATAGACAATTCAAAGAAAATACTTTCTCACTTTCTCCCAGTCCACATTTGTGTGGATCCTTTTCCCTCTTCAGGCTAACAAAAGCTCTGTAGTCTCTGTAGCCATGGCAGCAACTTTTACCACGAAAACTTATTCTTAAGGAAGTATTTAATGCTGTTCATTTGCACATAATTTAGAAGCTGCCCTTTTTCAGGAAGGTGACCAAATCTCTAGGCAGAAAATGCCAGTGAGGCCTTTTACAGCAAATCAGTGCATGGAAACTGCTGGTAGAAATACATGGAGGCAAATGCCACAGATGTATTCACCAGATCCAGCTGTTGACACTTAAAGGAGGAGGCTGGAAACCAACAGTCCAAGGAGAAGGAAAAAGAACTCCAAAGGCATCCTAGACTGGGTTGAGCCCTCTCACAAGTTACCTGCCTCCCTCCCTCACTGTGGAAGCCAAATTTTGCCTCATACAGACCTGAGTTTAGAGGAGACCTGGAAAAGGAGCTCGTGAAATGGACTGGCTGCTCACGTAACATGAGACTGAGAAGATGAAACCACTGGGATTATTTTTCCTTTTAATCATCTAGTTCTGTGGCATTGGAAATAGTTGATGTGGGCACTTGCTCCTGCAGGCAAACAGGGAAAACTCTGGAGGGCAGCAGGGTCAACCAAGCACTCAAGTTATCAGGCAGGTTTGCCATGATGGGGCAGGTCCTGTAGGTCAGGACCAGGCTCCACAGAGGCACCCAGGGTCAGAACTGCCCTGGGATGGCCAGGCAGGGCTGTGGAGAGCTGGAGACCCGCACTGCTGCTGCGTGGCCAGGGAAGGGGCTGGAATGGGGTCCTGGCCCATGGGCACAATGTGGGGAGGTCCTAGAGGAGGTCAAGCAAGGCCAACAGAGCCTGTTAGTGCCCTAAGGACCCTGGCAGTAGCTTGGCTGTAAATGTTCAAGGACTCCAGCTTTTTCAGATTTAATTAAAACTAATGGGATGAAATCATACTTATTCATAATGTCTCTTGCCCTCCTTTTCTAAAAACTTCAAAGTCTGTCACTGTAAGCAGATCCTTGAGAAGAGCTGCGAGAACGGCTTGTTATGAAGAACCCAACCTGCAGTGCTGTAGGCTACTGCAATTACCTAAATCTTTACCACTGTTGCAAATTACTCTCATTTGTCAATGTCCCCATCCTGCCCAACCCATGATATGTTGTTATCATTGCCTTTGGATTTGAACATTCCACGATGCTGCATTTGTTGCAGAAGGAATCAATTAAAAAACAAGATGAAATTTAGAGAAGACTTTTGCTTACAGATAGCCTTTGTAATAC